>NW_024340849.1:29203873-29270552 GCF_902729225.1 Pteropus medius | reverse complement strand
AGGAAGGAAGGAAGGGACAGACGAAAACAGAAACAAAAAGCCTGGGCCAGAGCTGGGGACAGAATTAAAGAATAGTGTAAGGAGGCGCCTATAGAAGAAGAGCCAGGCCACTAAGGTTCTGAGACGTTGTAGCACAGAGTTTGTATTTGATACTCGAGGCCACAAGGATGGCTGAAAGTTCTGTTCACCCACCCAGAAAGTGGTGTTAAGTAAAGATGGGAAGGCTTCTGTTGCAACCATTTGGGTAATGAGGGCCTGAGCTATATGAGCCAAATGATATAAAGATGGGAGATTTAACAGGACTTAGGGACATACTGGATAAGGATTTGGAAGAGAGAACAGGACTCAGGTTTCTGGCTGACTCTGGTGGCTGAAAGGATGATGGCATCATTTACTGAACTACTTATGAAGAAAGTTGGGTCTGAGATGCACACAAAATAGCATTTCCTAAACTGTGCTTTGCCAGATTTAAGAGATGTGCCATACACTTACCTAACTACAAAGAAACTTGGGGCTATTTTCTTCTTAATGTTTTAGTATAAGAGAAATACTAAATACATTTCTTTTGTTCTTATGAGACAAATGACATTTAAGAAATGCCCTGACAAGATATCATCAGATCTGTGTATTGATGGGTATGTAGAATTTACCAAAGCCTACATCACACTGATATATGTCTTTTACTTGGAAATCACTGGTCTATGTCATGTATCGTACCTTTTAATTTCAATCGGTTTGTGGTATTATTCAATTTTTATTATAAATATTATGCCGCACCAACTTGGCCACCATGGTGTGTGTGGCTGAAAGGGAAGATTTTCATTATAAAGTACTGTCTGTTCATTCTTCATCTCCTTCACTGATCTACAAAGTTCCATAGATTAGTCCTAAATCTGCCAGGCTTATCAGTGGGGGCATAAGTTGACAGCTTTGGACCAGAAGTCTGGATTTGTGTTGGTTGTTTATGGAGTTGTCTGGGGAACCCAGATGCCCAACAAGTTAAGGGATTGGAGGCACTGAGCTTGGATACAGCCCTTCCTAGTTCCAGCTAACTCTTAGTCCAAGCAACCCAGAAGGTACTTCCAGGGCAACTCTGGCTGCTGAAACACAGCCGTTATTAACATGTATCTGCATTGTTTGCTTACTTAATTATAACAGAAAACACTAATTGAGTTTTCCTTATAGAATCGATCAATCACTGTCTACTTGTTTTAAGTGTCTTCATTTCATCTCCACATTACTCTATCTTCTAGCTTCTACTGTTTTATTGAAGAGAAACAGAAGAGTTATGTAATTTGCTCCAGGTCATATAGCTTGTAAGTGATGTAGTCTGGACTGTTTTGAAATCAAAAGGTCTGACTCCAGAGTCCACACTCTTAGGGGTGTGTACTCTGCTGAACTGCCTTTTCGCATCTGTCTTCCCAACCAACCCGAGGATCCTTTCATAAAGGACTTGTTTTTCACACATTTCCTACTTCGTGCAGGCACTATGCTAAGCGCTGAGCAGAGAGTTATGAATAAGACTGTTCTAGAGAGAGACAAACGTCAAAGAGAAAGCACACATAATGACCTAATTTAATGGTGATAAGAACTACAAAAGGGAAAGTAGTAAGTGCTCTGAGAGTGATTGGTAAATAATCTAACCTAGACCGGGTAAGTCAAGACAGAGGGCTGAGACCTGACTCAACAGCGAGCTTTGGCTGCGTGAGAAGATTCCATCTGTGCATCCCTGATTCCTCCACCACCAACCTGGCACACAGAAGGCGCAGGTAAGTGCTTGAGGAGCCAAAGGGCGCAAGGGCGGGTGGATGAGAGAGCAAACCGACAAAAGCAAGAAAGGATGGACCGACGGATGGATAGGCGGGGGGATGGGCATTACGGTCGAGGAGAGATGGCCACCTGGTGCAGCCGCAGGCTCTGCTTGTGACACAGGCAGGCCAAGAAGGCCGCGGCAAGGCGGCGGGGAGGGTGAGGCAGGACAGACGTGATTTGGAAAGCACCCGCGGCCACACTGTCGGACCGCCTCACTCACCCTTTGCTCTGCGGGCTGCTGGGACCGACCCCAAGAAGGGAGCAGGACCGGCTTGGGCCGCGCGCGCCGGAAGTGTGGGGGGGGGTCGTGCCCCTCTAGGAAGCCGGGAGGACTGAAGCTCTGTAGCAGGCGAGCCGCGGGCCCCAGGGCTAGGAAAGAGGGGTACAGGGTCGGGGAGAACCGACGCGTCTCTGAGTGGGACCTGGTGGGTACAGCCCCTAGTCAAAATGGTTGACAAGCGACTACAAGAGAGGGAAAAAACATTTTTTTAAGAAATATAAGTGGAGAGAGAGAGAGCGCGCGGTTGAGCTTGCATCAAGGAGATAAAAATAGAACCTGCGGTCTAAAAATTTTGGTGAGAGGAGGACCAGAGCACATTCGCACACCGTAAACACGTTGTCCGCAATGACAGCCCTAGAAACTACGGGGAGGAACGTAGGGGTAGGGATCCTGCCCAGGAACGGCGAGGGTGCAAGGCGGGGAATCGACCCAGCAATGGAGCGCAAGAGCGTGGGCGGCGGGGCGGGGCGGAACAGGAGGTCAGAATAATTTGGTCATTGAATGCGCTACTCAAATTGAGCCCTGACGAAAGATTAAAATGTCGATTTAAAGAAGGGAAATGTATCCCATGCAGGGAGCGGCAGGAACTAGAGTACAGCATTGGCAAATCCGGGGCATATTCGGGAATTAGCCCAGCATCTTGGTTGGCTCCAACCTAGTCTGCGGGATAGGTTGGGGTCAGATTTGGAGAGTTTCAAATGCTAGGTTCAAGAGTTAGAAATATATTTAGTAATCAGGGCAGATCATTTATATATGACATGCCCAGAAGTGTAAACTTCAGAGTATTATCTGACAGTGTTGGACAGAGCAAATTAAAAAATAGAGAATTGAGAAATATTGATGTTTGGGATGTGACGAGGAAGAGCAGATAAAGATGAAGAGCTGCTCAGAGAGGGAGAGCCCAGATGGATCAAACATCATAAAAGCCAAGAAAGCATTTCAGGAGAGGGAACAGGTGACTAGTAGATGCGGCAGAGAGCTGGAGAAGGGTGAGAACTGAGGTGAAGCTGCAATTAGGGGGAGGGGCAGAAGGAAGGCCAGAGAGAGATGTTATGTGTGGAATGTCCTTGCCAGGGATTAAGACAGTGTATATAGTAAGGCACTGAGAATACATAATAATTCCTCTTGAGAAAATGTGATAATGCAGGAAGGAAAAAGGGAAGGCATTGGTTGGACTAGGCAATAGGATTAAAAGGTGTTTGTTTTTTTTAATGGAGACCTAATTATATTTTTGTAGAAAAGGTTAAAGTGAGTGGAGAGAAATTGAAGATAGAAAAGAATAGTTCATGGAAAGAGAATGAGATGGGATAGGCAGGTGGAATTGTCTCAGAGAATAAGGTGAAACATTGTAATAAAAATTTGTATTTGGCCTGTGTTGTAATGCTTTGAATGCAGAACAGCCAAATATTGGTTAGTAATGCTGATTTTACATGTAAATAAGTGCACATATAGTTTGTTGAATATTCACACACTTATGTTCCTAGTATTTAGATGAAGAAACAATATTATCAGTCTTCAGAAGTCCCCCTTGTGCTCTTTTCAATTAATTACCCTCCTCTAGCCCTGAAAGGTATTCATTACTCTGAACTTTGATCATGATAAGTTGATCTTGCCTGTTTTTGTT
Source organism: Pteropus medius (assembly GCF_902729225.1). NCBI lineage: Eukaryota > Metazoa > Chordata > Mammalia > Chiroptera > Pteropodidae > Pteropus > Pteropus medius. Next base: position 29,266,836 of record NW_024340849.1, on the reverse strand, counting down.
CTTTATATAAATGGAATTCAGTATTTACTCTTTTAAGTCTGACTTCATTCAACATTGTGAATTCCATTCATATTGTTTTGTGTTGTTGTACACTGTACATTCTCATTTCTAATAACATTATTTTGTGAGATTATGCCAGTATTTATTCATTCTATTATTGGCAAACATTATTGAGAGTGAGGTATTTAAATCTATAAATATATTAACTTATTTTTGGATGTTAAACCAACCTATATTACTAGAATAAATTCCATTTGGTCATGGTGTATAGTCCTTTTTATGTATTAATGAATTTAATTTGCTAATATTTTATTGAAGATTTTGTGTTCGTATTGTTATAGATATGTTTTATTTTCCTGTGATGTCTTTGGCTTTGATATCAGAGTAATTACTGGCCCCCACTATATTCTGGAAGAGATTGTGAAGTTTTAGCAAACTTAAACTGTTTGATAAAACTCATTAGTGAAGTCATATGGGCTTGTGCCTTTCTTTGTTAGAAAAAAATTTATTACTCGATTTCTTTACTTTTTATACATTTATTCAGTTTCTATTTCTTTTTCAGGCAGTTTTAGTAATTTGTATATTCCTAGTTATCTGTCCCTTTCACTTATACTGTGTAATGTGTTGGCATAAAGTTGTTCAGAGTATTTTCTTATATTCTTAAATTTCTGTAGTGTTGGTAGTGATATCCCTATTCTCTGCTTTTTTTTTCTCGGTTAGTCTATAAATGTTTGCCAATTTTTGTTGGCATTTTCAAAGAGCCAATTTTTTTTGTTTCATATTTCTCTAATGTTTTTCTACTTTGTATTTCATTAATTATTACTCTAATCATTATTACTTCTGCTTTGTTGTTGTTAAGTTTGCTCTCCCTTTTCAAGTTTCTTAAGGTGGAAGCTCGGGTTACTGATATTTTCTTTTGTAATATAGGCATTTTAAAGCTATAAATTTTCTTCTAAGCACTGCTTTTGCTGCATTCCATAAAGTTTTATTTTGCATTTCATTTTCATTCAGTTTAAAAATTTTCTAATTTCCCTTGTGATTTCTTCTTTGAACTGTACGTTATTTAGATGTGTGTTGTTTAATTTCCAAATGTTTATAAAGTTCCCAAATTACTCCATGGCTCAGTCTGCCCTCTGGGCCAATGGAAGCCCCATCAGCTCCAACTTCTGGGTCCACAGAGACCCCATCAACTCTAGTCTCTGAGCCACATGAGCTCCACTCTTCCTTGAGCCACTGTCAGCTGAGGTGGCCCTGGTCTCCCAGCCCTCAGTAGTGGCCCTACACTCTGGACATCACATTTCTTGCATGTAGAACCCCAGAAATCTGACAGCCATCCTTCATTTCTTCCTGTCTCTATCCAATTCAGTCTGAGCTGGCAATGTTTCTGGTGATATAACATTCTCAAGAACCATGTTGGTCTTCCATAGATATCAAAGGGATCCACACAATTAGTTGCAAAGGTTCTCCACAGATCCTTCCTGGAAAACCCCATTTCTATTCCTGGTTTCTACTGAGATAGTTGATTAGATCTATGAATCACACATCTAATCTCTTCACCAAAGGATTATCCAGATACCCTCATGGCCTTGTCTCCATGCTATTTGGACAGTCTGCAAATTTCCAAATCATCGTGCTGATTCCTTTTTGCTTAAGAATTCCTTCTTTAATTTATCTCTTTTCTTTCATATTTTACTATAATCAGCAAGGGAAAGCCAGGCCACACCTCCACACTTTGCTTGGAAATCTCAGCTAAATATCCAAGTTCATCACTTAAAATTTGTATTTTCCAACCAATAGCAGAACATGATTCAGGCAGTTTCTGCTACTCTATAACAAGGATCACCTTTGCTTGTTTCTAACAGTTTTCCTTGTTCTGTCTGAGTCTTCACCAGAAATACCTTTAAATGCTCATTATTTCTAGCAACATTCTGTTCATAACAATATATGTATTCTCTAAGATGACAGAACATTTCTCTACTATCCTTTTCCCTTCTTTCTGAGCCCTTGCCAGAATCACCTTTAATGTCCATGTTTCTACCAACAATATCTTCAAGGCATCCTAGGCTTTTTCTATCATGAGTCTCAAAACTCTTCTAGTACGGCCATGCTACCCTGAACACACTCAGTCTCATCTGATCTCAGAAGTTAAGCAGGTTCGGGCCTGGTTAGTACTTGGATGGGAGTCCACCTAGGAAGACCAGGTGCTGTAGGTGTTAAAAAAAAAAAAAAAAGCCTTCTAGCCTCTAGCCATCACCCAATTCCAAATCTATATCTGCATTTTTAGATATTTGTTATAGCAGCACCCCACTTCTGTTACCATAGCATGGCTTGATATAACAGAAACTTATTCTCTCACAGATCTTGGGGTTAGAGGTCCAAAACTAAGGTACTGGCAGGGCCATGCTCCCTTTAAAGGCTCTAAGGAAGGATCTGTTCCATGCCTGCCTCCTGATCTCTGGTGGTTGCTGGCAATCTTTGGCATTCTTTGCCTTATAGATGCACCACTTCAGCCTCCACCTCCACATTCACATATCACTTCTATGAGTCTCCTCTGTGTCTGAATTTACCTCTTCTTGTAAGGACATCAGCCATTAGATTAAGGCTTACCTGGACCTCACCTTAACTTGATTACATCTGCAAAGATCCTATTTCCAAATAAAGTCACCTTCACAGGTACCAGAGGTTAGAATTTGAACATATCTTTTGGGAGGACACAATTTAACCCACAGCAATGTGGTAAGTACAAACCAAGAGTTGTTTAAACTGCTGCGACTTGATTATCAGTTACTTAGAATTGAAGACTTTTCAGACTGATGTCAAAGACCTTACGTAGGGAAGATAAAGGAAATTATCTAATCTGAATTAGATAATTCAATCTAAAAGCCTTGTGGAAGTCTGGTGTTTCTTGATACAAGCCTACCTAGATCTGCCAAAGTGAACATTGGGAACTCTGATTATATTGGCCATTATTTCCCTTTCTGAATCTGATTTTTCAACACTGGTTCTGTTTTCAAGAAGTCAAAGTCAATCGGACATGCATATAAAGATATCATATTGTCTATAATTTAGATGTCTTTCAAAACAAGCAGCAGCAATCGACTTGTTAATATTTATTTGATCAAAAGGAGAGGTATGTGGCTTCACAATTTGTATTTACATCCCTTTTTTACTTGGAACTAAAAATTTATATTTACATTGAAATTCATTCTTTGTGAAGATTGCTTATATAGTTTAAGTATAAAATGAAATTTATTTCTAATACTACATGATAAGCAAAAGTTCACATGTGAGACTTTATGTTCAACTTTCTGAGGATGAGGTCCATAGTTTTCATCATATTCTCAAAGGAGTACATTATCTTACAAAGATTAAGAACCACTGCTCTAGAATCTATGCCTAAATCAGACATATGTTAGTTTGGCCTAGTTTCCCTCAAGAGGAAATGGAACCGGAAATAGAAATAAGGTAGAATATTGGTTGATGGCCTCTCAGTTTCATTCTTGAGAATCTCATATCATTTCCCATGCCTGTATCTCTGTATCTGCTGATCTCTCTGGAAACCTCTGAATTCCTTTACCTTACTGAGAAGAACCTCTTCAGTGTGAGCTTGTGTGGACTACAGTTGGGTCTAGGTTTGTTTTGGCCAATTCAGCAAACTGTTAAACTCCAAACTGGCTTCTCAGACTCACATACAGAGTGTAACATCTCTGGTAAGACTCCCCAAAGCAACAAATCTAGTGTAATCTCAAAGAATGGTTTGGTTTCCTTGGTTAAACACCCAGAAGATGTATATTCATATCGTCACTTCTGGGTAAAAGTACCCTTAGCCTTTGTACATGAGAATTAACTTTTGATTAACTTTCTCATTCTGTTTTACTGGAAACCTGTTAAAAGTAATATGCCAACGATGGCATTCTCATATACTGCTGGAATGCAGAATGATTCAGCCACTCTGAAAACAGCGTAGCAGTTTCTGAAAATGTTAAACATATACCTACTATGTAAGAAAAAAAGCACATGTCCATATAAAGACTGTACACGAATGTTCCTATGTTCATAGCAGCTTTATTTGTAGTAGTAAAAAACTGAATATAACCCAAATGCCCATTGACTGGTGAAGAGACAAGTTGTGGTATATACATCCAATAGAATATTATTCAGCAACAAAAAGAAATGGACTATTGATACACATAGCAATATAATCTCAAAATAAGTGAAAGAAGTCTGACTAAAAAAGACTGGATCCTGTGTGATTCCATTTAAATAAATCTCTGGAAAATGAAAACTAATTTATAGTAACAGAAAGCAGAACAGTGGTTAGGGTCTGTGAGAGGAGAAAGAGGGATTGGAAAGAGGAAACTTTTGGAGTTAATGTGTTCACTATTTTGATTGCGGTGATGGTTTCACAGTTGTATGCATATGACAAAACTTATCAAATTGTATGCTTTAAATATTTGTTGATTATTGTATGTCTTTTATACCTCAGTAAAGCTGTTTTTCAAAAAGTATCTGCAGTTGCTACTTGTGAAGTCTGGACCTAAAAAAGTTCCTTACAGGAATGTCTGGGTCTCATTCATACATCCTGAACATTTCATATATTGGAAGAGGGTCTTGGGTTGGGACAGAAAGCTCTCTTCCTCTCTTTCAACCATCACTTCAGCCAGCCACCATTTTCTCACACCTAAACCTTTTCTTCCAAGCATCTTAACCCAGGTCATATGTCTCACCTGTCTAAATCCTTCTTTTAAATCCCCCATTATTTCCCAAGATATTTCCGAGAACACAGTAATATCCTTTCCTATCCTGATACCTTGCTACCCTGCCTCCCGCCCCAGCCACCTGCCGCCCCTCGCCCCCATTTCAGATCTTTCTTCTCGCCCTGATCCTTTAGTCATAATGAGAGAGTACTGGCAAGCAAACTATATAGAAAGAGACCCCGTGCCCTTTCTTGATGGCAGAGTAGATGAAAACCACCTTCCCAGCAATTCAGGGATTAACTACGGAGCATTTCTTATTTTTACGGCAGGGGTTCTCAAAGCGTGGTCCCAGGACCAACAACATCAGGATCACATGAAAACCTGGGCTCCCAAACCTACTGAGTCGGTGGGACCCAACAATCAGTATTTTCACAAGGCCTCCAGGGGATTCGGAGGCACGCTACTCTTCTGGGAGAAAAGCCAGAGAGGACGGGAAGAAAATTAGAACGGAAGCACACCAGCGAATCTGAGAGATGGAGGGTTGGGAGGTGGAAAAAAAAGAGATAACTAGGGAAGAACCCACTAAGTAGTCAGAAAACCTATCCCGCCCCAGAAAGCTTTCCCGAAAGCTGTTTTCCGACATTCAGAACAAGTACCACAGATAGGGCAGCAAGGGATCTGTAACCGGCCAACCAAGTCCCTCGCTACCGCTCGGCTGCGGACAGCTCCGCGGACGTTGGGAGGTTAAATCTCAGCCTCCTTTGGCTCACGCCCACCCAGACCGCCGCCGCGGCCGCCCGCGCGTGCGCACGTGCGAGGCCACGCGCCGTAGAGCAGAGCAATTCTCCCAGATTCCTAGAGCGGACCCGGCGATGGCGGGTTTGCGGTGAGTGAGGCTTGACAGCGCCCTGGAGAGCGCGTGGAGGTATGGATGAGGTAGGCTCTGGGGAGGCGGAGGAACTCGGGTGATCTCGCCTCTCGAGCGTCCTCTCAGCGCTGCTGGGCAACCGTGTGTGGTTTCTTGAAGCCGTGGAGAGTCGAGGACGCTGGGGTCGCTCCTGGGCGCGGCTCCGGAGAATGGCGCGCTAGTCGGTTCTCGGCCTAGTGTGCTGTTAGTTCCCTGTCAGTCCTTGGTGGGTCTTGGGTTCAACTGAATAGACACCGGAAACTTTGGGAGCGGGTGGAATTAGGAAAGTGGATGTATCCCCGCGAATCAGTCGACCCTGCCGGGAAAGAGCTACCTGAATGTGTGAGTGTTGGAAGAAGGGAAAGAGGGAAAGACAGATCGTGATGATGGATCGGTAGTATCATTTTGGTATAGAAAGGGAAACGAATAACATAGTGTTAACCACAGGGACAAAATTCTAAGATTCCCTCCCCTGCAGTATCTTTCTAGTTATATCTTTATTTTGGTAGCATTAATCCTCAATGATGTTTGAAGATCTCTAGATTTGGAATGGAAAATATATGACCAAGAGGGGTAATGCCTGACTCCTGGATGTTGAGAGAGGACGGTTAATAAATTCTAAGAGAAAAGCACTTCGAAATTAAATGAGATCTTGTTTTCTCCTATACTTCTTTTATATCTAGAGGATGTTTCTGGTGGTCTAGCGTCAAAGTTTATATCTCCAGTCTCTGTGATGATTCCCTTCTAAGCCCAGTGGAGCCCAGTTGCTTATTGAGGAAATGGTAATTCGCCAGTTGCTCCCTGAGGTGTCACGTGTCCATTTGCAGCCCATGGAGATCCAGCTCAATTACGAATCTCAAGAACACCACCTTCTGACAGGTGAGCAGCAGTGTATTATATCTTTCTTGGTTGTTTTGGGGAGGGGGGTGATGTTACCATAGCTATGTTAGTGTCTTCAAGTGCTGTTCTTCATTGCCTACCCTCACTATTAGGCAGTGCCATCTCTGCAGGGCTGCAAGCACAGTCACATGACTTTACTGTGAATTCTGGCAATCAAATTCTCATGGAATTCCTTCCTCTCCTTGAAGTTCCCCAAATCATCCATTTTTCCCATTATAATCACTTTATCATCAGTCTATCAGTGTTTGATATTTCTCCTTTTAAAATCTTTTCAAGTTATCTTTCTCATTAACTAAGGGAGTAGTTAAAAGTTTTGGGGTCTGACAACCTGGATTCAGTTACTAGCTTTGTCATTTACTAGCTTCAGTAAGTTACATTTTTTTATGATTCTGTTTCCTCACTTTATAAGTATATAATAATTCATATTTTGGAGGTTATTTGAGGATTATGTCTATTCCTCCATAATAAAGGTCCCCCAAACTTACTGACCTAAAACATCAGACATTTTTAAACAGTGTTATTTTCTTATGGTTCTGTAAGTCATCAGCTTGGGCTGGGTTCAGCTGGGCATTTTTTTTCTCCCGGTCTTGTCTGGGATCACTCATGCTGTCATCTAGTGCAGTGGTCCCCAACCTTTCTGGCAGCAGGGACTGGTGCCCCTATGAGAATCTAATGCCTGGTGATCTCAGGTGCAGCTGAGGTGGTGATGCTAGTGCTGGGGAGTGGCTGCAAATACAGATGAATTTTGCTTGCTCGCCAGCCACTGTGCAGCCCGGTTCCTAATAGGCCACAGACTGGCGACCCCTGATCTAGTGGCTCAACTACGGCAGAGTCTAAGCTGGTATCAATCATATATGTCTGACTTTTGGTGCTGGCTATGGCTTGGATCACGTATCTTCAGCAGTCTAGCCCAGACTTTTTCACAGGGAAGCTAGTTTCCAAAATTAGAGAGGGAGCAAGCCCTGGGATGCATAAGCACTCTTCTAACCTCTTTTTGTGTTACATTTTTGTTACTATGTTATTGACCAAAGCAAGTCACATGATCAATTCCAGAGTCATTGTTAGTGAGAACTACACAAGGATGTAAGTATTGGGAGATAGGGTTCATTGGGCTCCATTACTACTATAACAAACACCACAAGCACTAAATGAGACCCTGCATGTAAAACTCTGAGAACAGACCTGGCTGGTAGTAAATTCTTTATAAATGGTAGCCACTGTTATTTTTTAGTAAGCTAGTTTTGATCTCAACTTTGTTCATGTGTTCTGCAAGATCTCATTTCCACATCACATTTAGTTGCTTTTTGATTTTGGTCCTCCCATTGCCGTGGTTTTGCCTATGAAATTCAACTTCTGTTATCCCTTTCTTTTACTCTAGATCTTCTGCCTCTTTTTAGTTTTGGAGCAAATTTTGTTTTATTTTGTTTAGTTTCTCTCACCTGTATTTAGAATGTGTCTTTCCTTAAGAATCTGTTCTAAGGCATCTAGCTCTCATCTTTCCTGAGTATCTCTGCAGGAATTGGGCCTCCTCCTTTGCAGTTTTATATAAATCAATATACATATTGTACATCTGTTTGTCTCTCTTAGAGTATATATAACATTTTTTATTATACTAAAGTACATTTATAAAATGTAGAAAGGCACAAAACAGAAGGTCTAAATAATGTACAACTCCACCATCTAAAGATAATTGCTGCTAACATTAATGTATCCTTCAAATTACTTAACCAACTATTAAACAAACACTTATTGTTAATAAATATTTATTAGTTAAGATAATAGCTTATTACTATTAACCATATAATATTTTTTTAGTTACTGAGGGCTTATCTGTGCCAGGCACTGCTCTAAGGGGATATAGTAGTAAACTGAACAGATAAGGCTTTGCCCTCAAGGAGCTTACATTCTCTGGGGGAAATAGGAAATAAATAAATACACAGTATAGTATCAGATAGTGATAATGGTTATGGAGAAAATAAACCAGGATGTATCTATCAGTCAGGATTCTAGCAGGAAACAGTTGGCTCATTCAAATGGTGTAATTCACAAGTTTCATGAAGAGGATGGGAAAGATTACAGAAGTCAACAAGGAATGGAGAACATTCTTGAAGAAAACGACGATGAGAAGCAGTTACTACCTTTAGGCCTTAAGTTACAAGGGGAGAGATTGATAACCAGATCCAGGAGAATGTAACTGTAGGATAGAGCTGCCCGACCGGAACTTTGGCCTTTGCTAAAAGAAACACAATTACTTCCAACTCCTGGCCCAGCAAGAAGGGAACCAGGGTGCAGAATGACCACCCTATCCCAGTTTGCCTGGGATTTAGCACTGAAAGTTCCATATCCCAAGAACTCCCTCTGTTTTGGGCAAACTAGGACAATTGATTACTCTGTGATTCTCCCATGATTTTTGGCCAAATCTAATTTCACCCCAAGTGATGCAGTCCATAAACTGATATCAGCCTCCTGGGGCACAAACAGGGTGAACAGAAGATCTAAAGGGGAGAAAGGAGGACATCCATTGCAATCCACCTCTTTTAACCTATGATATGCACTTTTGTCCTTTGGATTACTGTGTTCCCAACACAGCAGGAAAATAAGTCTCTTAAGCTACCATTTCGTTACATGTTGACATATAATTAAAGCAGACTCGCACTTGAAACCTAAAACTTAACTACCATCAGTGCTTTTCATATAAGGTAGTGAGGAGAGAGGGGAAAAGACATAAATAACAAAATATAACTGTTACAGTTTTTGCTGGTCACAAACCTAAGTTGGTAATCATAACTCTCTTCTCCCATCATCCATTCCATATTGCCCTTATCCCCTGCCAGAATCTCAGTGACACAGAGTTCTTTACCTAGCTAAGTAATATAAACCTTTCCTGGGTGATTTGAGCCCTTAGTGATTATCTCTCTTTCAGGTTATACTTCAGTGTACCATTGCCTGGGCCTATTAGACATGAAACAACCAAGAAGCACACCTGAGTGAGTCTTCTGAGTTCCAGACATATTCTTCTTGCCTCTGTTACATATCAGTAATCAATTCCCCATGGTAATTAGTATCAGTCATCCTGGCAAGTAGAGTGACCTTTCTCTACCTGTTAGTTCAGCGCATAAGGAGCCCAAAATGGCCAGGAGGCAGACTAAGCTTCAATTTAACAAAATCATGAATTTTTTCCACGATAGAAGTGTTTCTCCTTTGAGAACCAGAACCCTAAACTCAGCAAGCCCAAGATTATGGGAATAAGAAGCAAAAATCATATAAGTGGATTATTAGGTATATAGTAAGAGGAGACATTCTTACTATTTCTCCATCCTTATTTCCTAAACCCACGTAGAAGACAATGCTCTTTGTTATCCTCTGTACGACAGCACCCGTACAACAGCACTCCAAACTTGCCAGGTGGTGTTGCCTAGCCGGTACCAAAACTGAACCTTCGGCAAATCATTCCACCATTATCACAGTCCACTTCTGAGTGATGGGACATGTGGTAAGACCCATGAATTACATGGGCATGGGCTTACTGCTCTACTTCCTTCCCTGTAAAATGGATCTTTCAGAGGAAATATTGAGCAGAATACCATGGTAATAAATATAGCATTCTCTTAAGTCAATGCAAATTTGTATCTGGACTATGTATTTAGTCCTTTGAAAACAAATTGCTGCCCTCTCCATGATAGAAGAGGTCTAGTCTAATGACTCTGCTCCCTAGTGGCTGGCTAGTTCTTCTCCAGGGAATAGTACCTTATTAGAAGCTCAGTATTGGCTTTTGTGGTTAGATGCTTGAACACATAGCAGTGATTATAGGCATACAACCCTTGATAAGTGGAGGTCCATATTGTTGAGCCCATGCATAGCCTCTATCCTTGCTGCTGTGATCACTTTGTATATGAGTCCATTGGGCAAGCATTGGTAAAATGGCTGATTGACACTGATAATATGGATCATCTTCTCCATCTGATTGAGAGGCTTCTCCGCAGTAGATACCCTTTGGCGAGGAGTCACATGAGGCACAAATTTATTCATTCTTGGCCCATTCTAGATGGTTTATCCTTGTATTTTTCCCTCAGAATCCTTGTTTTTAATCTTCAAGTCTTGTTCTTTCTCAGTACCTAACTAATCAGATAACCCATTAGTCACTACCCATGAATCAATATAGAGATGTTGCCTTCCATGAAAAGTCCACAGCCAAGTGTATATCTGAAATTCTGCCCACTGAAAAAATTTGCCTTCACTGGTGTTTTAGGCCACACCTTGGTATAAGTAAAAGCTGTTCACTTTCAGCTGCACCCACACACTGGGCAGGCCCATCTGTAAACCAGTTCTGTACTTTCTATTCCTTCGTTAATTGGTATTAGAGAATTCTCATGAGGTCTTGAATATAGGTTGAGAAATAGAGATGATGGAAACAGGAACAGGTCCTATGAGAATCCAAGTCACTAGTACATGGAATTCACTTGTCTTCTAGACTTGCTTTCACAATGGAATACTGGTTTGTACGTCCAATTTTATGATTTGGTGGCTCAAAAAACAACTAGTACACAATGGTCAGTTTGTAATAGTTTCTTGGTACTCTGTGATCAAGCATTAAGTCTCTATTAGTGCCCAAGAGCAACCTAGGATATGCTTTTCACATAGAAAATTGTCGTTGGCTGAAAAGAGGATGGCCTTACTTCACTGTGATTCTCTTACAGAGGGTTACAAGAGGCTGCATACAGCATCCCTGACTGCTGCAGATACTTCCAGTGCCATTGATTATCATGGTTAATAAGATTATGTGACAGAACAGCTTGCATTGCAACCTGGTCCTACTGCAGAACCTTTTTTTACTCTGAGTCTCACTCAAAAATAGCAATCTTACTCAAATTGGTCATTTCAGCACATTCAGCTGGGCCTCAAAAATGAAGGCACTTACCACCTAGCATTGTGCCTCTCTAAGATGGTAAAAAATGGTTGGACATACAAATGAAGTGAGAGAACAAGTCACATGACTATTTGAGAGAAAAATATTCCAGGTAGAAAGAATAGCAAATGCGAGAGGTCCCTAAATGTAACAAGAATAGAGTGAACCTGGGATAGACAGGTAATAGGGGCAGTGGAATGAAAAGAAGACAGAGAGAAAGGGACCAGATCATATGGAACCATCTAAGCAATAGTAAAGGTTTGGAATTTATTCCCAGTGTAATGGGAAACCAGTAGAGCTCTTTACATAGGATAATAACATAGAAGATCTGTCCAACTGTTGTATGGGGAGAATAGGAGAAAAGTAAATTAGCAAGAAGGAAACAAAGGTTTTAAGAAGAGAGTAATCAACTATGTCAAATAAATCAAGAATAAGATTGAGAATTGACCATTGGATTTGTCAACATGAACTTACTAGGGACTTGAATAAGTGTAGTTTCGATGAAGGTGTAGAGATAAAAGTTTGATTACAATGGGTTAAAAAAAGAGAATAGACTTAAAGTTGGCTAGAATATAGAGCAGTGTGAACTCTTATACACTCTTGCTGGACGTGTGAATTGGTTTAACTACTTTGGAAATATCTAGTTGAAGACCCAACAATTCTGATCCTAAGTTTTTATAACCTAGAGAAATACTCGGATATGTGCACTGAGATAGATGTATCAGCATATTCATATTGGCATGGTTTGTAATACCAAAATGTTATTGTTCATTGAAGGAGAATGGGTAAATTTGGTGTGTGTCACACTACAGTAGTGAACATGAATGGACTACAGCTATACACATGAATAAGGATGAATCTTCCAAACGTAATGTTGAGCAAAAAAAGCATGTTGCAGAATATATGGTATAATTCCATGAATGTATAAAGTTTGAAAACATGCTGTATTTTTCTGCTTGGGCTGCCATAACAAAATATCACAGACTAAGTGGCTTAAACTGCACAAATTATTTTCTCACAGTTCTGTGTGTTAATTTTAGTCATCTGCTTTCTTCTAGAACTTTTACAATTTTAGCTTTTATGTTTAGGTTTATGTTACATTTCTAGTTAATTTTTGTGTATAGCATAAGGTAAGAATTGGGATTAATTTTTGTCATTATGGTATCCAGTTCTGACATTTTTCGTTGAAAAGACTGCCTTTTCATCATTGAATTGTCTTGGTAACTTTGTTGAAGACATATCTACATATGTTTGGATCTATTTATGGATTACCTGTTCTATTCCATTAATTAATGTCTATCGTTATGCCAATATCACACTGCCTTGATTACTGTAGCTTTATAGTAGAGCTTGAAATAAAATGTAACTTCTCTAATTTTGTTCTTTTTAAAATTGTTTAGACCCTTCTGCACCTTTCTATATAAAGTTTAATCAGTTCGTCAATTTTCCACAAGAAAGCCTTTTGAGATTTTGGTTGGGGTTGCATTGAATCTATAGATCAATTTGGGGGGAATTCCACCATCTTAACAATATTAAATCTGCCTATCCATAAATGATGGCATATATTTCTATTAGTTCATCTTTAATTTCTCTCAGCAATGTTCTTTAGTTTTCGCTGTGCAAACATTGCACATATTTTATTGAATTCGTTCCCAAATATTTTGTTTTTTTGGTACAATTGATAAAAATGTTTAAAATTTTCATTCTAATTGTTCATTGCTAGTATACAGAAATAAAAATTGTTTTTCGTATATTGCTCTAATAAACTTATTAGAAGTTCTAATAACTTTGAGACACTGGGATTTTCTATGATCTTGTAGTCTATGAGTAAAGACAGTTTGACTTTTTTGCTTTCTTATTTGTACATGTCAGTTAGTTTTCATGTCTTACAGTATTGGCTTGAAATATTGAAGTTGTGCAATGTTGAATAGAAGTAGTAAGAGAGGGCATCCCTTATTCCTTTGCTTTGCTCCCTTATTCCTAGAAGAAAAACATTCATTATTTAACCATTAAGTATGATGTTAGCTATTGGTTTTTCTTTGCTTTTTATTGAAGTAGTTAATTTACATATAACAAAGTCAATGTTTGGATTTAAATGTACCATGTTCTTATTTGTTTTTATTTATCTCATTCCTTTCCTCCTTTTTAGCCTAATTTTACATTATCCGGGTTTTTGTTTTTCCTGTTATTTTTTTCTATTAGCTTATTGTTTGTACATTATTTTATTATTATTTAATATTACCTTAGAGCAGCCTTTCTCAACTGTGATTCTTGTGAGAGAATTAAGCCCAAATACTCTAAGGCTTCAACTATAAGTAATGTGTTAATGTCTCTCCTATATATCTATTTTGGTACTATGTACCATCTTTGGTAGAATTAAGAAAATAGGCACTCAAATTATTTTATATTTTATTTTCTTATGGAACCCTGGTTGAAAAAGGCTGCCTTAGAAATTACAACATACACATTAGATTTCTTACAGTTTATCTCAATTTACTACTTCTAGGATAATCCAAAGACATTGTAATATTTTAGTTCTATTTACCTCCCTCCCATGGTGCTATTTTTGCCATGTATTTTAATTTTATATATTTTGTGAACTCTATAAGGTATGCATATTTCTTAAATCAGTCAGTATACATTTAGATTTACTTTGATACTTTTCTTTTTCCAGTTCCCTCTGCCTCTGGCAAAAGGAAGACGCCTCCACTTGGGGACTTGGGATCTTGGACTTTTGTCCTTAAAACTGATCTGTTTCATGTTCTCAGCTCTCTATACCATTTGCAGTCTGACAGTGGTGTGCCTTTTGTAGTAAACACCACATAACAGCAAGCTGACAATCAAGAAATTCTCGGTAGAGCTGTCACATTCCCTACCATCAAAGGCATTAGGTATTGTTGAGAATAGGAATGGCCTCCTCAAAAATCAGCTCAGAGTTCTCACCCCATCTCTCTTTTTTTCTGGTTTACACACTTTAGTAAGGAAGTTCGATCAATGAATTTGGGTGTTTCCAAAAAGGAATCATGTATTCTCGGCCACTTCTTTGGTAATAATCAGGACAAAAGAGGTGGAGGATTATATAGACCTATTTTTTAAATTTTAGGATTCTGTATCAGCCCTAATTTAGTCAAACTTTCCTAACCACTGTGATTAGGTTTCAGTATTCCCAGATCTCCTGTGACAAAAATACAGAACATATCTGGTAAGCCATTCAATAAGTGGTTATTATAATCCATTACTTGTTGATTCTTCCTAGTTTCCCTCAGAAAATAATTTTCAGTGTTTTGGAGCACTCCCATATTATGACTACATTTTATAAGTAAATACTGATCTGTTTCACCTGCAGCTTTCTTACAGTATGGAGAACACATTCCATTTGGACTTTTTTATTGTTTTAGATGGTGAGACTAAGACCAAAATTGGAGATCTGGCTTCAGAGGAGGAATTTACAGCAAAACCATTGACTGAAGAGTCTGGCAACCCCAAAGATAATGTTCTCCAGGATTCTGAATGCAGAGAATTCCATGAATTGGGGGATAAATTAAATGAAAAGGATCAGAACCTCTCTAAAAGAAGACAACATAACTGTGATGAATGCGGACAAAGCTTTGCTTGGAGTACAGGCCTTATTAGACATCAGAGAACCCACTGGGAAAAACCCTATGAATGTGATAAGTGTGGAAAGGCATTTAGTGTGAGCTCAGCTCTGGTTCTGCATCAGAGAATTCATACTGGGGAGAAACCCTATCCTTGTAATTGGTGTATTAAAAGTTTCAGTCGGAGCTCAGACCTTATTAAACATCAAAGAGTCCATACCGGTGAAAAACCTTATAAATGTGATGAATGTGGAAAAGCCTTCAGTCAGAGCTCAGACCTTATTATACATCAGAGGATCCACACAGGAGAAAAACCTTACCAGTGCAATCATTGTAGTAAAAGTTTTAGCCAGCGCTCAGACCTGGTTAAACATCAGAGAATCCATACTGGAGAGAAGCCTTATACATGTAACCAGTGTAACAAACATTTTAGTCAGAGTTCTGATGTTATAAAACATCAAAGAATCCACACTGGTGAGAAACCATATAAATGCGACGTGTGTGGAAAAGCCTTCAGTCAGAGCTCAGATCTTATTCTACATCAGAGAATCCACACTGGGGAGAAACCATATCCATGTAATCAATGTAGCAAAAGTTTCAGTCAGAACTCAGACCTTATTAAACATCGAAGGATCCACACTGGAGAGAAACCCTATAAATGTGATGAATGTGGGAAAGCTTTCAATCAGAGCTCAGTCCTTATTCTGCACCAGAGAATTCACACCGGAGAGAAACCCTATCCATGTGATCAGTGTAGCAAAACTTTCAGTAGACTTTCAGATCTTATTAATCATCAGCGAATTCACACTGGAGAGAAGCCTTTCCCATGTAACCAGTGTAGTAAAATGTTTAGTCGAAGATCAGATCTTGTTAAACATCATAGGATTCATACAGGCGAGAAACCCTATGAATGTGATGAATGTGGGAAAACATTTAGTCAGAGCTCCAACCTTATTCTACATCAGAGAATCCACACTGGAGAGAAACCCTACCCATGTAGTGACTGTGCTAAAAATTTTAGTCGTCGTTCAGACCTTGTTAAACATCAAAGAATACACACTGGAGAGAAACCGTATGCTTGCAATCAGTGCAATAAAAGTTTTAGCCAAAGCTCAGACCTCACTAAACATCAGAGAGTACACTCTGGGGAAAAGCCCTATCACTGTGATAGTTGTGAGAAAGCCTTCAGTCAGAGTTCTGACCTTATTCTTCATCAGAGAATTCACACTGGAGAAAAACCATACCCATGCACACAGTGCAGCAAAAGTTTCAGTCAGAACTCAGACCGTACCAAACACCAGAGAATCCACACTGGGGAAAAACCATATAAATGTAATGAGTGTGGGAAGGCTTTCAGTCAGTGCTCAGCTCTTATCTTACATCAGAGGACCCACACTGGGGAGAAACCATATCCATGTGATCAATGTGGTAAAAGCTTTAGTCGGCGCTCTGATCTCATTAACCATCAAAGAATCCACATTGGTGAAAAGCCTTATAAATGTGATACATGCGGGAAAGCCTTCAGCACATGCACTGATCTTACTGAACACCAGAAAATTCACACTGGGGAGAAACCTCACAGGTGTGTTCAGTGCAGCAGAAATTTTACCCAGCTCTCTGATCTAATTGATCATGAGAAAGTCCATTCTACCCAAGACAGTCTAAATGTGATGAATGTGGGACGACCTTTAGGGTATAGACCAACTTTATTCAGTACCAGAGACACTATACCAGAAAAAAATCTTATGAGTGCTATTGATGATTATGAAAAAGCTTTTAATCAATGTTCAACTCTTGTGCTACATTAAAAAAAAAACGAAAAAAAATTCAATTTTTATAATGAAAGTTTAACTCAGAGCTCATTACTGAACTTAAGAAAATTTCTGAGGATGAAATCCTGTGAGTTGTGGGAAAACATCAAATGCGAATAAAAATTGTACTAAATAGGAACAATGGAAATTTGTATCTGTTGTAATGTAGAAAAACTCTAGTCTTATTCAAATACAACCCACAGGATGACAGTATTATCACTATAAGAAATGTATAACAATGTTAATGCAGAACCTTATCAGATATTGTACAAATCTGTTGTAGGTGTGCAATCAGACTCAGAAATATTAGCGCTATAAGCTCAAACCTTTAGTGAGTCCAAATTACCTATGAATATCAGAGAAGTTATTTTAGATAATGTAGAGAAAACTTAAATCCCTTCCATATTTAATTGGCATTCACTCTGATATCACACTTATCTCTTAACAGCTGGAGAATCCTACCTATGCTAATGCTAGTTATCTATCATTAAATTCCCTGTGTGTGAACATACTATGCTATTTTGGTATTAAATTTATTAACTACAAACAAGATTCTGGTGACCTATTTTCTCAGATTTTTTTTTCTTGGCCAAGTTTCAGTTTTCCTAGTGAGAATGAGTTTTCAAGTTCCTGTGATGTTCACAGAAAATATGGACATATTTTACTCTCAGTAATGAGCCCATAAACTTTAGTGGTTTGAAATCACTTTTTCAATACTACCATTTAGTCACAGCATCTAAATAAGTGAAACAATTTCTTAAAAGAATTCCATGTTAAAATGAAGATTTCTCTACTATTATATTTATCTTGTCTATAGAATGAACAAAATGATGGCCTAATGATAGTCATGTAATACCCACATGACCAATTTGTACAGCATATTATATCTAAAAAAGACCTACCTACTGATTTTTAAAAGTAGAACCATTCATCAGACTTTGCTTGTTGATTTCTGACATTGATAATGGGCTATATATATGCAAAATTTTCAAATGAAAAATAGAAAGTTTTTAAAAAAAATTCAAAATTTTTCTGGTATTAATTATTTGTTAAAATTCTGGTACTATCATTTATTTCGACTGGCCCCCATAATTATCCAGTTAATATTTCAATTTAACAGACATTGTTACTATGTACAAGGCCATTTTTTTTTTTTACATTTCGTAGTGTGCATGATGAATATATATTGTCCTCACAAAGTGTGTATTGTATAGTGATAAAGAATAATGCATACAGAAAACATATAGCTCAATGTAATCATAAAAGTAGACAAGATACTTATAAGAGCTCAGAGGAGGCATGATTTAATTCTGATGGGAAAGAAAAGAGAAATTTTGGCGCTCCTGAGATTTGAGTTTTGAAGGATGGGTAGAGGCATAAAAAGCAGGGAGGGAATGAATAGTCAAAGGACAGAAGCAAGGGAGTATAAGAAATAATGTGGAGTGTGTTGTTTAAGTTACTAATTTATTCAATAAATATTCAGTGTCAGGTACTGTACTAAGTATTATCAAGTTTAAGTGTCATGAAAATAATGACTGAAATGTGTGCTTAAATTAAGAATAAGGTAGAAATAAAAATGAAGTAGATGTTAAGGAGTGTGATAGTAAACAAGCAGCACTTAAACTTTCTGGGGTTTAGTGTCATCTATAAAACAAAAGTACTAGGTATGGTTAGAGAAGGTATATTTATGCATTTACTCTCAAGCTAATGGAAAGCCATAAGGGTTTTTGAATCACAGAATGGCATGATCATCTCCCTACTTTAAGAATCTAAGATTAAAAGTAGGAAAGATTCAACAGAAAGGAAAACTTTGTAAGTCTGGAAATAAAATCATGAGGTCCAGAAGTAGAGGAGTTTGAAGGCATTGAAATGATGATAGGTTGAAAAGCGAGTAGGGAGAAAAGTGTACAATCAAGTATTGTCTGTTCTTTGGAGAACTGAAAAGTGAAAAAGAAAAATAGGATGATCAAACTTATATTTGAAATTCAGCCATCTCTCCTGAGAATAAATTTTAAGAGCCAACTGCTTACTATACACGATAGAAGTGTCCTACAGGGAAACTCAATTCATGGACATTAACACACACAACCATGATGTCTTCTTCTTGAATTCCCTATCTTGACAGATTACACTATTAAACGCCTTGCTCTCCAGATAAAATAACATGGCTATCCTACACTCCTCATTCTCCCCCTTTTCTAAATCCAATTGCTCACTAGGTCTTAGAAATATTATAAGTAATGCTACTTACTGTAAAAATTCAAACAATAATGAAGTATATTGAGTAAAAAAGGAAGAGAAATGCAGAGTATTGGGCCTGACATTTTATGTCAGTTGATTTTCCCAAGCATTTGCTGATTCTTAAACTGGTAAGACCAAAGGCCAAGAAATCCAGCCAAAGGACACTGGAAGGTTAAGTGGAATTCTCAGCAAACTTACTATGATAGGGAGTAAAATTTGGAGTACAGAGCATGCCAAGGAGGAGGTGCTCTTGTAAATACCCCACAATCTCAGGGTAAATATTGAGGCAATATCCTAGAAGTGAGAGTGAAACCTGTGTGGACCGAGTCTAAAAAAAGTCTGAAACAATCTCAACTCAGGTCAACTTTTTAGTGAATTATCTGCTCCTAATCCAGCTGCCAGTTAGAAGCTGAAACCTCTCTAGAAGATGACAATACTGTAACTTCATGCGTAATATCCAGTGTTTATTAGTCGCAGACATCAATATGCACACACACACACAGATGGGTAACAGAGAAGCAAATATAGAATGTGTATAAGTGGGTTAGTATATGTACATCTATTACCTAGCTGTGTTCTCTGAGAAGACCTAGAAGTAATGACACTTCAGTATTAAAGAGCATACCCAGATCATGGTTTGTAAATACCATTCTACAAATAAAAGGAACCGAGGCTCCTTTGAGAAATGGCTGATCTTAAGGATAGGGCAGGGAAAATTCAAGATGAGTCTGAAGCATCTTATAGTACCAGAAAGTAGCTCAAAAACCCAAACAATGCGGGGCATGTTGAAGGAACATAAGAGTCAACCTGAAAGAGCTACCAAGAACAAATGTACATGAGTCCATGCTGCTAGAAATATGGGAGAAGTGACACATCTTCCTTATGGAAGGATTCCAACTAATAAATGTAGATTTACCCTCCTTCAGGATGTGAAGCTTAATCCCAACTTTCAACCCCTAGAGGAGGCTGGACCTGTTGACTCACTCCCAAGGCATAGCATATGGAAATGGAAAAAAATAACTACAGTGGAGAAACCTGGCAAAAACTACTTTAACCTAAGGTTTCTCAACCTCCACACTGTTGACATTTTTGGCCAGATACCTGGCTACCTATATATAAATTTGATATATATACACTTTTTCAGAATTGTTTAAGTTGCAGATACAATGCTCTTTGACATTTAAGTAGACTAAATAGGAAGAGGATTTTGAATAAAGTGACAGTCTGATTTATATGATCTGGTTGCTGTGTTGAGAACTGAGTGAAGGAAATCAGGCAAGCAGGGAGGTTATTGGCCTGAGCAACTGGAAAGAAAATTGCTACTTTCTAAGATGAGGAAGACTCTAAGAACATATTTAAGGAGAAATTAAGTTTGTTTTCGGACATTAGGTTTAAGATGCTCATATAGGCATTATGTCAAGCCCAGTTTACAAGCCTCCTATTTACAGGGCCAGGGTTTCTGCTCTATGATAATGATGACTCTCTAAGAAGAGTGCCGGCACTGTCTATCCCTGAGGTTGCAGGCCCACAAGGCTGTGGGTAGAGGGAGCGGCTGACTTCCACTCCTGGGTAGTTGTGTCGTCTTGGAGCCTGACTTTCCCAGGGGTTGCTGCTGGAGAGGCTGCATGGTGACACCTGAAGTGTGGTGGAGCTGATGCTATGTGGAGGAAACTGACCAGAGGGAGCGGGGGAGTCCAAAGTCTTCTCCCTCCACCTACCCCATAGTGAGGTGAAGGTGAGGTAGTTCAGACCATTTGCACTCTAAAGATGGTCAGTGAGACTAAGCAAACAGCTGTACTTAAGAAGCTCTAGATGGCTCAGTAATAACAATTTGTATTTGTTCTCTCTCCTTCCACTTCAATTCCTTTTTATCCTCAGTCATCCTCTTCTGGGATTCAATCGCCCCAGTAAAGTTTTAGCAATAACGTTTTATTTTAGGATGTTTCTTAGGAACTCAGACTAAAGCAGGCATCAGAGATCTCTGGTAGGCAAAGAGATGGATGAGCCTGTAGTTTAAAGAGGTCTAGGCTGAGACATAGATTTTGGAGTTGGAGATAGTACTTAAAGACATGAGACCAGAAGAGATCACCTAGGAAGTGAATATAGGTAGAAAATAGAAGAGATCTGAACACTGACCTCTCAAACAGTTTGATATATAAAAGTCCAGAAAGATGAGGAAATACCAGCATCGAGACTGAGAAGCATCTCACAAGGTAGTGTTGTTCTTGAAGCCAAATTGTCAATTATGCAAACTATTGCTGATGGCTCAAGCAATACATCTAATAAACGAATATTCAAATCAGCAGTATAGAGGCTGGCAAACTTGAACTCTTTATGTGGAGAAAAAATTATATCTTGCCATGTCACACCTCTCATTCCTGAAGTTTATCTTTTCTTTTTTTCCTGATCAGTCTGGCTAGTTTGTTAATTTTATTAATCTAAAAGTTCACTTTTCTAAAGTTTCTCCTATATTACCTTTAAAAAGAAAATACATTAAAAATTGTCTTAAGAATTCAAAGAAATATAGCTGGACACTATCACTCTCTTTCCTATCTCAAAGTCATAGTCCTACCAATGGTTAACCAGGTCTTCCAGAATCTGGCCCTGCTTTCCACCCTCACCCCATTTAACCTCTCTGGCTTCATCCAATACTTCCCCTCACATTCATTCTGTTCCAGCCACACTGGCCTTCTTGCTGTTTTGGGATCAGGCATTGCTCCCACATCAAGTCCTTTGTACTTGCTATTCACATGCCTAGAACATCTTTCCTCTGGTCTCAGCTTGCTTCTTTACACTCGTTATCTTTCATCGAATTTCATCCAGTGAAACCGTCCCTGGACTACCTATCAAAATTGCAATGCCTGTCTTCCTTGATGTTTTGTATCCCTTCTCTCCTGACTTGTTTTCTTTACCACTCCTATGACATACAATAACATGTTTTTCCACCACGTGTAGTTTCCATACACAGAAGCAACAGATGTAAACCCCAGAACGGTCTTGGGCTCGTTCCATAGGCGAGAGTAAAATGAGGGACCTTGAGAACTCACCATGGAAAGGGAATGCAGGTCATGGCTAAGGGCTCCAAAGGTCACATACAGGAGCTGTTTGAGGGGAATGCCCCAAGACGATGGTTGGTGAGTGCAGCACAGACTTAGCAATGTAATTTCATGTCAGTCTCAGGTTAATGAAGGATAGGAGAGAGATGCCAAAGACGTGACTGTGTGAAGAGCTTTTCATCCACAGACATTCCCAACACCAATGTTTAGTTATTGTTGGACTGTGAAGTATTATGTGTGCAGTACAGAGTGCAGTAACAAATGGCAGAGGTTGACAGAGGCCAATGGAAGGCCATGCTAATTTTATTAACCTATATAGTGCATAAAGTATAAGTCTGGAATTTAATATTACAAAGATTTTCTACAAATCAATAAGAAAATACAAATAACCTATATTAATCAGGACAGAAACCCAATTCAATTATCTTAAACAAGAAAGGGACTTTATTGGCTCACAAAACTTTAAAGTCCGGAGGTAGGGCAGGCTTTAGGCACAGCTGGATCTAGGGCCTCCAGAAAAATGACATCACAACTTAGTTCTCTTTCCTTTCTGCTAGCCTCTGAGTTTCTCTTCAGACTCTCCACATGGTACAACTTCATGCTTATATTGTCGTTAGTTTGTGGGATATCCGTAGAGCCTTCTTTCCAATAGTTCCAGAAGTTCTGTTGAGGGCTCTCTTTAGCCTGGCTTGAGTTACATGCCCATTCTTTAATCACTGTGGCTAACGAGCTGCAGGACTCAGGAAGGCCAGACTTGGTCATGTACTCACCTAAGCCACAGGGAATGGGTTCCCCACAATAAATAAGGGTTCTGTTACCAAAAAATGGGGAAAGAGATGCTGAACAAACAGAAACATATATCCACACATGACCCAATAGGAAAGCAGGTAAAAGATATGAACAAACAATCCATGGTAAAACTATAAATGGCCAATAAACATGAAAGTAACCTCAACCACACCATTAATCAAGGAAACGCAATTAAGGATTTTTTTTTTTTTTTTTTTTTTTTTTTTTGCCCATCATATAAAAACTATCAACTGTAGGTAAGACTATATGGGGAAATGAGCATTTTTCATACAGTTGGTAAAAATATAAAGGTATGAAAAAGCCTTTTGGAAGGCTAAAGTGGGTCTATCAGAGAACATACTCTTTGATACAAAAATCTACCTTATATAACTCCATCCTAGTCACACAAATGCACAAAGATATATGGAAAAAGACTGACTTTGACAACATAATAGCAAGAGACAAAATAAGGGAAAAGTTCAATAATAGTATTTTCATAGTATTGAATCCTATTCAACCATTAAATAAATTTAAAGACTTAAGAATAGGTATTTGAGACAAAAAAAGGCAAGCTGCAGAACAATTCATATATATGATCCTATTTATGAAAAAATAGCTTTTATATGTTTATGTATAATCATATGAAAATGCATGGATAGGGACTAGATAGATGTATAACTAAACTATGGACAGTGGAATGTGATTAGAGGTGCTGGAGAAAAGGGTCTCTTTGCTTTTATACTTGTGTATTATTTAAGTTTTGTACAGTGAGCTGATAGGCATTTATACTTCATAATTAAAAAAAAGAAAAATGAGTACATGCATTTCACAACAGGAAATGCAAATGGCCAATAAAAGTATGAGATGTTCCCCCTTATTAATAATCAAAGAACTAAATATTACCTATCAGATTAGCAAAAATATTTAAAGATTCAGGTGGGAGTGTAGGCAAATAGGCACTTTTACTATTGATGGAGCTGTAAATTGGGACAATCTTTTGGGTGGCATTTCTTAAAATGTTAAATGTGCACATTCTCTGACCCAAAATGTCCATTTCTATTTATCCTACAAAAATACCAACACAGGCATCAAAATATATGTACAAAGATGTTAACTATACGTTTATCTACAATAAAAACTGGAAAGAACCAAATTATCCACCAATAAGGGGTTTGTTAAATAAATTACAGTATATTCATGCAATGTAGTAGTATGTAGCCATGAAAAACAATGTCTGTATCAAAGTGAAGGGGAGGCAAGATTCAGTGCAGTACATGTAAAATGGGGATATGTACCTACCTCATATGGTTGCTGTGAGGATTAAGAGTTAACCCATGATAACTTCAAACCATGCCTGCATACAGTGACCACGAGTGTCAGCTATTAACACATTTTTGCTTACATCTGTATATGCCTAGGTCTGGAAGAATAACTACTTGAGTAAGACTATGAGAAGGAATGTCTGTTTTCATTTTACATTTCTGTACTAAAGAAAATTCAATCAAGCATATTTAATAGCTTTCGTATTTGTTAACCATAAGATAAAACCTAAAATCAAGGTTTAACAGCCATTAATCATGGCACTGTGGAGGAACATATGTCCTGGAGTTCACAGAACTAGATTTGAGTTTTAGCTCTACTTGATCACATGCAAATTACACAATCTTTGAATCTTTTCTAGTCTACAAACAAATCTAAATGAGATAGGTACAGTCTAATCCAATGCCTGGCATGCAGATACTTTCTTTATATATAACCCTCCCTTCGACTTAAATGTGATAGACATAGTGCTTAATGATCAAGTGCCAACTGGGTGTAAATGTAGGGAGTTTTACCTCAAGGAAAACAGAAAATTTAGCAGTAACAAGCAAATGCTCGGTGGCTATTCAGTAGGTATCAGCAGTCTGCATGCCATTAACACTGACTTCTTCTATGCTAACCAACCAGATGCCATTTGGCAAAAGCCACTTGATCGGAGGCTGGGGCCCCAGAACTGCTATTATCTGTGTGGATATAAATGAATGTATAGATGATATCATAAATCACTAGTTATTTTAAATCAATTTGTCTACTAGGGACTTAGCCTGATCAGAGACCACTACTTCCTTTTCCTGGGTATCATCACCCGGTTTTTTTGGATGCAGACATTTTCCCCATAGAGCCTTGCCTTAGCCTCAGAATTCTTTCTAAACAGGTATCAGAGCTGGCAAGACAAACACATATTTGCCAACTTTAATATTACTTTTTCTAGGCTCTCACATTATACCAAACATCTTTGGCATTTATGACAAATTTACTAACATGGAAGGAAGCTACTTTGTATATAGGAAAGACATAAAATCTAAAAAAGCATGAAATTTCAGCCACTGAGAGCGACCCCTTACCTACTCTAATAACTGTCATCCTAGAATTCCAAATATGCCACCTCAAAGCCTACTTGGAAAGCCAGTTATAAATAAATAAATCAACTCAAGATCGTTTTATCTTAGAGTGGAGGAGTTTATACCTTTATTGGAGATTGACTTATTTCCTTTCAGCCAGAGAAAAGACCCAAACAGAAGTCCCTACATTTTCTTGTATAACTTAAAATACATTATATCATTACTACATATTTATACTTCAATAAATCTTAATCTATAAAGCACATTTCTTATAATTATCAAAAAATCTATAAACAGGCTCCATTCTGCCTCACTTCTCCAACAGCTGGCCTTGCATTTATTACTATGCTTTTTAAAAGGCTCATGCAAATCTCACCTTCCATTTTTAAAATTTGTTCCAAGCACCAGATGTAACCAAAATCTCTGGAACTATGAAATATTTTTATTCACATGGGTCATTTTCCATACAATGATACCCACTATAAAAAAAGACTTTTCTCATATTCTATTTTAAATTCCAGAGTTTTCCACTAAATAGTAGAACCACAGTAGTTGGGATTCTCAGCCAAGGAGTATATAATCCTACTACTACAATGTATTACTTTCATACATTTTTAGAAATGTGTTAAGACTTAAAATTAAAAAAAATAATTCAATCCTGTTAATAAACTAGTTGTTAATAACCTAGTTATTTTTTTAAATAGAACAATCCATTCAAATTAACATGTAAGTACAACCTCAATGCAACTAGAGATTGATTAGTTTTTTAAGAAAACCCACAAACTTCCACACTGTGATAGCGAGTATTCTGGACTCACCTCTGAAGAATCCTGGAGATGGCTAGCTCTTTGAGCTGAGTCTTCCCTTCCCCCAAATACAACACCCTGGTAAGAGAACTATGGCTCTGGGAATTTCAGAGGTGACCTCCCCTAGGACTGCTTAGGTCAGGGAGTAAGAGGCTAACTCACATGAAGCAGCTTTGTACCAAACCCTCAATAATTTACAGTGGAAGAAATACCTACCTACTTATGGTAGGGTTACAGTACTTAGCACAGTGTCTTATCGGTAGAAAATGTTTTAATAAATGAATGTGTGGCTGCTTAGTTAGCCTGGTGTTCAAATCTTTTTTACCAAAGGAATAAAACAGCAAACCTGATTACTTGTTGCCTGTCAGGGAATTTTCTGTCCTTAATAAAAATGAAGGCAAAATGATAATGAATTGGATCTTCAAGTCTTTTTTGTTTCCTAAAAGCCGAGACAAACCATTACTCTTTTACATTTGCCCTTCAACACTGCCATTCACTGCAATTGCTCTTCTAGTGTTATTTCTACTTTCATAGTTTACAATTATTGTTTAGACTGTTCACTTTCTAATGATACATGGGAGAACATTCTTTCCATTTAGTGGGATGCCTCCAAATTACAGACTGGATGTGCCATTTTTGAGTTTTCCTGCAGACAGATAATTACATTTAAATTCTTGATACACTTCAATTCTTAGATCAAGGTATTTTTGTTATCTTCTCCGATCTAGGTGTCCCATTCACATTTTATTTCATCACTATCACTTCTAATTTTACTTTGAAGCTTTAGTCATCCTTCATCTTCTGTTTTCTGAAATGCATATCCAAATTGG
This sequence comes from Pteropus medius, assembly GCF_902729225.1. Lineage (NCBI taxonomy): Eukaryota > Metazoa > Chordata > Mammalia > Chiroptera > Pteropodidae > Pteropus > Pteropus medius. Next base: position 29,239,916 of record NW_024340849.1, on the reverse strand, counting down.
GTAAAAGGAAACAGAAGAGTAAATTTTGAAAAAAATTGTTTGTTTTCAGACTTTATAATTCCAATGTTGCCTTTTAATGTAGAAGAGAATGTAACATTTCAATGATCAAGAAAGAATAATGTATCTGTCTAAAAAGGAAACTTTTAAGAAAGGGACAAGGAATTAGATCATTATTTGGAAAAAATAGTAAGAATACAAACATCACATGGAAGATTTAGGCATTAACACCTGAATTAAGTTTAAAATTTCAGTTTCTAGGCAGGTATGACACCATTTCTTTCAAGATAAAATAATAATGGTGGGTGATGATATCCTACATTTCCCAGTGGATTTTCTAACAGTCTATAGGGAAATAAAACTATTATGTATCATTCCATGTGTTTAATTTTGTCTTCATTTCTGAAGAAAAAGACCTGAGTGTTGACTTCGTTTTTAAATTTCTTAAACTTTCACAACATTCAGAAGTTTTTCTGCATTGTGTCGTCGCTGATGTCTAAAAAGATTTGAGCTTTGACTATAGGATTTCCCACACTGAACGCATTCATAAGGTTTCTCTCCAGTATGGATTCTCTGATGATTAATAAGCCCAGAATTCTGGCTAAAAGCTTTTCCACATTCAAGACATTTGTAAGGTTTTTCTCCAGTATGGACTCTCTGGTGTTGCACAAGGATAGAACTTCTACTGAATGCCTTCCCACATTCAACACATCCGTAGGGTTTCTCTCCACTATGGATTCTTTGATGAAGAATAAGGGCTGAGCCCTGACTGAAGTGTTTTCCACATTCATCACAAATATGCTGTTTCTTTCGGGAAGGATTTCTCTTTCTTTCAAACCTGCCCTTAGGGAAACAGGCTTCTCCATATTTAAAAATCTGAGGAACACCTATATTGAGAGTGCCAGGAACTTCATGAGATTCTACTGCGGAAGGAATCTCCTGTTTTGGAGCTAGCGCTCCATTTTCAGTCCTAGCATCATCATCTGGAACAAACAGAAAATGTGAATAACATTTGTTTCCTATTCTGGGAGAAAGGAAGCTGAAGAAAAAAATTATTTAATGAACTGAAAGTAAATAGCTCACATCTATCTATAAACAGCACTCTGAAAACTGGTGTTAAGGTTGCCTACTTTCAAAAGAGAAAAAAATAAAATGACTGATTATGAGACTAATGAGGTAATGGCACGATAACGTAATGAGGGATAAAAGTTATACCTGAATAAAAGTAGAAACATAGGGGAATGGGTTATAAATGGTAATCAGAAAATAAAGAACAGAAAGATGGTAAATTTTAAGACTGTTAGGGAGACAGTAAGGACGATGAAGCTAGATCTGGATGAAACTTTATAAGAAGAAAAATAAGGTTGGTCATTAGGAAATCGATTTTTTTTTTTTGCTTTGAAAAGGGGAGAAATTACATCAAAATACAATGGTGTAAAAAATAAGCAGTCGGAAAGTGACTAATTCTGAAATGAGCAAGACAAGGCAGATCACAGCCAAGATCAGACTAAAAGCAGAACACTGGAGGAGTCTTGACAAGAAAGGGCTTAAGATAAGCTGGGAGCATCCTGTGTTAACTCAGGACAACACTTTCTTGTCATGGTACCTAGATGAGTTATTTCTAAGCCTCGGTTAGATGTGTATAGTGAAAGGAAAGCCTGAATTACCAACACAAGGTACCATTACCCCTCTGCAGGCAAGATTCATTTAAGACTTTCCTGAAATTTCAAGCCTTGAAAAGTTAAGACAGTTTCTACAGGGTAAGCAGCAGTCAGAAAGTGGTAAATAGTAAACAGGTAGATAATAAATGATTAAGAAATGAATAAAGTCAGGAAAGAAAGCTGACAAAGAGAGACTGAAGGGCTAGAAGGGAGTAGTGAGGTCTAGAGACTTGAAGAACAGAGAAGTTAGTGTAAAGATTAAGTGAAGACAAATGGCACAGAAATAAGTAAGTTACTGAGTGTGATAGAGACTAGACTGCTGAAATGAGGTATTTAAAAATAGGTGAAAAGTATTCTAAAATTCAGGCTGGGGAAAAGTTTTCTACCCAAGAAAATGCCACCTCATAAAACCAAGGATAGAGGTGCTCAAACTTTACTGCACAAGAGAATGTCCCGTGAAACATGTAAAACTGCAGATTCTCAGCAGACTTCAACTGCATCCCAGGAGTTCTAGTTCACCAGATGGGAAGGAAATCTGCTCAGACCTCATTCTGTGACACTCCAGCATGATCTCCAATTGCCTCAAAGAATGATTCCCAAAGCAGTCTCAAACAAAATTTCATTTCAGTTATTATATAAATATGAAAGAAAAATCTAACAGTTTTAGGAATACACTGGGTTGTATCGAAGTATACAAATAAGTATGTGGCATTAATTGCCAATATATTGGAAAAGATCAGTCTAAATGAATTATTAGAATTATGTGCTTTTTATTTAACTTTCCTATATTTAAAGCTTATTATAGCTAAGGAGCTTATTTTTGCATAAATACTTAGAAAAGGTGAAGAGCTTTACCCAAACATCATTTCTACAAAAGAATCTTCTTTGGAAAAAAATGACTCTAAATGTTGAAAAAAACAAACATAGCTAAAAATTTAGAAAGACTTCAATAATAAACAAATAAAAATAGATTTGAAAAGGCTTCAGGTAAGCTTACTATACCAATAACATTAGGCAAGAGATTACAAGAGCATGGAACAGATAACAAATAAGCAATACTACATGCAAAATAGAGGGACCTGGTCTACAGGTAGGTGCTGGCTCAGAGTAAGGCAAATGCCAGCCTCAAATGGGTAGGTCTTCAAGGAAGAGGTAAAAGGGAAGAAAAGGCTGACAGTAATGTCTGAGGAAAAAAAAAATTGAGGTCAGCAACCGTTGTAAGAATCAAGCTCCTACAGTGTGTCTAGAAATTGGGGAAGGTAATAATCCCTGCCCCTCCATCTCCCTCCCCAAAAAAACACAAAAGAAAAAATAAAGAGTCTGGGACAAAAGGCCCACACTCTCTTTCACCCTCTAGCCCACGGGGAATTTTGGTCCTCACCACAGTGCCTTAGGGAATGGAGCTCCCAGGATGCCCATTTGAGCTGGTTTTCCACAGCATCAAGCTCAGAACTTGGTAATCCCTGAGCTTCTTCTTGAGATACTATCTCTTCAACTAGCACTTCCCGTTTTCTTCGACGGAGAGAAACCTGGAAATAATAATATTTGATTCAGTAGATAAGAAATTGGATGAGAATTAGAACTAAACGCACGTAAGAGAAACCATACAAAACATATACTGTGGTTGGGTAGTTAATTCAGCAGCTTTGCCTACTGCTATGCCAGTGCATCTGATCCAGCAAAGTGACACAAGCAGGCTCACCGGCTGTCCAGGGTCATCTAGTTCACTCTCTAAATCTTCCAGCACTGTCACTGCCTCCTCTCCATTCTCTGGATGATGCTCTCGAACCCAAGTCTGCAGCTCCTTGGGCAGGATGGCAACAAACTGCTCCAGCACTACCAGCTCCAAGATTTGTTCTTTAGTGTGCGTCTCTGGCCTGAGCCATAGACGGCAAAGTTCTCGAAGCTGGCTCACAGCTTCACGGGGCCCAGGTGAATCCTGGTATCCAAACTGCCTGAATCGCTGCCGGAAAACCTCTGGATCAGAGAGATGGTTCCAAGGGATACTTGATCCCTCTTCACCATCAGGATCTTCCTCCAACTTCACTCTCAGAATTTTTTCCTCTTCATCTGGAGTTGGGATGATAAGTATTGAATCTTCTTCCACTGACTGTGCAGACATCCTGATTTATAATACTTCAAGAAAAGACAAGGCAGGATAGACCTCAGAGAAATACCTCTTTTTCTTCACAGGCACTCCTGAGGCACAAAAAATAAAAATATATATACAAATGACCAAATATCCTAAGAATTTGGACACATACTAATAGAGGAAGTAAAAATATTTCTTTTGCTGGATTAAAAATTCCAATCAATAACCTATACCATAAGTTGGCAAACAACAGCTCATGGCCAAATTTGGCCTGCTGCCCATTTTTGTACAACACTTGTATTAACAGTTTTCACATTTTTACATGACTGAAAAGAATACATCATGAATGTGAAAACTAAATGAAATTAAAATGTGTCCGCGAAAAATTTTTATCTGTTCACAGTTCATGCAACAATGGCAGAGTAGTTGCGACAGAGACTATATGGCCTGAAAAAAAACTGGTATTTACTTTCTGGCCCTTTAGAGAAAAAGTCTGACCTACAAAACCGATAAACCCTATTTCAGTAATCAAAAGAAACTGCCCACCTCTGTGTTTTCTAAATGCATCTGACCCTTGACCACATTATTTGCAATTTGAGACTGGTGTTCCCTGACAAACTTAGGTCAACTTAAAAGCAAGGACTTTATTATCTGCCTCAGAAAACAATTTAAGACAAAACGTGTTATTTTAAGTTAAAAAATATTTTTAAAATGTTTAAGAACTCCTCAGACTTAAAATATATGTAAAAATTATTCACTTATTCAGGAACAGATAATGTAATACTGAAAAAAAATTAGCCTCTTCGGGCTATACAATGCAAGTATTATTCCGTCACACATCACACCATAACTACATTTAAATTTATGATGACAGGCATTAATAACGGCAAATTTTTAAGAAAAGACATTCTCATAACTACCTTAACTTCTTGCAGTGGACCACGACCTAGTCCTTAGACTAGATGACCCACAGTTTCCCCAGCTTTTACTTTCAGGGAAACATTATGCTATTTCTGATCCCTTCCTTAGTATTTGCACAGTCATGCCTGTGCCATTGTTTATAATACATATTAGGAATGAGCCACGCAGCTACTCGATTTACCTATTCAGGACCCAGAATGTGAATACCAGTAATTTCAAAAAACTTATTGTAACCCTATCAAGATGAAGACTAGATATCAGAAAAGACTTTATCAGGCAGGTGACACGTACAAGTTTAAGTACTCCGGAGTGTGATGACCTTATAAATAAGATTCAGCCAATTGATTCGGTCTTCTTATATATCAGGGTCCTATCTTAAGAATGGCCCAAGCATTCTATATAAAGACATTTCCTTCTATGTTCTTATCTAGCACCCTGCTCGTGAGACTGACGGAGGTACCAGGAGGGCAAGCCCGTGGTCCCGAGCGTCTGGGTAGGCAGCCTCGTTCCAGACGCTCTCCCCACCTCGCCCCTGCCGAGTGCCACCACGAATTCACTCCCCGAGCAGATGTCCTCCGTATTCTCTTCTCTGCACTCACGGCGGCGGACTTCAGATGACCAAAGGCCACCTTGCCACAACGTCGAGGACACGGCATTTCCGCCCGCGGCCCGCGCAACTACAGGTCCCGGCAGCTCCCGCGCCAGGGTCCGCCCTCTCCCACCTCCGCCCGAAACGAGTCCCAGAACTCTCCGCGAGACGCCAGGGCCTCGAAATAGAACAAAACCGGCTGATGGGGGAGGGGGAAGGCGGGGGTCGCAGAGGACAGCCGGGACGGAGAACTCTCCGAGGGTGCCGAAAGTCCGAACTGGCCTTTCGTATACCCCTCAGCACCACGCAACTTCTGGGCGCGGAGACCTCGGCCTATGCCCCGCACCTCCAGGGGGTCCGAGGAAGATCCCTGCCAGGTTTCTTCGCTGGCTCCGGCCAGCGGTCCGCAGCCCCAAGCCCAGCGTCCCCCTCGCACCCTTTCGCCCACTCTGGCGCAAACCTCCGTCTCAGGAACCTCGGCAGCTTCGCTGTCCACGGCAGACGCAGAAACACCGCTCACAAGCCGTTTCCCAGAAGCCCCCGGCGCGGACTGCTTCCGGTCTGCGGGCCCAGGAGGCGGGGAGAGGCGAAGCCCCGCGTTGCCATGGAGATGCGCTCGGGGCGGGGGAGGGGCGGCCCTACGACAATGACCGCTTTGAGGCCGGTCTTGGCCTTGCTCGTTTCTCCTCGGATAGCCCAACGTCCTCCGTTCCAGTTAAAAGACAAGGACAAGAAAGAATTCTGCCATTAAGATAGTGTTTACGATTTCACAAATCCTTTCACATGCATTTTCTCATGTGATCATCATAGTAATCCTTTGACATAACGAAAGCTAGTATCCATGAATGCTTACTACATTGTGCCAGGTACCATCACCATGTTTTACATGTATTGTCATTAATATTCGCAAAAATCCTATGATGCAGCAACTTTTTTGATCCTCATTTTACAGCAGAGATAACGAAGGCAGAAGTAAATAACCTGCCAAGAGCTCATAACTAATAAATGCGAAGTAGGATTTGAAACCTAGACAAGACTCCAACCTTTGGTTCCCACTGGCTGTTACAGAGCTTTATTTTGACCAAATTATCTATTATGGAAACAACATGGGACAGGTTAGAGCTTTGTCAATGACCTCACATTGAATTTGCAGAGTGCATGCTCATCCTCTGACTTCAGGCTGGGCATTTTATACCACAAAACAGCTGCTGAAGTATTCGTCTAATAATTCAAATCGGACTATTTCATTCCTTATTTAAAGGCCTTCAATGGATCCCCACTGCTTTAAGTATAACATAAAAATTCCTTACTTTGGCCTGCAAGCCCCCTGTAGTTTGTTCCCTACCCTCCCTGTCTGTCCTCAGCTTAGGCTCTCTATGGCTAAGGATCCCCAGTCTCAATGACCGTCTTCCTCCTGGAAAATCTTTGTAGCACTATCAGAAGTAATCTCTCTTATTCATTTCCCTGTTTTTTGTTTTGTCTTGTTTGGGTCTATAAGTCCCATAAGGGCAGGGACCTTGCCTGTATTCTTTACCACGGTATCCCCACCTAGTCCTAGGATGCTGACTGCCCAGTACCTAAAGAATTCAATAAACATCTGTTGAATAAATGAATGAATTGTGGGCTGGCTACATTGCTGCTTTTGCTAGGTCATATTTCAGGTATCAGAAACTGCACAAAAGAGCCCTGTTGCTTAAGGTCTGTATTAGAAGTATAGCGCCAGCCTTCCAGAAGCATTGCAAGATTTGCAGGCTTTGGCTTTCTGTCTCATTCAGGAAAGTACCCTCTGCAAAGTGCCCTCAGAGGGCCTCTGATAAATTTGTGAATGAGAAAACAAGTTAGCGAACAGTTGATGGTAAAGCACTATTTTATACTCTGACCAGAATTTCTTCTCCCCAGAACCCTTGATAACTCTGATCTTCTTCTTTCTTTCATCATTTAGGAGGCTTCAGAAATCCAGGATTCACTCTTCTATCTGGCTACTGCCATTAACTGGGTTGGGTGTTCTTCCTACCTTCCCCTCTTTTGTGATTCTAAATGCTAGCCCAAGGCATTTTTGTTTTGTTTTATTTTACTTTAAGAGCTTTTACATGTAATGTTCAAAAAGATAAAAGATTAAAAAAAACAACAACAAATACTTAAGGAAATTTAAAATGTTGTGAAATTTTACAAAACCTTTTGCTGGGATTTCTTTTTACTATTCCTAATTTTTTCTAGGAGAGTCAATGGAAACCACAATGAAGTTTTCCTCTCTAATTTACTCTTATGAGGGCAGAGACCAATGCCCACTTTGAAACATCGCTCCGAGCCTCACTATGTAGGCTCTTTCATGACTGGTGGTACTTGCTGCCATCTTAAAGATCAAGTCAAGATAGAGCATCTTGTTTCTCTGGGCAATCTGAGTGTAGGGAATAGCTTCATGCTATTATCTATATAGATAACATAGGCAAGGCTTGAACTGCAGCTGATCTGAGCCTTGGCAGAACACCTTGTGACTCTTTCTGAACATGAGAGCATGAGAGGCTTGTAAGGAGTTGCTACAAGGCCATTTGCCACTCAGTTACTTGCCTCCTGAGAAGGTTGTCATGAGACAGTTTCTCATTGTTTCCTGGGTCATGGTAAGTCTTTCTGCTCCACCCCTCTACAGTATAGCTGCAGACTATAAAAAGGCTTAGATGCAGCATAACATTAGTCCCTCAGGACCAAGGTGTTTCACAACTCATGTTGCAGTCATCTGGCTCCTTTTGTTTGGGTGTCATTCTTTTGGTGTGTGAGACAAAAGCTCATGAGGAGTTGGTACTTGGGGTTACTCTTGCTTTCACTGTCTGTGTAAGGAATAATCTTTCTAAATCTAAAAAGGACTCATTGTAAAGTACCAGGCAAAATTTTTAACCTTGCCTTAAAAGTATCTCATTCATTAATGGTAAAAAATTAAACAAGTAAACAAAAACAGATAATCCATAGGTTCCAGAGAACTAAAGGTGACTAAAATGAAGTTATGATTCCTTCTTTTAGCATCACCATCTCATCAAGGAGATAGACAGGAAACAAGCATTTACAAGGCAGTGGAGAAATGCTATAGTAGAGAATAGAATACCAGCAGGGGCACCTAAATGAGGTAGAATGCTGGGGGAAATGGGAGGCACCCTGAGGCAGAGGAAGAGAAGTTTTTACTTTGGAAGAGATCGGACCTTTAGATTTGGCGTTTTCAGATTTCATCCAAGAATTATCTTTTCTAGGCTTTTCTCTAACGATTATTTTAGAGCTCTCAGTCACTCCCCTCAGCTCAAAAGTATTTTCCCCTGGGCGCTTTAAGTACACTGGTTAAAGATTTCATTTTAGCTGTTAAATGCACTGCAGCAGGAGAATTCTGATTGCAAGTTACTAAAAGCTTAACTGTGGTAAGCATTGTTAGCTTCCTATATAAAGCACTGCCCTTACTTCTTATGTGCCCCTAATTTTTTGGATTTGCAGGGGTGGAGGTGGGGACAGGTAAAACTGTGCCCAGCAATAAGTAGGTCGTTAAGTTGTAACCAAGCTATCCATGGAACCAAGCTATCCATGACCATTCTGTTTCCCTTCGCCAGATAATCACTCTGCCTTCTTGGCAGCTAGGAATGGCTATGTGATTTAGTTCTGGTCAATGAGATGTAAGAGGAAGTAGTTTGTGTCTTTCAAGAAATATATCTAATTCATGTACATTGTCAAATTTATTGGCATAAAGTTGTTCATAATATTTCCTTAATACCCTTTTAATGTCTTTAGGATCAGAGGTGTTATCCCCTCTTTCATTTCTGAAATTAATAATTTCTGTTTGTCTGGGTTTGGTTTTTTTTTTAGCAGTTTTGCTTAAAGTTTATAAATTTCATTAACCTTGCAGAGAATAAACTTTTCACTTTGTTTATTTGCTCTATTATTTGTTCTCTATTTTGTGGAGTTCTCCTTTAAAAAGTTAATATACAGTAAAATCGACTCTTTTTTTTTGTCATGTACTCTATGAGTTTTAAGACGTATATTGATTTGTGAAACTACCACCAAGATCATGATACATAATGGTTTCATCACTCTATAAAATTGCTTCAAGATGTACTCGCAACTTTCCTATATCCCTAACCCATGGCAACCACTGATTTGTTATCCATTAAAATTGTTTTGACTTTTCCAGATTATTATAAATCATAAAGTATGTAACTTTTTACATACATTTTGTTCAGCATACTGCCTTTAATCTTTCATTCAGCATGACTTTGAGATTCATCTAGGTTATTGCATGTCTCAATAGTTAATCCTCATTAAATTTTATTGCTGAGTACTGCTGAGTAGTATTTTATTGTAGGTATCAGTTTGTTTACATTCAAACATTAAAGAACTTTTTAGTTGTTTCTAGATTTGAGCAATTATGAATAGCTACTTAAATACTCATGTATGGGGTTTTGTGTGAACATATTATTTTTCTAGAGTAAATATCTAGAACTGGGATTGCTGGATCATATAGTGTTATGGACTGAATGTGCTACCCTCTCCTCGCCCCCAGATTTTCATATTGAAGCCCTAACCCCTAATGTGATGGTGTTGGAAGATGGGCCCTTTAGGAGGTAGTTAGGTTTAGATAAGGTCATGAAGGTAGGGCCCTTATGATGGGATTAGTGTCCTTATAAGAAGAGACAGAGAGAGAAAAGCTTGCTTCTATCTTTCTGCACTATGTGAGGACCCAGCAAGGTGGCCATCTGCAAACCAGGAAGAGAGCCCTAATCTGAGAACTAAATCAGCAGGTATCATGATCTTGAACTTCCTAACCTCCAGAACTGTAAAAACAAATTCCTATTTTTTTCAAGCCATTCAGTATATAATATTTAGTAATAGCAGCTAGAGTCGAGCAATATATATGGTAAGTAAATACTTATTTTTATGGGAAACTGCCAGACTGTTTTTCAGAGTAGCTATACCATTTTACATTCCATCAGCCATATACAAGTGTTCCAGATGCTCCACATATTCACCAGCACTTTGTATTATCTTTAGAATTTTGTCAAATACTTTACTGCATCAATTAATATGACTATGTGGTTTTTCCTTTTGAAACTACTAGTCTGGTAGGTTACTTTGATTTTGAATACTGAGCCATCCTTATAGCCCTGGGTAAACCCCACTTGGTGCAGGTGTTTTACTCTTTTTATGCATTGCTGGATTCAATTTGATAATATTCTGTTGAGGATTTTTATGCCTATGTTCATTAAAGATTTTGGGTTATAGTTTTCTTGTACAGTCTGTTCTTTTCTGCTTTTCAATATTTATTCTCTGCAGTTTAAATAGGATAATTTCTATCTATCTATTTCTTTTGTCATCTGCATTCTTCCATCGAATACAAACAGTGCATATTTTGAGTGTTGTAATTTTCTGCTCTAAAATTTTTATTTAGTTCTTGTTTATGTCTCCTATTTCTTATCTGAGGTTTTCTATCTTTCCACTTATTCACTCTTATTTCATAAGCATGGTTATAATACCAGTTGTTTTCTGATAATCCTAACATCTTTATCATCTAGGTATTAGTATAGTTTGATTTTCTTTTCCCTTGCAAATTGAGATACTCCAGGTTCTTCCTATGCCTAGTAATTTTGCATTGTATCCTACACATTTTGAATGTTATTAGATTCTAGGTATCATCTAAACCCTAAAAAGAAGGTTGATTTTTTTGTTTTATCAGGCAACTGTCCCAGTTAGGGTTAGGCCACAAGTTCTGATCTGCATTGGGAAGACTACAGTTCCAATGTCAGTTTGGTTTTCAAACACTTCCAGTACAATTTGAATATGTCCTTTGCATATGCTGCCCAATTACAGGCCACTCTGGATCTTGGTTGGTAGTCTACTCCAGCTCACTTCTAATGCCTGTTGTCTGCTGTTCAGAGTCAGATCCATGCATGCACAATTTAGAGATAAGCAGAGTTCATATACTACTTTTAGGGATCACACTTGATTACCCTCCTCTTTGCAATAAACCCAACACTTTCTGGGCCCCTGAGGACTCCCTTACTAGTCTACCAGCTAGAAAGCTGGGGTTTTAGTTTCCTTGCTCTGCTGTTTACTTCTCTCAACTATCCTGTAGATGGTCCAAGTAGTGAGAGGACACAGAGAGAATAAAAGCAATGGGGATTGGCACCATGCTCTTGGGACCAAAGGTTCTTTGATCAGAGCAAAGGGTTCCCCTCCCTAAGAGTTTAAGGTTCTTCCCTATGACCTCTGTCATTGCTGTGCTACTGCCATAGCATTGCCTGAAGGCTATACCAGAGAGGAGAAATTCCTCTTTCATTCTGAAAGGATGGAGAAGAAATTACAGGTGAGGTGTGGATAAGTTGGACAGTTTGCTGTTAGGAGGTAGATAGAGTTGTAATCTCTTTTTCTGTAATACAGGAGGCAAAATCATAATCATCTGCCCGTGATGAGTTAGGTGGCCAAGGAGCATGGCAAACACTGTTGCCTGATCCAATGTTGTTCCCAATCTCCTTCTACCCTGATGCTTTTCCTCTAGAAGTGGGAAATGCTTGCTTTACCAGATACGCAACAAGGAAACATAAGCAGAATTTTGCTGATGTTTCTTGGAAAGCTTTCACTTTTCCTAATAAAGAAGACAGCTTATACCTGTGCCATTCTTTCCTTTCTTCCTGACTTGACCACACATGTCATCCCTGGAGATGGGTGCAGCTGTCTTGCATATCTGAGAAAATAAGCATGAGGGAAAGGCCAAAAGAAGGGCAGATTCACCAGCCAGACCAGTCACTGTTCAGTTGCTGATTGAGAGTCAGCGGCAACTCAGCCTCCAGATTTCTTGTTGCAAAGTCTTATTTACTTAAGCCGTAAAAGGTGGATTTTGCACCCATAAGCATCCTTGATACAGGACGGTGACGTACATGTTTCAAAGAGAATGGGAGCGAGGCAAAGAAGGAACATTAGATTATAGATATAATATTGAAGGCCCAGATGAAGTGAAATTCATTTAAAAAATACCAATTTCATTTTGGAGAATTTATTATCTGTGGAAATTAAGCAATCTAATAGTGGTACTAATATGCTACTTTTTATCAAGGTCAGCTCAAGTCATAGTAATTCTGTTTAGATAAACTAGCATCTTCTACATTAGAAGACCTATGTTAAGTGCAAGATAACTCAAAGTACACAGCAACACCCTTTAAATGTTCATCATGTATTTAGATAATATGATTCATATCACTTTCTGGAGGAGAAATTCAGATTATTCACAATGTAGAGAATGCAATCTTGCAAAGTTTATGGCAGCACCAAGTGAAGACAGACAATTCCATCAGAATACTTGATTTAGATTCTGTCATTGTATTCACACAGTACCTAAGAAACTGTCTTTCCAAGACTAAGCAGTAATTCACAATACACATATCTCTGAGGCATCTGCTGCTTTAATAGATGGCTTATTCCTCACTTTAGTTACAGAGAATGAACCCTAAATAAGGACTCCTACAATTTTAGTAACAGAAAATATACAAAACCCAATATATTTTCATATTTCCTAGAACTATAACATATAATCACTATCAGAAAATTCTATAGCTAAAATTTACATTTACTTTCCCTACTAATCTTACATTTATCAATGTACTAAGCAGAGCACAGCAATCCTCCATTTTTTCTGGAGTTACTCTAAACACTAGATATGGTTAGATTTTCTGATAATGAAATGTTTACACTTCATGAGGAACCCAGAGAAAGTTCACAATAAGCTCCTTCTTTTCTCCTTCCAAGGACTTTCACTTCTGTGTTTGTCTCCATGTTGGGTAACTGTGGCACCATGGGAAACACAATAACACATGTATTCTTATAATATATACAGTCTTACCAAGAATCCCTGGAAAAGGGAACATTATGTTGTACATTGTCAGAATTTTAATGACATACGAATCAGTCATTTTATATTTAAACAGGGTATCTGACTGAATTAAATACGGAAAAAACTTCGGTGGACTCTAAATTGACTTTAGCGATTTCCTCTTTAGTAAAAGAGCATCAAAACCCAGGATCTTACTTCTTGACAGCTTTGTCAAAAAACTCATCTTATTAAGAATGCATTAGGCTCATAAAAGGCTGTCTTGTGATGCCTGAAACATGTTCGTAGCTGAGTTATGCCAGAAAAGGGGCCAGGAAGAACCCTGAAGGATAGTCATCAGCTGTTAAGGGTTTCCCTTTCCATGTAAGCTACGGTACACTTCTCTGTTACGTGCTGTACTTGCCAACATTTGTGTTTCATCAGTCTTGTTTGGACAGTCTTTTCTTCATCTCCTTTTTTCCTTTTTATTAAGATGGTCATCAACCTTATATAAGCACTCATAGACAGCCCTGTTTATTATTAGAGCATTCCTCATGCTTAGGCCACTCATTGAAGACATGTAATCTTAATGTTTTCACTGAGTTATTTCCAAATTACATTGTAAGGGAGGTTATATTTTTCCTACACAGGAGTAATGTGTAGGCTCGTGTGAGTTTTCATAAGAGATTAAGTTCCTTTACTCACCTGCCTCCTAACAATGACTCTTGACATTTCAGTCTAGGTCTTAAGGTACATATTCTTTTGGGCCTCTTCAATCCTATTCTCATATTTTGAATCTGGTAACAGAAAACCAAATGGGGAATTTTTTTTAAGTGATTAATCTTCTTTGGTCTGACAACTCTAACGCTCAAGGTATATAATGGAAGAGAATGTCCATTTTTATACTAACTCACATACTTCTTCTCAACAGGGAAAATGTACTTGTCTAAAAAGGAATATACAGTCATCCCTCAGTATCTGAAGGGGATTGGTTCCAGGAACACCCCCAGCTCCTGCAGATAACCCGTATCCACAGATGGTCAAGTCCCTTATATACAATGGCACAGAACAACGCATATAGGTGATCTTCCACATCCGCAAAATCAATCTGCAGCTGGTTAAATCTGCAGATGGAAAACCCAGGTATACTGAGGGCCTACTCTATATTGAAAAATATCCACATATAAGTGGACCTGTGCAGTTCAAACCTGTGTTGTTCAAGGGTCAACTGGACTATTCATTATTTGTGTTCACACTGGAAATAGTAGAACAAGTCTGAGAATGTCTTTTCAAGAGCTACCTAAGGATGGAAATCTGAATTGAGCTTTAGAATCTCAAACATTGACAATGTATTGATAAGCAGAAAAGCAAACAATGCTTACATAAGACAGTCCATATTCTCTCCTGTGGCTTTTATGACATCTGAAAGGAAACTGGTGCCCATCAAAACCACTGATCTATACTAAGAAGGTGTTTGTGCTTTGTGTTTTCTTCCTCTGTAGGAAAAGTTCTGAGTAAATGCTTTGATTCCCTCACAATACCAATGGGATTTTTTCCTCTAGTGTGACTTTTTCTATGTCTGAAAAGATTTGAGCTCTGACTAAAGGCTTTCCCACACTCATGACATTTGTAAGGTTTTTCCCCAGTGTGGATCCTTCGATGCTGAATCAGAACTGCACTTCGGCTGAAAGCCTTCGCACACACGTCACAGGCATAAGGTTTCTCTCCACTGTGGATTCGCTGATGTAGGATAAGGGCTGAGCTCTGACTAAAGGTTTTGCCACATTCATCACATTTGTGTTGTTTTTTTCGAGAAGGATTTCTATGTCTTCTTTCAAACCTGCTACCTTGTTCACAGGTTCCTCTAGATGTAAAACCCTGGGAAGCATTCATATGAACAATGTTAGAAACATTGTAATGAAGTTCTGTGCCTGAAGAAGTCTTTTGTCTGGAAGCTGATTTCATATTTATAGTTCTGGTGTCTTTATCTGAAATAATACATAGAAAAGCAAATGTCACCAGTTCTCTGTTCAGAAAGAAAGAAAGGAAAATAATCCAAATGAAATATATATGGATAATTTATTAGCTAGTATGTTTGTAAGACAGCATCACAATGTGGAGGATGAAGAGAATAAGGCAGAAAACACTGAGAAGATCATAAGACAAAAGAGAAATGTTTATAGTCTGAGGAGGCAGCCAACTAGAAAGATGAAAAACTCTATGCAAAAGGTAGAATGCTGAGTAGGGTACAAAGATATCAGAGGCTGAGAAAAGTCTGGAAGAAAAGAAAGGGCCTAAAAGAGAAATTATTATTTCTTATCAAAATCCCCTAGAAGAAATTAACCTGCTTAGCTGATCAGCCATCCCTAAAATATAGAACCAGTGGTGGGGGAGAGGAGGAGATTCTCCCAACTAAGGTTTTCCTTTTCATATCGGGATCTCGTTTTATCCAGGATGATTACCTAGATGGAGGGTCTCTGCTCAAATGTCACTTCATTAAAGAGGCCTTCTCCACCACCCTATTTAATAAGACCGTGTCTCCACTTCATGTATTCCCCTTGTTCTGCTTTGTTCTCATAGCACTTATTATTATTGTTAGTAGTAGTAGTAGTAGTAGTATGTACAATAGAAGAACAGATTGCTATGCCAGCCATTTTGGAACGCTTTTGTAAAAAGTGACGCAAAGAGCAACACAGGTCAGTTTAGAATGCGAGGGAGTAGAGAAACATATTCAAAGTATTGCAAGAGAGCAAAGTCATCTTAGCAGCAATAGGGTGATTCTGATACTAGATCCCACTAGTATTGAACAGGAAGTTACACAAAAATGATGATGTAGACCAGTGGTCTTTAGACTGTGACCTCAGGGTCCCTCAGAAGGGCCTCAGGGGATCCTGAAGATAAGAGGTGGGAACAAAGCCAAGTTGGAGCCCTTGTGGGCTTAGACTACTTCAGAGTAACTATGTTTTCATCTGTTTTCTAAATTGAAACTCCACATAAAATTTCATTTGAGAAAAGGGTCATGCTGTTTTAAAAAGGTTTGAAAATCCTGATAGAGATCTTGTCAAAAATTTTTAAAATATGCAGATTTTATAAGACTGTATGAGAAAGAAACAATAACAAAATACTGAGAATGTTCATTAGCATGACATAATGGTGGAAGTTTTCAGTGAAGAGGGGGCAAGGAGATTTGAGACCTCTTGCAGAAGGCAGCTGAGATGTATGCAGTGGGCTGAGAGGCCACCTTTGCCCCAGACCATGAACTAAATCCTGCCCCTCACCATTTTGTCTGGAGGAGTGAACCTCTCGTGACGAACACTGCAGCTGCTTCTTCTCAGGCTTGAGCTGGGTACTTGATGACTCCTGAATGATTTCCCAAGGTGCTAGCTTCTCTGTAGGCATGTCCTCATTTTGTCCAAAGACCTGGAAACAGGATATTGGAGGCTGAAAAAGGGAATCAGGTTGGGACTTCAGGATAAAGTAAAAGAGAAGAAGCTATGCAGAAAATATCCTGGGGCACAGAAAAAGGGAAGAAAATAGAAGAGCAACATTCTATTTTCTAGCACAGCTTAGGAGCACATTCACCCCGCTATACATCCAGTTGTGGCGAGTGAGAGTACAATCTGAGAGCTCTACCTTCAGTGATGCTCCAGAGGTCCTGACTCAGCCTGGTCTTTCATCCCCTCGGACACCTTCTTACCTGTTCAGTAGGTCCATCAAGCTCTTTCTCTAGCTCCTCCAGCATAGTCACAGCTTCCTCTCCGTCCTCTGGCGGGTGTTCTTGTAGCCAGGCCTGCAGCTCTTCTGGCAGGATGGCCAGGAACTGCTCCAGCACCAGCAGCTCCAGGATCTGCTTCTTGGTGTATACCTCTGGCCTCAGCCACTGACAGCAAAGCTTCCGGAGCTGGTTCAGAGCCTCCCGGGGCCCAGGTGACTCCTGGTAGCCAAACTGCCTGAAGCGCTGGCGGAAGGTCTCTGGGCTGTAGCAGCTTCTCCAGTGAAGGCTGGAGTCCAGATTACCGGCCTCCTCTTCTTCCATCTTCACTACCAGAATGCTGTCAGGCTCTTCTGAAGTTTGTGGAAGGAGTGTTGATGAATCTCTCAATTTTGCAGACATATGGATTGAGAATAGCTTAGGACTGCTAGACTTTAATTTTCAAGGAGGTAAAGTAATCCTTGTGGATACTCCTTAAATATGATTAAAGAAACAAGTGGAACAAGACAAAGACAAATGCTTCTTAGAACAATAAAACTAAGATTGGAAACAAGGCTGTACAGAAAGTACTGCTCTTAATCTTAAGAGCAGTTTATGTTAACTTTATGTTAATCTTAACATAAACCAGGCTTTCAAAGAATACTTCCTTCTTTAAGAGAATCAAAGAGCCAAGATTAATTTATATGTATGAGTAATTCTGAAAATCATGCCCACAAGGCTAAAGAGCACAATGAGAGATCCGCCAGGATTGCATAGGAGCTCCTGGAACATAGAAATAAAGAAGCCAATTAATTTTTTCTAGCCTGCTGCTAAGAGTTCTAGGAAATAGTCTCATGAGAGAAGTACAATTGTGCGGATTTTTTTTCAATGTTTACTAATTTTAAAAACAATATCATTTTGACATTAAAGGAACCATTAAAAAAGTAATCACAAATTCCTCCATTTTACTGTATTTCCATTTTTTCATATTTACTTCTACTTCCTGTTTGTAACATCTATATTATTTACTTAATAATATCTCTATTGTAGACTATTTGGTAATCTCTAATTTTTACTATTATAAATAATACTGGGTGGCACAACTTAATGAATATACTATTTTTTTCCTTTCAGATTATTTTCTTCAAGCATGTCCCAAGGCCTTACCTTATGGAGGTCAAAGGAGAATGGCAAATTCTGTCTTGCTATGTTATCAAGTAAACTACAGAAAAGATTATCAATTCACAATGCTACCAGCAACATGATGTAAGAGAGCAGCAATCTCTCCAAGTATCATTAGCTTGTTAGCAGGAAGGGGGTGAGAAGACTTAGTATAACTTTACTGAGTACCATTTTACTTAGTACCATTTTAATTGGTCAGCAGTTACCTGAGTATCTGATGACTAAATAGAAACCTTTATACGTGTCCCTATTTTTCCTTTATGTAACCTGCCATTTTTTTCCCACCTCATCAAGCAGTGTTCTAGGCATCGAAGATACAGTGGAGACCTAAGCAAAGCCTGTGGCTTGATTAGGCTTAGACTCTAGCAAGAGACAAAAACGTTACCAAATACTTTATATAGTAACGTGATACCCTGCAAACAACAGCTGACACAGATGATTTAACATGTGACAAGCACTGTTCTGAGTGCCTCAATAAATATAAACCCATTTAAATCCTCGCAAAAGCACTACAATTATTTCATTCCCATGTTGTAGATGAGAAACCCACCACCGCAAGCTCAGGTAATGTGACTACGGGCTGGGGTGTGAACCCAGGCCATCCACATTTATTCATGGTTCTGTGTGTTCCAGAGGCCGGAGGCAGAAGACCGTGCTCAGAGAAGCAGCAGACCCAGATGACCTTGGGCAGGAACAGGGTCTGCGGTCAAGACAGTGGCGGCAGGAAGGGTTGAGGTCAAGAGTCTGGAGCTGTCTGTGGGCGTTGCTTTGAGGGCCCCTAAACTAAAGCAGCCTCTGGAAGTCGCAGGAGGTAGTGGCCGTCGAACCCATGCTAACTCCACAGTCGCGCTCGGCTTTACACAAGAGACGATGAAACCCACACCCGCCCAAACACGCACGAGGGCCTGTAACGAACCGGGTTTCTGGAGGGGAGGCTTCGCCCAGCGCCCCAAGTCCAGGGTCTTTGCGGAGAAGACTGACTCTCACTTCGAAACCCTCCCTCTGGTGTACCGCCTCCGGGAGGACGGGCGGCCTAAGGCCCCGGGACCGTGCCTCCCCACGCCTGGCCCCACTACCGCGGCGCTCCCTCCCCGGCAGGGACCGCGAGGCGCGCGGGCGTCACCGAGGGTGCGCGCCGAGCGGGTAGGCGCGCGCGGGCTGGGGGATGGGAGGGGGTTCAGCTGAGGGGCCATGCGCCGCGGGAGAGGACAAGGGAGGCGCTGTGCGGACGTGCGGTGAGAGGCAGAGAGATGCAGGGACCAGGTAGGGACCGCAGCGAAGAGCCGCGGGACGTAGGAGGGAGGTGTAGGAGGTGTGGAGAGGGGTACAAAGAAGGGATGCGCGGAAGAAGGGAAGAGCTGCCACCAAGCGGCGCCGCGCCCCCCGCGTGACGGACGCTTCTCTCCGCGGTGTAGCGGCGGAGAAGAGGCCTCGGCTCTCACCTCCGGGCGGGGAAGGACAACCCGCGGTATCGGGGAGAAGCAGGATAAGCGCCAGGCGGGGAGCTGCTTCCGGTCCTCGAGGTGGGTTGTGGGCGGGGCCAGGATAACGGAGCGGTTGCCGTGGAGACGAGCCACCGCCGCCTCGGGCTTTCTGAAAGGCCACGCCTGAGCTAGGGGAAGGGGATAGATAACCTATGGGTGGGCATCCAGCTGCTCCGCATACCGGTTCAAATAAACCAGCGTTGCTATTTCTCTGAGTACTTTTACTTACATTAATCTTATTCTTTCAGTCACCCAGCAAGGTTATTCCGATTTTACAAGGAATAAAACTTAGGGTTACGTGACTTGCCCATGGTCATAGAGAGGGGAGACGCCTGTGCTTGCAACCGGTCAGCACAACTTTCCTATAGTACCCCCCGCCCGCCCGCTACTGAGGTTGCTACGCTCCAAGTATTTAAGTTTTAAGGAGGTTTGAGACCCCCCATCCATGTTTTCACAGGGGAACCTAATGGCCCTTTAAAAAGGTGAGAACCTGCTCACGCATATTTTGGGATATATATATATAGAATCTTAAGTAAATTTAAAAATAAATTTGAGCTAAATCAGCTACAAAGCCACAGTCCCGCATATTGGCTTCCTCCTCCACCCACTTTACCCAGGGACTTTTGGAAATATACTTGTAAAGGAAGTGAGGAATTAGACTGGGAGAGGACAAAGATGCTTTCAAAACCACTTGCTAATTAATATATAACAATAACAAGAAAAAACTCTTGGTATGATCAAAAAAAAAAAGTATGTAGTACTGGAGTCTGAAGTGATGAGAGAAAAGGCTGGTTTAGTCCGTCTAAATCAGAACTAGGGAGTTAAGGGAGAAATTTGCATCTTAATTAACCTACAATTACATTAAATTTGAAGAGATTCTTGCTTTAACGGGGCTTTCATTAAATAACATTTGTTGCTGAGGCAATTGCTAACACAAATTGCAGAAGGAAATGTGTTTATGTTGATGGTGGGTGGGTTAAATGACTCCAGGCAATGAAGAATCTGAAACAATTCTTCTAGGGTAATGTTGACAACGGTTGTAAATCTTAGAAGGTGGTTTAAGGAGAAAATGAACACCAGTCAAAAACGGCAAGGAGAATAGGGAATTGTGAAAAGCTGTAGGATTTGGCAAGAAGTCAGGGGTGAATTCATGGGTTCTGATTCCACCAAATAGCCAGATCCAAGAAGCTAAACTTAAAAAAAAAAAAAAAAGAGCAAATTAAAAGATTGTTTATAAAGTTTCACAGTGAGATGAAGGACAGGTTTTTGTTTGTTTGCTTTTTATTAATGTTTGAGGATAGATTAGAAAGAAGGTCCCAGTAGAGATAGCATCTGCTATATACCAGATGCATGGTAAACACTGGGAATTCAAATGTAAGATACAGATTCTTGCTCTTTAGGAACTGATAGATTAGTTAAGGAGAAAGGTGTATAAATTGACTATTCCAATCAAAGTGGCATGTTCCAATGGAGCTGTCTACAGATGCTATAAAAGCCCAAAGAAAGAAAAGTATTAGGGTTAGGGATGGATAGACTGGGATTGGAGGTGATGGGGAAAACTGTGTTGATACATTTCTGGCTGAAGGACCAGTGTGGAATGTTTAGATTTACTGGATTGAGAGACAGCAGGCTATGAATGGCTGAGGATGAGGATGAAGAAGTAAGCAAGAATCTAGTTTTAAAAGATTTGACAGGCCGGTTGTAAAAGGCTATGTATGGACTAAAATTTTAAGCAGAATCTTGAGTAAGTGACACAAGCATATCTGCAATTCATATGTAATTCTCTTCTGGCAACAAGAAAGATGGATTTGATGGGAGACAAAATTCAAGGCAGGGTGACCAACTCTGAAGCTATTGCAAGAACCCGAGCTGCAACTGATGGAGATCTGAACCAGTGCAGAGGGAGCGAGGATAGAGGCAGATTCAGGAAAAACATGGGAGGCTGGTGCTTGTTTGGATAGTAGACTTATAATGGATTGGGTAGATAGTGTGTCATTCAAAGAAGTATAAAAAAACATTGAGTAGGCTTGATAGTGGCTTATGTGGACATTCGAGGGGATTTTTTATAGACTGAGTCTGATAGACTGAGGCTGAATGAGATGCTACAATCAATACCCTGTACATAATTAGACATTTTGTGAGATTATGTGAAAACAAATCAAACGTGCTCTATATCTGAATGCTTTTCCTATGTAAGAATATTAAATTCCCTATGAATTTCATAAACCACTTATCAACACAGTGAAAGAGGAGGAGGAGGGCAATCATTCTATAATGACATTACAAAGTCATTCACTCCTTGACCTTCTATTCTTCATCACTATATTTCTTCACCTGGTTATAAGCTTTTATGTCGGAAACCAGCCGACCAAGTCAAACCAGGTCCCTGAATGGGGGAGCGGGGACTGAGAATAAAGAGAAAACAGACAGGGTGCAGGAGGGAGAACAGATCTCACAACTGTCTCTCCGAGTTTATTTCTTAGGCTCCTTTTTATACATATTCTGTTCCTTTGTGTATCCCAAGATAACATAGTTAAAGTAACATCTTGAAGATCAAGGTACAATCGAAGCTCCCTTCGTACTTCCTGTTTCTAATCTTAATCTTCTTCCTCCTGGAATTCTTCAGAACCAGCTTTTTCCCTTTTATATGCAAGCAGGCCTCCCGAGATAATCCATGCACTCCTTTGAATTTTGGGAGCTTCACTTAACCCTTTAGCTCCCTACACTTTTAGGGATGTAGATGAGTCTTAGGGAGCAGTACTTGGTGGTGGGATGAGGGGAGGGACTGCCCTTTTCCATTCTAGGTCCGTTTGACCTTTAAATTATGTGTATTATAACATCACTTATAGAGAATAAACTAATTGTACCTTTCATTCCCCTTTAAGCCTTCTATATTGAGGCTTCTACCCTCACCCCTTCACTTGTCTTCCCTATTACTAAATTCAATTCACTTATTTTAGTCCTCATCTTCTCAGCATTTCTCATTAATTATAGTACTTCCACTTTGAACTCTCTGTCCTTCATTTTTATTACTATACTAGCTTCAGGTTCTTCTTCTGAACATTCCTTATGGTGGTTCCTCCGGTCTGCAACCCTGCGCATTATTAGTGTTCTCCGTTTTTCTGTCTTTGGTGCTTTTACTTTTCATGCTATAGACTATCTGTGGGCTAGCTCCTCTATCTTCATCTATAAGGCTTCAACTACCATCTCTAACTAATGAGTTCCAATTTATATCTTGAGTTTGATCTTTTTTGAGCCTCCTCACCATAGGGCCAACTGCTTACCAAACATCTCTGTTTGTTTCACAGGTATGTTAAACTAATTATGAGTTATTCCTCACTTTCCCTACACTCATCTCTTTTTCCTCCTTATTTCCTGGACTAGTACTACCATCCACCCATTCCCCCAGGAGAAATCTGAGATCTTCCAAGACATTTATGTTTGACTCATGTGCATGTCAGGCAAGGTCTGTATCCCATTCACTCTGTGCTCTTTGTGTCCTTTGTTCCCTTTATGGTGACTGGCACATTGATCTCTACTTAATTCACGCTTTATAAATACATAAAAAAGAAGAGGATCAAGTTGATTAAAGGGTCAGTTTCTCACTAGCAATGGGATTATGGGAGTGGAACGGAAACAAAAGGATATGAAGTTTGATTGTTGTAGGTAATGGGAGCTCAGGGTAAGGACTGAAGGAAGTGAAGTATGAAGCCATAATGTTAAATATGAAATTTAGCAAAAGACTTAAGCCAGATTTAAAGGCATAGTTACCAGAGAAGGCAGATAATCCACAAGGAGGAATACCCACAGAGCTGCGCAGGTAGATAGATTGAAATAAAAGCATAATGACTTGATGACATTTTAAGGTGAAGAGATTGAAATAATAAATTTCATGTAGTACTGAAAATCCATGTCTGGGAAGACAGTAAAGCCTATTGAGAGGGAGATCTATGGTAGAGTTTCAGAGTCTGCTATATAACCTTGGGTGTTTAGCACGCTGTCGACATGGAGTCTTGCTACTCATCTCTCTCCTAAGAGATGGGGTTGCAGGTACTGATTTATGAGTTGGTTCTCCTCCACAAACTGGAACTAAACATTTGGTAATACCTGATTTGTTGCTGTATTAGTTTCTAGGGCTGCCGTAACAAATTACCACAAACCTGGTGGCTTAAAATAACAGAAATTTATCTCGTGGTTCTGGGGGCTGGTTGATTACATTGGACCTTTTCATAGAGGAGGCAGAGATTCATCCTCACTGGAATATACATCTATTCTGAATGTGGATTTGCCTTCATGATACTTCAGCCAGGCCTACCATCTTTGTGCATATGAGTGCTTTCTCTATTATCCTGGTATTCTATACAGCATTGCTTCTCATCAAGAAGCTCATTTCACAGCAAAGGAAATACAGCAATTGGCTTATGCCTGTGGAATCAACTGGTCTTACCACATGCTCCATCGCCCAGGAGCAGTTGACCTAATTGAAAGTTGGAATGGCTTAATGAAGACTCAGTTGTGGTACCAGTTGGGAGACAACATCCCAAAACAATGAGATTATGTCTTACAGGGTACAGTACATGTTTTGGATCAGAGTCTGTTACATGATATTCTCTCCTAGAGCCAGAACACATGAATCTGAGCATCATGGGGTGGACGTAGAAGTGGATTCTCCCACTTTTAAACTCAATAACCCATTTACAGAACTTTTCTTTCTGTCTCAGTAATTTTAAGCAATGCTGGTTTGGAGGAATGCTTCCACCAGCAGATACAGTGGTTCAATTGAATTGGAAAGTGAGACTGCCTCCTTGATATTTTAGACGTCTTATGGCATTAGACCAAATGGTTAAAAAAAAAAGTTATTCTAGGTGAGGTACTTGAACTTGGGTTGCTACCACACAATGTGGGAAAGGAAGACTATGTCTGAAACCCAGGGAGTTATCTGGGGGTGGCCTCTTAGTACTTCCTTGCCCAATATAAAAATTACTGGAAACCTACAGAAACCAAAAAAGGCAGGACTGAGGACTCAAACCCTTTGGGAGTGAAGGTCTGGGTCACTCCAGTAGGTAATGAAACGTGACCAGCTTAATTTCTGCCTGAGGACGGGGGAAATGTGGACTAGGTAGTGGAAGAAGGACACAGACATCATTGACAGCCTCACAACACATCACAAAATAAAAAAAAAAAAAAAAAGACAGTGTAGTCGCTTTGTATGTTTTCTATTTACTTATTATATGTATGTGTGTTTATTTTATAGCTAACCATTTCTTCTCCTTCACATTGTTATTTTATGTATATGTAGTTGCAAGTTAACTTAACAGTTTATTCTTTAGGTAACAGAATATTCAGTGGGACTCTGCCTGAATGTGAGGAGTAATTAACATAACCAGTGACGGATACAATGACTGTTGGGACAGTGTATCTCCACATTTTGAGGAAAAAGTGGGAACTTTACCTTTAAGACAGTTGTATTTTGTTATGGGAAAAATTAGAGTTGGTTTACTGATGTACAGAAGGGTATAGGAGGGTGCACATGGAAACTGAGAAGCCAAAGGATACTCATTTGTATCTGTGTGCTTTTGCTAAAACTATTCTTTGAACTTTAAATAGCTCTTATCCTCTCAATTTTGTTACCTTTTTCCTCTAATGTCTCTGAAGAACTTGACTATATCACAAATTAAGCACCTAATTATATTCTGAATGTAATTTTCCTCTAATTATTTGATGTATTACACTGCCCCTCCACCAGCCCCAGTCCACTAGATCCTAAGCTCTTTTAGGACTATGTTTCATTCCTTTTTGCATTATCCATCCAAAACACACATACAGTGAGTCACTGCTTAATGAATACCTCTTAATTAAATAGCTGTCCTTGCTTGCTGTACTGATTAATCTTTTTCTTGTTACAAATTCAGTGTTTTAGCTAATACAGTGTTTCCCAACATAATTTGACTAGAGAGCACCTTTAACATTAATATGTAATTTCTCAAAGCCGCTTGGAAATTAAAAAAATAACCCCAATTTTTGCTTGATATAGAGTAGTGACTTATGTAAGATATTTTATTTTGGATGAACATGTTGTACCATAGAATTCTTTTAAAAATATACTCAATAATATTTGTAATATGGCTTTTCTTCATTATTTAAAAATAATTGTATAAAATGAATTAAAATGACATACTAACATTCCTCAAAAAATTAAAAACAGAATTACTATGTGATCCAGTAATTCCAATTCTGGGTATATACCCAAAAGAATTGAAAGCAGAGTCTCAGAGTGATATTTGTACACCCAAGTTCATAGCAGCATTATTTACAATAGACAAAAGATGGAAGCCACACAAGTGTCTATCAGCAGATGAATGGAAATAAAATGTGCCTTATTTACAGTAGAATATTGTTCAGCCTTAAAAAAGAAGGAAATTCTGACATATGCTTACAACATCGATGAATCTTAAGGATATTATGCGAAGTGAATAAGCCAGTCACAAAAAGTAAAATACTGCAGGATTTCACTTATATGAGTGAAATCAATAGAGTAGTCAAATTTATAGACAGAAATTAGAATGGTGGTTGCTGGGGGCTGAGGGAGGGGGAATGAAGAGTTATTTAATAGGTATAGAGTTTCACTTTTGCAAGATGGAAAGAGTTCTGGAGAATGGTTGCACAATAACATGAATATACTTAACACTACTGAATTGTACACTTAAAAATGGTTAAGATGGTAAATTTTACATTAGGTATATTTTACTACAATAAACAAAAAATCCAACAGAGTCTATAAAATCAGATATAGAGACGATTATTCAGGAATGAGTAAAAAGGTTATTGAGAAAAATTAAAGACCTAAATAAATGGAGTGATATCCTATGTTCACAGGTTAGAAGACCTGGTATTATAAAACTGACAGTTCTTTATAAAATTATCTGCAGATTTAATGCAATCCCAATAAAAATTTCAACACTTTTTC
Source organism: Pteropus medius (assembly GCF_902729225.1). Lineage (NCBI taxonomy): Eukaryota > Metazoa > Chordata > Mammalia > Chiroptera > Pteropodidae > Pteropus > Pteropus medius. Next base: position 29,213,501 of record NW_024340849.1, on the reverse strand, counting down.
TGGAAATTGAAAAGTTTACACTAACATTTATATGGAAATGCAATGACTTAAGAAGAGCCAAGACACTCTTAAAGGAGAAGAATTAGGTGGTAGGACTTGCTCTGTTGGCTATTAAGATGTAGTAAAAGTCTGCAGTAACTAAAACGGTGTGATAGTAATGTAAGGATAAATAAACGTATCAGTGGAAGAGATGAAAGATTCCAGGAATAGAGTTGCACATACATGGTTACTTGATGCGTGACACAAATAACACTGCAAAATAGAGGGTGAAAGGTGGCCTTTCAATAAATGATGTTAGATCAATTAAATATATAAAAATACATAAAGTAAAATAAAATTTTATCCCTACCTCATACCATACACAAAAATCATTCCCAAGTCAATTGTAGACCTAAACGTGCAAAGCAAAACAACAAAGATTTTGGAATATAATGTAGGAAAACATCTTCGAGATTTCGGAATAGGGAAAGATTAAAAAAAAATAAGGTACTAAAAGTACTAACCACAAAGGAGAAAAAAATGATAAATGTGACTTTTTAAATTCGCAATTTCTATTCATCAAAAGACTGAAAATGCGGGAAAGTGTGGGATCCCAGGATGATAGCTGTGCAACAAATGAGAGGGTAAATAATGAGCTCATTTTGAGCAGTAGCACTGAAGATAGCTCCGCTGATTTTTAAAAGTAGTATTGTTGAAGGTTCTCGATGTGTTTAACAATATTGAGAGGATCTTATAGCTTCAGCGGAGAATTTGGGCATTAATTTCGATAAGTATCCATAAAACTAAGCAAGTAAAAAGTTAAACAATGTAATAATTTTCTAGGAAAAAACACACAAGGATGTTACCAGAAAGAAAATGTAATTATACAATACTTCCTGGTTCCTCTGTGAACAGTACTTACGAAATCATACTATGGTAAAAGTGATTTCTTAATATTGTATTATAACTATATTTAGAAGGAGGGGAGGAGGTAAGGGAAGAAAGAAATCCCCATCTTCCAAGGTACTAATGAGGGTGTTCTGTGCCCTCTTCTCCACAAGAGGGCACAAGGTGAATAAGATTTTTGAGTGGGTTGTTCCAGTATGGCCTTTGGTTACTAACAGCCGACTTAACAACTACTTCCGTTTCGGTAGAGTTGACAAACTGTTATTGTTAATATCCAGACAACTGTCTTTGAGGTCCAAGGCACTTTACAAGATGAATAAGACATAATTCAAAGCCCTTACAATCTAGTGGTATCACAGAGGGATCAAGAATGATATATTTGAAGGACATCCTAAGGGCCCAAGGAATCTGCAGATAGTGAGCTGGAGGTGTTCCTACTGGAAGGTTGAAACGGGAGGCACTGTGTGGGGGCACTATGTGCAGGCAGCAGCACACCTGCAGCAGTGTCAATGACACATTTGGGTGAGTCAGTGGGGATAGGATAGATTGCACATAGGGAGATCAACTGTGGGAGCTCTGAGGGTCCAGCGGGGCTGTGGAAATTTAGGAAATAGTATACCAGAAGACTTGGGGGCAGTGATGAAAAAAGAGAGTATTCTTTTTTCATCAGGACTCTACCTGCAAACACTGGACAGACTCAGAGGTCTCTCTCTTTAAGTTTCTGAACATCCCTCTCAAATTCACACAGCACTTCTGTTCTCTGTACTCCACCCCCTTGCAGCCTGCTCTGTTTTCTCAAGGCTCATGATCTTCACTCACCTCCTCCCCATGACCTTTCCAGCTGTCCTTTGCCCTCTCCTCACAGAAGCCATTTTCCTTGTCCAGGGCCCTTTCCTCTAAAAGACTGGAATTTTCCTTTAGACCTTTCCCCCTTATCTGAGAGTTTGTTCTCACGTATCAAGCCCAGGCTGCCTTCTTTTCCAGGACCTCTGAATTCCTCTGACTTCTCTCCCTGGTCTTAGCCTGTTTCATCTCTTAAGCCTCCCTGGTTTCTAGGTATCTTTTCTTCACCCGGACCCAACCTCTTCCAACAAAGATGGAAAGATGGGATCATCAGCTTTCTTCCACATCTGTTGCCTGATCAGCTTGCCTCTGTCAGAACCTGAGAGAGGCACTGGCTCTCAGAATCCATGAAGCTCTCACGAATATGGCTGACGCTGTTTTCATGGCTTCTGTTTTTCCGTTTGTGGACTGCTCTTTATGCTCTATCCTTGGCATTTCAATTTAATACCACAAGTATTTTCAAAGCAATGGCTGTGCTCTTGTACTCTGAACTTGAAAAGTGGAAAAGGTAAGCACCACGCTTTTAAATCTCAAACCTGGTTCTCTGAGCATTTCTGATTGAGTTTATCTGCTATGCATTATAATGTTGTAATGAAAATCACACCGGACCAGCGGTCATAACACACAGGCCCTTCTTTTGGTGCTGCCCTTCCTGGTCAGGACACCTGGGGCAGGAGAATTTACCTCGTGAGTCTCAGTTTTCTTATATGTAAAATGAAGGTAATAATAGTAATTACCTAATAGGATTGTCCTAAGGAATAAGTGAGGTAATAAATAAATGAGGTAGTTGCTTATGTCTAGGAAATCCTTTACACTAAAAGGAAACACTAAAGAAACAAAGCTATTATTATTACTACTGCTATTGTTTCTTTATCTCTGAAACTCAAGCGGGATTGCCAAGAGAGGACTTAATGATCTCAAAGAGCCCCTTCAAGTTCTTTCCTCTGGCTTTGTCAAACATGATTTGTCATACATGTTTGTCATGTTTTATATATAACTCAATACTTACAGCTTCCCTCATCTGTTTTTCTCCTCTGGCAACCCCTACCTGACCCCAGCCCTTGCAACACCTTAGTAAACAGCTCCCCTCTGCTTGAAAGAACAAGTAGTTTCCTTTCTGGATGCAGTAGCTTCACCATCTGGAGAGTCAGCGCCAGACAAATGGGGCACACAGGCCAAACCAGAGGAGTCTCACCACCTCTACTCACACTCGGGTTTCTAGATGAATATGGGTCAGAAGACACCATATCGGTTGCCACGACAAACCACCTGGTGTATAAAGATGTATTTATTTCTATTTTGGTGGAAAGTCTCATACCAGTAAGGTTGCCTTTCTGGGCCTGAAGGGAGCGCTGAAACTTCATTGATGTGTTAAGCTGATCAGGTTGCCTGGTCCGTTTTAGGACACCTCTGTTTCCTGGCTTTTTGCTGCCTTCCTGCTTTAGAATAACAGCAGCCATGACTAACTCTCCATTAATTACACAGGCAACCAAGCGCAGCAGGATTTGAAAATGGAGCTATTGTTGCCCCCAGTTCAGGCTAAATGGCAGGTGCTGCATCCTCAAGTGACCATAAAGACTACCTTACAGAGGAGGTTTCCAAAACTGGTTCTGAGACCCGAGCTGACCTCCTCCCTCTGGCTAGAAAAGAGGTTTTAAAAGGCTGAAAAGATGTTGGGAATAAGGGATTTTGGAGAGAGCTGCCTGTTCACTGGTCTTAAGCTGTGCTATAGTGGGAGGCAGCAGGGTCACAGAACCAGTTTTGGCATTTCCATCTCCTCTGGCTCCCGCATAGCAGGGGCCTGTGTTCCCACAGTTTGCAGGGACAGACGGAACCTGTGAGTATTTCTCAAGGACCAGGCTTGGGTCACTCAAATGAGAAAGCTGGCACCGGATTGTTTTCTATCCCAAACAAGGAGGCTACCTGACAAGCAGAACCCCACAGCGGAGTAAGTTCTGAGGCTCCATCAGATACATAGAGGCTAAGGAAGATGTCTTGAGTGACCAAAGATCCCCAGAGACTAGGGGTGTCTCCGAAAAACCACAAAAGCACCTTAGGGAGGAAAGTACTTGTTTCACAGAGAGGGTTGATGCCAGATCATCATGGAATTCCAAGTTGTAGAAGAATTTTCCTGCCCCACCTTCACCACCTCCACCCTGGGTGGAGTCAGAAACCACTGCAAAAGGTGGAGTCAAAGTCAGGAAGGAGGTTAGAGGGAAATGAAATGATTCAGGACCTTTCCCCCTGCAGGTGTCATGGCAGAGGAGGGGAAACCTAGCTCAAACGTGACATTTAAAGTTTATTATTATTGTTATGCTGTATACCACAGTTGTATTACTGGACTTAAGTGACCAGAGACCCTTTTGTAACTCATAAGTAACCAGAAAAATCTTAGGAGTTGCCCGAGTGTTTCTCCATGGGGCAGGGAAGAACTAGACCCACCATAGGGGAAATAAATGATGTTCTCTGTTCCCATCTCCAAGAAGCCCATTGGTCCATGTAGCGATCAGGCCAGCAATCCATGCCAGAGTTAAGAGTTCAATGAAGTGGCATGAAGAGTGGCAGCAGCTGTGGGCTTTATTCTGGAGCAGGATCCTGAGCCCAGGAGGGTTCCTGCCCCATCCCTAGGAGCAGAGGGCTGTCACTTCTCTCAGAAGCAGTGGGTCTCTGCAGAGATTGAGGTGTGATGGGGAGTAGAGGGGAGAGGGGAAGGTGTGAAACAGACTGTTTAGAGGGAGGGGGCATGAATTTGTCCAAGGAGTGCAGTGAACTGGCTGGCAGGGCCTGTGCTCATTTGATGTCTGTGAAAGAATCTTCCTATCTGTGACGTTCCTTTGGCTCTGGCTACTCAGATCTGATGTCTGATGATTCTGGTTAACCAGTACTGGAGGTTTGCCCCAGTAGAGAGAGAAGATTACAAGACAGTTAAGGGTGTCAGAAGGCAAGTGGTGATGTGCCAGACCACAGATAGTCTGAGCTGCATAAGGATGAAAGTGAGATGCTGGCCCTGATGACCATGCTCTGTGGGTCCAAGTGTTGGAGCTGGGATCCTGTAGAGAGTGAGAACCATAGGAGATGGAGGTGCTGAGCATGCTTTTGAAGGAGGAGCATTTATTTGTGAAAGTAAGATCTAGGGTTAAGCTGTGGGCAGCTGAGGTGTTGTAGAGATAATGAAGGACTAAGAAGCTAAAATGTGGTGGCTCATCCTTGGTACAGAAGTGATGTACAGGTTGGTCAGGACCAGGCCAGTCAGGTGCTAAATTCTCTGTAGAGTGGGGAGATAAGTATAAGTCAGCCACAAGCAGGGTCATGGGTGGTGTAGTCCTTGGGGCATGAACTTTAAGGGAGGACAAATGGATTAGAAATAGATGTGATTGGTAGGAATGACTGGAATGCCGCAGTGTAACATCCAGTTAGTAAGCTCTAGTCCTTTCACCACACACACACACACACACACAACACAGCCTGAGCTGACCGAGGCTGAGCATTACTTGGCCCCAGTTCAGGACAGACTGGCCCCCACATCGCCATCACTGATGCACTCCTAGGGCTCCTGGGATGGGATGTGCTACAGAGTGAGAGAGGCAGAGATGGCCTGAGGTGTTTTCCCTCTGCCTTTCTTTTTCATTTGGTAGAGAGAATTATTTGCCTTGGTACACAGGCTGGCCAGGAGCCAGCCATCTCAGTGTTCTCCAGTGGCTCTTCACAGCTCATTGGGGTGGCTGAGGCTGGGGTGAGCAGCCAGAGCTTTACCAGTGAGTGCCACCCTTCTGCAGGAATCCCCACCCTCCTGCAGGAATTTACAGATAACCTTCAATTCACAAGTACCAAGTGCTCAGGGTGGGTGGGGTGCTTTGATGGCTGTGTTGAAGGACAATCCCTGCTTTCAAAAAGCCTACAGATTGGCTGAAGAAAAAAGGCTTTAATGAGCCAGGCAGAAGGAAGTGTGAATAACCAAATGTTCATGTGCAAGGGGCAAGCACAAGAGGGTGGAAGACTTCCTGGGAAAGGCAGCTGCAAGCTAGGCTGGAAAGGAAGGCTGAATCATAGCAGGAAGGTTGAAACTGGCAGTTGGACACAATCATGGTTAATAGTTCTTGGTGTTTGAACCAGCAGCCATAGAAGGGTAGTGTCTTTTGTCACTCCTCTGTATATATACATATATGTGTGTAAAGCAAACTGGAACAAACACATCTGAATGGTTCTTTTTCTCGGGGGGTAAGTTTCAACATATAAATTGTATTGCTCATAGCACTGCAAGATAGCAAAGCCTTACTCAGCGTTTCAGGTTGATATATATTCTGTGCTTGCATGATATATCAGATGATAATAATTTATCTGTGGGAACACCTTGTCTCGTGTACTTTACATTTCTCCTACTCTAGATCTACAAGCGATACTGACTCGTCAGTGTTTAGACACCAAACCTGGAAGCAGCAGGCATATCCTTAGCATCCCCACTCTCTTCCAGCGGCCTTAATTTTCCTCCCCAGAAATCTGCTCAGAGTCTAATCCAAGGCCTGGCACACTCTCCTGATCTACAGTCTTCTTTCTTCATCCCTAGCTCTCCTTCACAAGTGGGGTTGTTAGAGCCGCAGGAGCTCATGAGTTCTCCTAGAAGGAGAGAGGGGGTGAGGACAAAGGCCCTAGAATAAAAACTGGGACAGATGAAAAGAGAGAGCAGAGAGTGGAGGGGTGGCAGGGAAGCAGGGGAATAGAAGGGGGTAGGTCTGCAGTATCAGATGCTGTCCCCGTAAGCAGGACAGAGCTGAGGGGCGATTGCGGGAGCTGGTGAAATATGCTTAGGAAGGCTGGGGGTGGGGTGTCGAAACCAGATTGCAATCAGGCCAGGTGTGAGAAAATGGAAGAAGCAAGTGCTGACAGTTCTTTCAAGAAGTCTAGCTGAGAAAGGGCAGGGAGAGATGACGCAATAACTGCAGAGAAAGTGTTTTTATGATGGGTGAGGTTTGGGCATGACAAAAACTCTGCTTTTTATTTAAATGTTCCTTGGTTGTAGGATGTTAAAGCCAGCATGATAACTAGTCAGCCTGTAGGTAGGGACACTCACAGAGTTCTGCCTCTGACTAGAGCGTGATGGCACGCGATCACATGTATATCACGGCACCAGTGGTTCTCAGACAAAGTTCCGCTCAGGACCGCCTGGACTGGGGAGTGGACAGCATCTAGATTACTTAGAATCACTTATGGCAAAAAATTTAAAAAAAAAAAAAATTCAAGAACAAGGAAAGAGGAGAAAATAACTCAAAAAAATCTTCATAGAAATGGAAATTATTTTTTAAAATTTACGAACCTCTAAAAGCTAACTATGTTGGATTTAAAAACATCGTACCCTCCCCTAAAGCTCTAAGAGGCTTGCATAGAGACAGGTGTTCTATGCACATCCTAGGGGGGGGTGGGTATGATGATCCTCGTTTTAGTAGAGAGGCCAGCTATACTCAGAGTGTATCCAATGACTAGGGACACCTTCAGCAGTTCATAAACACTTGCTATTCATGCCAGTTCAAGGAGAAAATAGGATCTGGAAGCCAGGACTTGCTGGTTACAGGTAAAGGAGGTTAACCTGGAAGGAATAAGCATATTTATATAATACGAGCTCCCACGGAAGGATTTCAGGATGGTAAATGTCTTAATCAAATGACACCATGCTTCAAAAAAACTATAATTAAAACTGAAGTAATTAAAATTAAATAGAATTAATTTAACTGCTAAACTAAAGCACATTAATTATATCTTAGAGGGGCAGCAAAAATCTGCTCCTCACCAAGGTGGAGTAACAGAGACCATATTTACTTCCTACCTGAAACAACCAAGAAAAACAAAAGAAGAAAAATAAAAATGGACCAAAATATATGAAACAATGGTTTTTAAGAGACTGGACGTCAGACAACAAAGAACAGCAATCCTGAGATAAGGGAAACAAATGATTGCCCCAGCTTATTGCTTTGAATGTTTTCAGGCGACAGAACAGGGAAGGGGATCCAAACAAAGCAAGACCCAACTACATGCTACCTACAAGAAACCTATTTAAATATAAAGATGGAAATAGAGACAGAAAGCAAATTGGTAGTTGCCAGGGGTTGGGGGAGGGGAAATGGGAAGCGACTGCTTAATGGGGTACAGAGTTTTCTTTTGGGATGATGAAAACATGTTGGGACTAAATAGAGGTAGTGATTGCACAACATTGTGAATGTACTAAATGACAGTGAATCACGCACTTTAAAATGGCTATTTTGATGTTACATGAATTTCGCCTAAAAAAAACCCAAAAAAACTAGGCATACAGGGGAACAAAACAATATAAATAACTGGAAGAAACCAGAGACCCACAAAAGATCTAGAGAATGAAGTTACAGAACTGACTTTAAAATAATTATGTTTTCTGTATTCACTGAAAGATGGAAGTTGTCTTTTGAAAGAAATATAAACTATAAGAAAAGGAAACTCTAGAACTGTAAATATGGCAATCAAAATTGGTAACTCGGTGGGTTTAACAGCAGAATAGATAGCTGAAGAGGGAATTAATGAGATTTTGATGGATTACAAAACAATATGCATAATCCAGTATTGAGAGATGAAAAGATGAAAAACATAAGCGAAGGTAAGAGACAAAGAAGAAAGAAAGAAGTCCCATGAGAGAGGAGAGGATGAATGGGACAAAAGTACTATTGGAAGAGTTAATAGTTGAGAATTTTCAAAAATTGATTAAAGATATTTAGCCATAAATTTATAGCTGACTTTTAAGCAGAAACAATGGAAATGAGAAGACAGCGGAATGATATCTATCAGCTAAATAGATGGCATAGACAACAAGTGCTCTAGCAGTTCATAAGTGGGACATTCACTTAGGACAAGAGAGAGATGACGAGATCGCAGGAGATGGGTAAGGATTGAGAAATCCACTAAAGAGGCATTAGCAAGGGTTATTTCCCAGGCAGATGGTCAGGAAAGCTCAAGGTCTACTGGCGAGACCATGAGCCAATCTGTTCGGGTGATACTGAGCAACAATTACTAGGGGTGGTTTGGAAACTGAGGCTGGAAAGGGTCAGTAGGAGAAAGGAGGTGAAAGATCTCATCCTACAGATGATGGGAAATATTGAAGGTGTTTTTGTAGCATCCCTAACTTTTTTCTTGGTAGGATGCTACTACTAAAAGTCTTGCTCACATTTTTCTGATATGGATATAAATCATGCTGTCTCTTGCTACTTTACTATGACTGAAATGAAATTTAGATAAGTGCCAGCTTCAGCGGGCACTGTACTTTCAATCCCTTGAGAGGAAATACTATTGAATTACCACTTTTAAGGAATCCAATTGCCGTAAATCTTATTTCATCTTTGATTTGTTACTCCGGAGCCAGCAAGACAGTAAATTAGGGAGGGAAGGGAAAATAAAGAAGTTCCCTTTCAAAGTCATTTTCCTATGGCTGACCTTTTAAACTATTTTCTAAGAACCAACTTCTTAAAATATTGTCATTACATCCATGTGCATTTATGCAAATCTTCCCGTATTTCATGTATAATAGCTTTATAGAAATAGAATTGCCAAATAAGATATAAAGTGTACAAATTAGTAGACTTTGACATTTGATGAATCCATGAAGCCATCACCAATATCAAAATAGTGAACAAAGTCTTCATCTCCCCAAATTTTTTGAGCCCCTTCGTAATTCTTTTTTCCTATCCCTCCCTGCACACTTTTTTTTTCAACCAGTGATTATTTTCTATCACTATAGATAGATTGGTTTGCATTTTCTACAATTTTTAATAAATGGAATCACACAGTAGGTACTTTTATTTGGTCTGGCTTTTTTCACTCAGTATACTAATTTTGAGGTTCATTCATCTTGTAGCATGAATCAATAGTTCATTCCTTTTTTTTT
>NW_024340849.1:29177665-29203243 GCF_902729225.1 Pteropus medius | reverse complement strand
TCTGGTAGCGTTTGGACCATTTTACATTCCCATAAGCAGTGTATGAGAGTTCTAGTTTCTCCATATCCTCACCAACAATTGGTATGGTCAGTCTTTGTAATTGGAGCTATTCTAATAGGTGTGTAGAGGTATCTTGTGATTTTAATTTGCATTTCCTTAATTAATTTGCCAAAGATGTTGCATGTCTTTTCATTTGCTATCTATATATCTTCTCGGTGAACTGAATTTGTATGTTCATATCTTTTCCCTGTTTTAGAAATTGGGTTGTTTTCTTTTTATTATGCATTGAGAGTTCTTTATATATTCTAGGTAGTAGTCCTTTATCAGATATATGTTTTACAAATATTTTCTACCTGTCTTTCATTTGTTTTTTCATTGTCGTAACAGAATCTTTTGAAGAGCAGAAGTTTTATTGATGAGGTTGTTATTTTATGGATGGTATTTTTACAGAAAGAAATTGTATATAAAAACTGTTGTATATATGCCGAATGTATGAAACCTTTGCCTGATTTATTAAAAATGATTTTTTATGTTTTATTCTAGAAGTTAAATTGTTTATATTTAGGTCTATGTTTAGTTTTTTATTGCTACATAACAAATTACTACAAACGTGGCTTAAAACAACAAATTTTTTCTTACAATGTCTGTAAGTTAGAAGTCCAGCACAGTATGGCTGGATTCTCTAGGGTAAAATCAAAATATTGGCCAGGCCTCAATTCTCATCTAGGGCTCAGGGTCCTCTTCCAAGCAAACTAAGGTTTGGGGCAGATTTCAGTTACTTATGGTTATATGACTCAGGTCTCTGTTTCTTGCTGGCCCATGGCCCGGGGTCTTTCTCTTAGCAGTTTAACGTTGCCCACATTTCTTCTCCCATGGTCCTCTCCATCTTCAAACCAGCAATGGCACATTGATTACTTCTCATGCTTTGAATCTCTCTGACTTCCCCTTCTGCCTTTCTCTTGTGCTTTTAAGGACCTGTGATTACACTGGGCCCACATGGATAATCCAGAATAACCTTTCAATTTTAAGTTCAAGTGATTAATAATCTTAATTATATATGTAAAAATCCCTTTTGCTCTTTAACATATACACACTCCTGTGATTAGTGCATGAAATCTTCTTGGAGGACATAATTTTGCCTACCACAGTCAAGGATCCATTTTGAGTTCATATTTGTGTATAGTGTGGGGTGTGGGTAGAGCACATTTGTTTTCATGTGGCTATCCAATTGTTCGAGCACCATTTTTCGAAAAGTCTATCCTCTCTCTACTGAATTACCTTTGTACCTTTGTCAAAAATTCATTTTGTGGGTGGGGGGATGAATAGGTAGAGCATAGAATTTTTAAGGCAGTGAAAATACTCTGTATGATACTATGATGATGGATACATGTCATTATATATTTATCCAAACCCATAGAATATACACCACCAAGAGTGACCCATAATGTAAACTATGAGCTGTGGGTAATTATGATGTGTCAATACAATGTTGGTTCATCAATTTTAATCAATGTACCACTCTGGGAGGCTGTGCATATATGGAGGAAGATTTTACTGTTAATCTTAAACTACTCTAAAAAATACAAAATATATCTTTTTAAAAATCCATTGTCTGCATATATGTGGGTCTATATTTGGTCTCTTTGTTCCATTGATCTAATTTGTGCTGCTGTGCCAATATGACACTGTCTTGATTACTGTAGCATTGCGTTGTCCAGAAGTCTGGTAAGGTTAGCTCTGTATTTTTCTCTTCTTTTTCAAGATTATTTCAGGTCTTTGCATTTCTATATCAATTTTAAAGTCAGCTTGCTAATTTTTATAAAAATAACACTGGGATTGTAATTGCAACTGCACTGAATCTATAGATCAATTTGGGGAGAATCAACATTCCTGGGATAAACTTCAATTGCCATCACCTATTATCTTTTATATATAGTTGGATTTGATTTGCTAAAATTTTGTTGAAGATATTGGTCTGTAGATGTTTTTCTTGTATCTTCGTATGGTGTGGTATCAGGGTAATGTTGGCCACAGAGAATTGAGAATTATACTTCAAGTTTTTGGAAATGTTCATGTAAAAGTGGTATTATCTCTTCCATAAATGTTTGGTAGAATTTCAAGGGAAGTCATCTGGGCCTGAATTTTTTTTTTTTTTGGTAGGAAGGGTTTAAAATGCAAATTTAATTTATTTAATAGTTATAGGACTATTCAGGTTATCTATTTTTTCTTGTGTGAGCTTTGATAGTTTTTGTCTTGCACGATTCGTCCATTTTGTTGAAGTTTTCAAATGTATAGGCATAATGTTTTCATAATATTCTTTTATATTTTTTAAATATCTGTAGACTCTGTAGTGAGTCACTTTACTTTTTCTCGATACTGATAATTTGCACCTTCTCTTTTTTTATGATCAGTCTGACTAAAGGTTTATCAACTTCATTATCTTTCTCAAAGAACCATCTTATGGATTTGTGGATTTTCTTTATTGTTTTTCTGTTTTCTATTATATTAATTTCTACTTCGACCTTCATTATTTCTTTTCTTCTGCTTACTTTGCCCTATTTTGTAGTTGCTTTATTTGGAGCTGACATGATTGATTTGAGACCCTTCTTTTCTAATACATGTGTTCAGTGTTGCTAAATACTCCTATAAGCAGCAGCATTCCACGAATTATGATATATTATGCTTTCATTTTCATTTTCTTCAAAATAATTTCTAATTGCTTGATTTCTTTTTGATTCATGGATTATTTAGAAGTGTATTATTTAGTTTTCCAATATTTGGAGTTTTTCAGAGATCTTTCTGTTTTTGATTTCTAATATAATTTAATTTCTGATAGGCAGTGTATAGTTGGGTCTTGATTTGTTTTTACAATTTGACAATCTGAACATTTACATGTAATATGATTATTGGTATGGTTATATTTAAGTCTCTCATCTTGATATTTATTTTCATTTGTCCCATTTGTTCTTTGTTCTTCCCCGTATTTTTCTGCCTTCCTGAGTGTTGAATATTTTTTTTATGATTCCATCTTATCTCATCTGTTGCCTTTTGGTTGAGTAAAGAATTTTAGCTTGACAGATTTCCCCCCAATACTTTAAAGATGTTGTTATAGTGTCTTCTACATTGAATTTTTTCTAATGAGAAATCTGCTATCATTCTTTGTCTTACGTAATACGTCTTTTTTTCTTCCAGCTACTTTTTAGCTTTCTCTTTATTATTGGTTTGAGAAATTTGATTATTGTGTGCCTTGGTGTAATGTCTTCATTTTTCATATGTGTGCTTAGATTTCATTGAGTTTCTTAAATCTGTGCATAATTTTATTAAATTTAGAAAAATTTTGGCCATTTTTTTACAGATTTTTTCCTGCCTGTCCTCTCTATCTAATCTTCTTCAGGGACTTAATTGTGTGTATATTTGACCGCTTGAAATTATCCCATAGTTCACTGATGCTCTGTTCATTTATTTCCACCTTTTTTCTCTCTTCGTTTTTAGATCATTTCTACTGTTGTATCTTCAAGTTCTTGAATCTTTCCTTCTCTAATATTTAGTAGTAGTTGCTTTAGGGTTTTTATTATACATCTTTAACTTATTACAGTCTACCTTCAAGTGATATTATGTTTCTTTACATGTAGTATAAGAACTTTATAATACTTACATTTCTCCCCTCCTAGCATTTGTGGTATCCATTTAATACATTTGTTATAAATCTCACGATATGATATTATTATTTTTGTTAAGTCATCAATTATCTTTAAAAGAGATTTAAATAATAAGAGAAAAATTTATAGTTTTATACCAGTCTCAGCCTCTAGATGGTGATGCTATCAGCTAGAGATGTCTGGGGGCACCCTCCCAGGCTCGCAGTGATTTCCCCACAGACATCTCCCCTTTTGGAACCAATGTTGTAGCTGGAACTGCCCCGTGGTTCTTATTATGACTGAAAGACTCCCTCAGCAATAACCATTAGGAAACTTTGGAAGACAAGATTTATTACTCACAAGTCCTAGAGGGTAAAAAGCACACCAGGGTCCACACAACAAGGTTGTGGGTGGAGAGAGAGAGAGAACTCAAGCCTAGGGTTCTGCTTTTATTGGAGTAAATTGCGGGAGGCCTAGGGTTTCAATGTGTCAGGTGACTAGTAACCTTAATTTTATCTACAACCTCAATTGTTTTTGCCATGTAACCTAACATAGTCACAAGTTCCAGGGATTAGGATCTGGACATCTTTGGGAAGTCATTATTTGGTCTGCCAAAAGCTCCTTCCTAAATTACTTATCCATGGGCCTTAGGTATATGGTTGCGGGCAGGAGCTAGGAGAAGCAAAATAATAACAGGATCTGGAAAACCATGAGAGAAGGGATTCAAGTTCTACATAAGAAGCTTCAAGAAAAGGCTTCCAGGGTCCCTATCATGAGGAAAACAGATATAGAAGTCTCATGAGAAAGATGCAAGAAAAACTGAGAAACTCCTTTACATAAGTTCCTAGGCTGTATTCAGTGTTTGTTCAGAGAAGAAGGGTGGATGTAAGGCCTTTCTTTTTTCTCTCTAAACAAGGATTTAGTCACAATAGCAAAAGTCACTGTGGAACTTGTTGATTTATATTATACTGAATTTGAGTAAGACATTTGAGTGAAGGACAAATTAGAACAAGGAAAACATTGGAGTATGCCCGTAACTATTTTATCTGAAGTTTAGTTTAAAATAAAACTGTGGCTACAACATGGATTGTACTCCTTATATTTATCTGTTCATCTTCAAAAGAAAGACGAGTCCTACCTTTGTCTCATGCAGGCTGTGTTCAGTGAGCTACCAGCTATTCATGGGGCCAGTGTCAGAGGACTGGCATAGGGGCCTCAGACTCCTCTCCCAGGGACTTAAGAGCAGGACTCTCTTGGAGACTGCTTGGGTACCTCATACCCTGCCCTCAGCACTTACTTTGGTCTTGCCAGCTTTTCTTCCAACTCTGCCAAGAACGTCGTTGAGTCAGAGACTGATGAAAAGAGAGTGAATGGGAAACAGCTCAAATGAAGTTTAACTCTAGGGGTTTCACAGTGTTGTTTGTGCTCTTTGATTTGAGACTGTCCTTCGTTTTCAAGCATTGCTCAGTACTGTTCCTGAATCTGTGACTCTAGAAAGTTTGGATAACCCCTCTGGGCAGATCGGAGAAACAAAAGGAAGCCCTGTAAGCCTGCACCCTGCTGTCATTAATCACAAAAGGCTTCCTTCTCTCTCCTATGTTTTGTAAGGGGAAGGGTTGGCAAAATCTAAAAGATCTCTCTTTGTTTCAAAAGAGAAAATAGGAGGCAGGAAGAGAGAGAGAGAAGGAGGAATCAGTTGTCTTTGTTTGGGGAAAACTTTGCGTCTGTAACAACAAATATCAATTGTAGCTGAGAGGCCTCAGCCTTCCTGAAGGAAATCCAGGCCACATTAAAATCCAGGGAATTTGCAATGGCGGCAGTTGTGGTGGCTCGCAGATTTCCACTGTTGATTTCTTTAAAGCCAAAGAATTATAATTAAAATAGAAACGGATCCAATTATATCTACCCCCTGTCTGAAAGCGTGTAGCTGGTAACGAGAATCACATGTCTTAACTGCAGTTCCTTCTATTTCCAAGCAAGTCGTCCCATGAGAGAAATTCCTTCTTTTCAGCAAAGCTCAGTAAACCACATTTCTCCCTCCTCCTTGGCTACTGTGGTTTTGCACTAATTTTAAATAGTCCCAGCATTGGAGTGCAGTCCGAGTAAATGCTCTCATTTCTCTCTCCTTTCTTCTCTTTTAAGATATGTCAGGGTGATACAACATATTGTTTTTGTTTCAAAGAGACAGAGATCAGAAGAGTAGAAGTGCTCAGTTTTAACCAGCCAAGATGCACCCTATCGGCAATGACAGCTTAGGAAGCTCAAGCCATTGACACCTGGATATTGTTAGGCAGTGAGGAGACAAAGAGGTGGCTCGGTGACCCAGGGGAAGTGAGGAGGAAATTAGGTGGCCAGGGGAGGCTAGTCTTGGGGAGAATTTTACACAGTGGGTAAGTGAGACTCAAACATGATGGTCATCAATATGCTTTGAAAATCACAGAAAATCTCCTGTTACTGGGGCAGAGTGCATGGTTGCCAAGAATAGATTACATAAGACTGTTGCTCTTATCATTGTTACTACAACTACTCACTATAGCTTTGGTCTGTGTGATGCAGATCCATTCAAGCATGCCAGGGCATCCCAACACCCCCTTTCTTCCAGAAAACCCTAGAAGCAAGAAGAGTTACAGAGCCTGCCGCCAGTGCCCAGTGGTTATAAACATTCACAGGCAAGTTTTTATGTAAACACGTTTTTGTATCCTTATTAGTTTCCTTAGTGAAATATTTATTAAAATCTTTTGTCCATTTTTAATTGAGTTATTTGACTTACTAAACTGAAAGAGTTCTCTGTGTATTCTAGATACAAACCCTTTATCAGACATAGATTTACAAATATTTTCTCACAGACTGTAGTTTGTCTTTTTATCTTCTTAATGGTATCTTTTGAAGAGCAAAAATTTTTAATTTTGATGCTGTTCAATTCATTAATTACCTCTTTTGGTATCATATTATGCTTTATGTACCATATCTAAGAACTTTTTACCTAACCCAAGGTCACAAAGATTTTCTACAATGTTTACTTCTAAAAGTTTTATAATTTTGCTTTTACTTTTAAGCCTATGATTCATTTGGGGTTGATTTTTATATATGTTGTGAAGTAAGTTTATTTTTCTGCATATAGATTCCCAGTTGTCCCAGTAACATTTGTAGAAGACTATTCTTTTTCAACCAAACTGGTATCTTGTTGAAAATCAATTGATCATTAGTCTATATGTCTATCTTTATGCCAATGCCACATTATCTTCATTACTGTCACTTTGTAAGTTTTAAAAGTGTGAGTCCTCCAACTTCGTTCTTTTAGAAAATTGTTTTGACTATTCTAGGTCTTTCATATTTTCATATACATTTTAGAATTGGCTTGTCAATTACCACAAAAAATTCTGCTGGAATTTTGATAGGGATTCTGGTGGTCAATTTGGGGAGCACTTCCATTTTAATAATATTGTTTCTTTCAATACATGAAGATAGACTATATCTACATTTATTCAGACCTTTAATTTCTCTTGTAATGTTGTATTTTTTAGTGTACAAGGCTTGCACTTACTAAGTTTACTCCTAAGTACTTTATCCTTTTGGATGCTATTGGGATGTTCTTAATTGCGTTTTTTGACTGTTGCAATTACATAGGAAAATTGATGTTTTCTTTATTGATCTTTTATTCTGAGTTTTTCTACGTATTGAATCATGCTGTCTGTGAATTAGAAGTTTTAATTTCTATTTTCCAATTTGAATATAACACATTTGGTTGATCCTTGTTTTATTGTACTGGCTAGAACCTCTCCAGTATTATGCCGAATGAGAGTGGCGAGAGTATGTGTCCTTTTGCTTTCAACCTATTTGTGTCTTTGAATCGAAAGTGTGTCTTGGAGACAACATATAGTTGGACTTGCTTTTCTATCCAGTCTGACAATCTCTGATTTTTGACTGGAATATTTATTCCATTCATATTTAATGTCACTATTAATGTAGTTGGATTTACATGTGTCATTTGCCATTTTTTTATTTGCCTCATGTCCTTTTGTTATTTCCTTATTCCCTTCTTTTATGTTAAACAAATAATTTTGTATAGTATTTTACTTCTTTGGTTGATTTTTAAACTATATTTTTGAGTGATTGTCTTAGTATTTGCTCTAGGAATCACAAAATGCATTTTAACATATCACAACCTACCTTGGGCTAGTACTAATGTAATCCAGTAACATATAGCAACTTTGTTCCAACACAGCTTCATTTACTCCCTACCCCACCCTCACTTTTGTGCTGTTAGTGTTGTATATATTACTACTTATATATCTAGATATAACTATATTACTATAACATATGTATATGTTATAAGCTCCCAAATACATTTGCTTCTTATAATCTTATGCCATTTAAAGAAATAATAGAAGTAATGATAAAAATATATATAGTTTGTTAAGTATTTTATAATTACCCATATATCTTTACTTTGCTTTCATTTTTTGAAAGATAGTTTTACTGAGTATAGAATTCTTGGCTGACAATTGCTTCCTTCAGCACTTTGAATATGTCATTTCATTTCACTGCTTTCTGACCTCCATTGTTTCTGAAGAGATTTAGCAATTATTTGTATCGTTGTTCTGTATATGATCAGTTTTCCTCTTGCTACTTTCAAGATTTCCTTTATTTTTTATTTTTTTATTTTTATTTTTGCTATCGAGAGTTTGATGTGACTAAGAAAAGATCTCTTTGTGTTTTCTTCTACTTGGGATTCATTGGGATTCTTAGATTTATAGATTAATGCTTTCATCAGATTTGAGAGGTTTTCAGCCATTATTTCTTCAAAAAATTTTCTGCCCCTTTTTTCTCTTCGATTATTCTGGGACTCCATTATGTAGTTGGTATGCTTGACGCTGTTCCACAGGTGTCTGAAAATTTGTTTTGTTTTTTTTTTTCATTTCTTTTTCTCTTTGTTCTTCAGGATGGGTAACATTCTACTGAATCATCTTCAAATTCACTGATTCTTTCTAATATCTCAAATCTACTGTTGATCCCATAACATACAGTTGTCATTTTGTTATTGTATTTTTCAAATCTCGAATTTCCATTTGTTCCTTTAAAAAAGTTCTGTTGTTTTTATTGCTATTCTTACTTGTTGAGTCATTTTCATAATATTTTTCTCAAATTCTTTTAACCATGGTTTCCTCTAATATTCTGAACATACTTATAATAGCAGCTTTGAAGCCTTTGTCTGTTAAATCCAACATCTGGGTCGCTCAGACAGTTTCCATTTACTTTTTCTCCCAACTATGGGTCACATTTTTTTATTTTTATTTTTTGCATGACTTATAATTTTTTGTTAAAAATTGGATATTTTAGATAATATATCCTAGCGAATCTAGATTCCATTTGTTTTGTTTTGTTTTATTTTGTTTATCCTCTGATACTTTGTTTTTAACTTGCTTGGACTTGATCTGTAGAATCTGTCACCTTGCAATTTGCATCTGCTGATGACTCTGCTCAGTTTTTTTTAATTTTAATTTTAATATTTTCTTTGGGAGCCTGGCTTCTTCTGGGTCACCTCTGTGTTTGCATAGCTTAAATGACCACTCAGTGATTGGTTGGAGGTTGTGCTCAAACACCACCCTCTGCTGGTGGATCTGGGTATGAATTGGGGGATCTATTTAAATTTGACAGTTTTCAACTCTGTCTCAGCTGTTACTTTAACACCAGGCCCTCTTGGGTCTCCACTGTGCATGTGCATGAGTTCCCAGACAGCCAGGTTTGTGTGGAATGCTTATCTTGATGATAGCCAACTGAATGGCTATCCCAATGGCTATCTCATTTCCGGGATCTCTCTAGTAAATTTCTGGCTGGTCATATATTGCTTATCCTAACCTGGATTACAGCTTTAGGCTAGGAGATCTGCAAGCTTTTCCCATTTGCTATTGGCTGTGTATTTCTACTCTTTACTCCAAATCAAGCGAAGGCCAGTTTTGTCCTGATAGAACAACCAGGCTGATAAGGCAGGGATGAGGAAGGGTGGAGGCAGTCCCAGGCAAGAATGCACATATCCCCACAATTTTTATCTGAATCACCACAATTTGTGCGTGCGTGCGTGCGTGCGTGTGTGTGTGTGATTATATGTTTCTCAATTTGTTGTTTGTCTGTGGTTAATTTCCAGAGCCCTGAAATGATTGTTTTTTTACAATTATGTCCAGTTTTATAGTTGTTTTTAGGAGAGAGAATTTGTTGACCTCTTCACTCCTTCATAGATAGAAATTCCACCTACATACAACATATTTCTAAAGAAATGCATTTTATTATTTTATTATTTTTAAGTATGACATTTTATCATTTTGGCTATGAATGAGTACTAATGAATAAAGTTAAGTTTAGAAAAAATGAATTGCTTTTTGGCTTTTTTGCTCAGATCAAGGATAGAAAAACTGCAGTTCACGATAATGTGATTTTGACATTTTATGATCAGAAACAAAAAAGCTTTTCAGAAGACATTTTGAAATAATTCCTAAGATTTCAAGTCTTTGAAAAATCTATTTATCTGAAGAGCAAGAATCTCATATTTTATAGCAGGACATTATTTCAAGCTTTTAATTTAGCAACAAGCCTATAAATGAACTAGGGTGTAAATGAAAGAATTCCAAGTTTATTCTTGACCTTGGTTGTTATTGAGGCATAATATAAATATTTCCCTGGTATTCTGTGAGAGGTTGAGGGAATTAGGGGGAGGTGTCATGATTTATATATTTCCCATCTTCTTTTTAAATGGATTCAGCTGTAATGTTATGGCACCAGGAGAACATGGAAGTCTGCCCACAAACCAGGATTGCAGCTATTTCAGGTCATCCAGACTCCCTCTTCTGGGTCCCTTCCAGCTCATGTCTCATTTTCAGCCTTTTCTTCTTGCCCCTGGTTCTGATGGAGACATTGGAAGATGGGCTATAAGATCTGGAGGACATCTAGCTCTGGTGTCAGAGGCCACACGGTCACCTGGGGAGAATGAGATATCTAGGACCCTGGAGCCATCCTTGAGGAGGATGAAGGGACTTCTGGAAAGGAAAGTCTTCCTACTAGAACCACCACAAACTTATCTCTGAAGTTTTAAGCCATTGACCTTCCCCTTCTACTTACAACTCTCTTTCTTTGTTTTTCCTAAAAGCTCTTATTTTATCACTGACCAAACCATCTTTAAGTCTCACTCTCTCCTAATGAGGATCGCCAAGGTTTATCTTTGTCTCCCCAAGGCTGAGAGCATAAGATAATCTGTTTGCACCATTTTCTTGATGATTACCAATTCTTGACCCTTTCAATCCAGATATCTCTTGATTTGTCCTTTTCATCCTGCCCTGCTCAACCCTAGAAGACTCTGTATTTCCCATATCACTTTCCTGCTCAGAACTGGGTGGCTCCATACTGCCTACCCAAGCCATTCCAGGTCCTGCTGGCTTCCTAGGACTCCTGTGATCTGATCTTACCTTACCTACCTTACTTATTTTCCAACTGGAAAGTGTGATGGCCTTATTCTACAGGGGGAGAAGAACAGTCATTCAGGCCCACATGACCATAAATGATCACAGCATTAATAAAAATGTCTTAGCTTTTGGAGTATAAAAATACTTTTTACATGAAATCAATAATAGAAGCATTCAGAATAAAGCATGTTTTAAAAGGTATTAGTGGGAGTGATTCAGAGTTAGTAGATCCAGGGTGTGGACATGAGCTCAGAACAGCTTCTCTGGTGCAAGATCTGCAGCTCAGTCCCACAGTTGCCCAGTCCTTTCCAATCACTGTTTCTTTCCTCTCATGGCATTGCATTATGGGTTGAATTATGTTCCCCAAAAATATTTGTTAAAGTCCTAACCCCAAGTACCTCAGAATGTGACCTTATTTGGAAATAGGTTTACAGATGTTAGTTAGGATGGCATCATTAGGGTAGGCCCCAATCCAGTATGACTGGTGTCCTTATAAGAAGAGGGAAGACAATGTGAAGATAGGCACAGGGAAAGTATCATATGAAGACACAGGGACACTTAGACACAGAGGGAAGACAGCCATGTGAGATGGAGGCAGAGATTGGAGTGATACTGCCATAAACCAAGGAATTCCTGGTGCTATCAGGATCTGGGAGAAGCAAGGAAGGATCCATCTCTAGAGACCTCAGAGAGAATATGCCCCTGCCAACACCTTGATTCCAGATTTTTGTACTCAAGAACTCTAAGAGAATACATTTCTGTTGTTTTAAGCCACTTAGCTTGTGATACTTTGTTACAGAAGTCCTGGGAAACTGATAAACATGGTATGCATGTTTTGTCAAAATTGGTTCACTCCATCTTCACTGTTCCCATGCCCATTCCCAACCTGGGACACCAGCCTGTCTTCCATGTCCTCCTCTGGGTCACACGGTCATGTCATGTACACATCAGTAGCTTTGGGAAGCAGGCACATTTTATGGATTTAGAAGAAAAAAAAACCTTTTTACATTTCCCATAATTTCTCACACTTATCAACATCTGCTATGTTTTAAAGTATCTTTCATGTTCACTGTGAAATCACAGCTTTTTTGTGACCACTATTGAAGAACCAGCCAAGCCTGACTCTGTGACTCCATGAGTAAGAGAAATGGCAGGAGTATGAGGCTGGTGCCCTAGATAAAAAGTGCTGACCTTGGCAGAGACCAAGTGGGGAGTCGGCCAAATGCTGTGATGGTGGCACATAACTGTGGCTCTGGAACTTGTCTCCTCTCCTTCCTAATTCAAGGCCTTTGCACAGCCTTCTCTGCTGGGGACTCTCTAACCCTGCTCATTCTTCCACTATGTCTCAACCTAAGTGTCACCTTTTTACCTAAAGGAGCACTATTGTCCCCCTCCTCATAAACACCCTCCCCAGCCCATTCTTTGCTTGCTTCATAACCTTCATTATGATTTGTCACTATTTTATTTATTTGTATGCTCACTGGTTTTTTGCCATGATGAGCTCTTCGAGTTTCCAACTGGTAACATCTTGCAAACCTACAGTACAACCAGCACATTGGCACTGATACAGTCAAGATACAGAACATTTCCATTCCCACAGGGATCCTTCATTCTGCTTTTTTCCAACCACACCCAAATCCCTCTGGCCCCACCCACTCCATAACCCTGGCAACCACCTGTGTTCCATTTCTATATTTTTTTCATTTCAAGAATGTTAAATAAAAGGAATCATATAGTATGTAACCTTTTGGGATTGATTTATTTTACTCAGAATAATTCTCTGGCAATTCCTCCAAGTTGCTGGATGTATTAATAGTTCTTTCCTTTTCATTGCTGAGTAGTATTCCAAGGTAAGGAGGTGCCAGTTTGTGTAATCATTCACCTGATGAAGGATAGATTGTTTCCAATCTGGGCAATTACAAGTAGAGCTGCTATGGAAATTCATGTTTAGGTTTTTGTGTGAACACAGATTTTCATTTCTGTAGAATAAGACCCTAGAGTACAATTGCATGTTGAAATTTTAAAGAAACTCTGGCCATCGCAGTTTGATCTATAAACTCCCCCCACATACTCAGAAACATCTAACATCTTTTACTCTACTCTATTTCTATCTTTTCCACAGCATTTCACCTTTTAATATACTGAGTAATGGGCTTATTTATTAGGTGTATTGTGTTTGATCTGTCTTCCACATCCCTCCCACTGTCAATCTGGCCAGAGCAGGCACAAGGAGAACTGACTCAGGCACCAGACTTGAAGTCAGACCTCTGACTGGTGCCCTCCATTAAGGGAGAGCTTTCTGGGACCATGAGATCACACAAAAGCCTATGTGCCCGCGGACTGCGTAATGTGGTTGTAATGATGAGACAGACCTTGTGCACAAATTCCCAAGATGAAGCAGTCTGCAAGGGATACAAGCAAACCACATTGAGCTCAAAAATCAAATTACTGCTATCCCTAAATAAAAGTTAACGGTGCAGGAAAGTTTTAACTCAGAAACTGTTGATTTATGACCTGGCTGAGCAGAGCTGCAGTACATAGAGACTCCTGCACCCCACCCCCTCGGCAGTGTTTCCAGGCACCCGCCAGTCCCAGGGGAGGGAGTCTTTTTGCAAAAGAGCAGAAAGGATTCTAGTTAGAAACATTTAGAAACATTCAGAGAGCCCCAGAGGCAGGAGAATCAAGACAAGACTGTATTTCATGCTGAAAAGTGAAAACCAAATAAACAAAGCTGCCTGTCATGGCACCTGGCCAGCTCAGCTGTGTAAGTGAACAGCAAAAACATTCCCCCCTCTGTGGAAGCCCCTGGAAGAAATCCAGAATCTTGTGTATATAGCCTGACAGGAGCGTTGTTGTTATTATCATTACCATACATTCATTTATTTCTTAATGTAATGGTTTCTTTCATTTTGAACATTTGTTTGACATTTGTATTGACTAGGTGAATGCTGAAAGAAATGATGAAATAATATTGTAAAATAATGCTCTGGCCTGACTCAAAGTGGAAATGTTTATAGTGTTCCCGTTAACACCAGATGATGTCAGCCTGACTATTGTGCTGCTTTTTCAAAAACACACAGAGCTGAAAAAAACCTTCACAAACAATCCAAAATGAGTCAAGGCTCTAAAAGACTTTTCCTCCATAAACACCGTTCTCTGAGTTTTGGCCCCGGCAGCAAAACCCATGAGAATGTCGGGAGTGCGGCGGCTCTGAATGTTGGGAACTCACATGTCCTGTCCTTTCTAAGCGTCATCCAGAGAGATGAGTTGGGTGTCACTGTGGACAAGCACCTTCGACCTCCTGGGGTGGAGGACGGAGGTCGAAGGAAGGAGGTTCCATTGCAAGCTTCATTGTGACCTCTGGTTCAACTCATGAGATAAAAGCAGAGATTCTTAAAAAACTAAATGCTCATTGAGCACTGAAAGCCACAGAGGGGAACATAGGTAGGTGCTTGCCCAGGCCAGCAGCCCTGGGTCAAGGATCCAGAGTAGGAACCATTGTCTTCAGAATCAGTGGCCACAGAGCCTGAATCTATGGGCCAGGCCACGCTGAGCCAATCTCACAGTTCCGGAGGCTAGAAGTCCAAGATAAAAGTTTGGCAGGGTTGGTTTCTGGTGAGGGCTCTCTTCCTGACTTGCAGACAGCAGCCTTTTCACCATGTCTTCACATGGCCTTTCCTTAGTGTATGCACAGAGATAGAGAGAGAAGACAGAGGATGAGACAGACAGAGACGGGTGGGGGTGGGCTGGGAAGAGAGAGAGGAAGGGAGAGGGGAGGGAGGATGATGCTTTCTGTTGTTTTTTTTATAAGGACATTAATTCTATGGGATCAAGAACCTACCCTTATGACTTCATGTAACCTTAATTACCTCTTTATAGGCCCCATCTCCAAACAGGCCCTATCTCCAAATATAGGCACATGAGTGGATTAGGACTTCAACATATGAATTGGGGGGGGGGCACAATTTAGTCAATAGCAACTCCCCAGGAACTGGTGTTCCAATTCCCTAATTGAAGAAAATCCAGGGGTTCCCCAGCATCAGTTTGGTTCCAGTCTGTTCATGAAGTATGTCTGCTGCTCTAGATGGGGCTGGGACAATATAGGGGTACCCTTCCCTGGCACAAGAAGTTCAGCTGAGAATGGGGAACCTTATGCTATATGAGTTCCTTCCAAATTGAGCTGATGTAAAAATGCAGGAGATGGGTGCTGGTGCTCAGTTTCAAGAGCCGGATGGGAAAGAAGTATAGGCCATGGTACATTATAGGCAGCTCACTGGCCTGCATGTGAGAAGGCCAGACATCCTCTCCCCACTTCCCTCACTTGGGCAGTGGAGATAATAAAGTGAAAACTGTGCATGGTTAGGGTTGTGTGGCATTGTATGAGCTTTGTTTATAGGCCCTGAGAAGTGGAGGAAGAAACTCTCAGGAGGTGGAAGCAGGAGAAGATTAGTTTCCTCATTTTTTAATGGTGCCATTGGAAGCTGGCTTATTCTTCAGGATTAGGATGAAGAAGGATGCAAAAGGCCTTCACTACCATGGTAATAGCAAGATAAGTCTAACGAACTAAGAATCATACTTTTCTATTTGATGAGTGAGTTGCAGATGTACAGAAGCCCCACTTAACTGAATTTCAGGTAAAGATGAGCCCATCATGGTTGAACCAAAAGTTCCAGCTGAGGCAAGCACCTAGCCTGGTGTAGGTAGGTAGAAGAGCAGGCCTGCTATAGAGGAAGACAATGTGGGCAGAAGGCAGCCAAGCTTTAAGTGACAAGTTTTAATTAAGCAAAAGAAAACAAGTTTAAACTCACAAACCCAAGAAGTTGGTACTTACTTTGTAGTTAAAATGCTGATAGCAAAGTTAAAGAAAAAATCTTGAAAGGGAAAATATGTTATATGTTATATACATACAAAATTAAATCTCACATCTCATCAGAAACAATGAAGGCAGAAGACAATGGAACAAGATCTTTTAAATGTCAAAAGAAAAACACCTGCAATTTAGAATCTATAAACTACAAAAATATCTTATAAAAATTTAGGCAAAACAAAAAAATTTTTGGATAAACAAAAGCTGAGAGTCATCTCTAGCAAATCCCTACTACAAGAAATATTTTTTTAAAAAGGTCCTTAAGGCTAACGGAAAATGATGTCAGATTAAGTTAATGAGAAGAAATGCAATTTCAAACATCAGTAATAAAGGGGGATTATTAATAACAATCCTGAAGACATAAAGGATTAATAAAGGTTAATAAAGCATTTTTGAACAATTTTATGCTAAAAAATATTGACATGTTAGATAAAATGGACAAATTCCTTAAAAACACAAATTACTAAAACTGACCCAGGAAGAAATCCTAATTCCCAGTCCAATCCTAATTCCAAAACCAGATAAAGACATTACGAGAAGAGAAAACCACATACCAATATCCTTTATGAACCTAGACACAAACATCCTTAACAAAATATTAGCAAATTGAACCCAGCATTTTTTAAAGAAAGGATAATACAACATGACCAAAATCTGGGACATTTTCCCAGGAATGTAAGATTATTTTATTTTTTAAATATCAATATACTTCATCCCATTATCAGAAAAAAAGGGAAAAGTTCTATGGCCATCTTAATATATACAAAATTCAACACCTCTTCATAATACTCTCAGCAAACTAGGAATGAAAGGAAACTTTCTCAACCTAATAGGATTTCCAAAAAAAAAAAACCCTATAGCCTAACATCATACATAATAATTAAATATTGGAAGTTTTACCTTAAGATAGAGAGCAAGGCAAGGCTGCCCGCTCTCACCAGCTCTATTCAACATTGTGCTGGAGATCACTATTTACTGGGACCATAGGGCAAAAAAGAAATAATAGACATAAAGATTGGAAAGAAAGAAACAGTTTAGAACTAATAAGTGAATTTACCAAAGTCTCAGAATTCAAGATCGATATACAAATATAAATTTTATTTTTATATACTAGCAGCAAATGATTGAAAAATTAAACATAGTATTTGACAAAAAGGGTCAGATTGAGGAAACACTTTGGGGTCAGGTAATCATGTTTTTGGTGGTGGTAATGGAGGGTCTGACAATAAAATCAAGAAAGCAATTCTATTACTGTAGTATAAGAAAGAATAAAATACTTAGTAATAAATTTAACAAAGGAGGCAAAAGACTTGTACACTGAAAACTACAAAACCTTTCTGAAGGAAATTAAAGATTTAAATAAGTGGAAAGATATCCCATTTTAGTGGAGTGGAAGACAATATTGTTAAGATGACAGTACTACTGAAAAGCAATATACTGATTTAGTGGAATCCCTATGAAAATCCCAATGACATTTTTTTTTTACAGAAACGGAAAAATGTATCCTAAAATTCACATGGAATCTTAAGAGATTCCAAATCACCAAAATAATCTTGAAAAGGACAAAGTTGAAGGACACTTCCTGATATCGAAACTTGCTAAAAAGCTGCTGTAATCAAAACAGCGTGTTACTGGCATGAGAACAAATGTATAGACCAGTGGAATAGAATAGAGGGCTCAGAAATAAACCCTCACATATTATGGTCATTTGATTTTCAACAAGGGCCATTTAATGTGGAAAGGACAGGCTTTTCAACAAATAGTGATGTAAAAACTGGATATTTATATGCAAGGGAATGAACTTGGGTCCTTACTTTACACCATATACAAAAATTACCTTAAAATGGATTATAGACCTAAATATAAGAACTAAAGCTATAAAACTTTTGGAAGAAAACATACAGAAAAAACTTTATGATGTCGGATTTTACAATGATTTCTTGGATATGAGACCAAAAGCACAGGCAACAGCAACAAAAAATAAATTTGACTTCATCAAAATTTTAAAAGTTTCATGCATGAAAAGACAAGCTACAGAATGGGAGAAAATTTTGCAGATCATATATCTGTTAGCATCCAGAATATCTAAGGAACTTTATAACTCAACAACGAAAAGATAAGAACCCTATTAGGAAATGGGCAAAGGACCTGAACAGACATTTCTCCAACAAAGATATACAATAGCCAATAAACACATGAAAAGATGCTCAACATAATTAGTCATTAAAGAAATGCAAATCAAAACCACAAGGAGATACTACTTCATACTCACCAGGATATGGCTATAATAGTTTTTTAAAAAACAGAAAATAAGTGTTGGAGAGGATATGATAAAATTGCAACCTTAGTAAATGCTTGTGGGAATATAAATACGCAATTGCTGTGGAAAACAGTTTGACGATTCCTGAAAAACATAGAATTACCAAATGATTCAGCAATTCTACTTGTAGATATATACCCCAAAGAATCGAAAACAAGTGTTCAAACAAATACTTGTATATGAGTGTTCATAGCAGCCCTGTTCACCGTAGCCAAAAGAGGAAACAACCCAAATATCTATCAGCTGATGAGTGATTAAACAAAATGGGGTCTGTCGATACAACAGATTAATATTCAGCCATAGAAAGAATGAAAATACTGATACATGATACAACATGGATGAACATTATGCTAAGTTGAAAGAAGCCAGATGCAAAAGGTCACATATTACATGATTCCACTTACATAAAATATCCAGAATAGTTAAGTCCATAGAGACAACAGGATAGGAGTAGTTGCCAGGGGCTGGGGAAAGAAGGAGATAAAGACTGCTAATGGATACAGATTTCTTTTGGAGGATCTGGAAATGTTCTAAAATTAGATAATCGTGATAAAGTATACTAAAAACTACTGAATTATACACTTTAAAAAGGTTTTTAATATACGTAAATTATATCTTGGTTAAAAAAATTCTGTGCAACCTAGAACTATACACCAAAAAAAGTGATTTCTACCAATACATACCTATTAGAATCACCAAAACCCAGAATACTGACACCAACAAATACTAGCAAGGATGAGGACAAACAAGAACTCTCATTGCTGGTGGGAAATCAAAATGGAATTTTGGGAAAAAATTTTTTGAAACTTGAGAAGACAGTTTGGTGTTTTTTTACAAAAGCAAACATACTCTTACTATACCATCCAGCAATCACTCCTTGGTATTTACCCAAAGGAGTTGAGAACTTTTGTCCACATGAAAAACATGCACATGGATGTTTACAGTAGCTTTATTCATAACTGACAAAGCTGGGAAGCAACCAAGATGTCCAATAGGTGAATGGATGAATAAATTGTGGTACATTCAGACAATGGAATATTATTCAGCATCAAAAAGAAATGAGCCGTCAATTCATGAAAAGACATAGAGGAACTGTAAATGCATATTACTAAATGAAAGAAGCCAATTTGAAAAGGCTACCTAACGTATATGATTCAACTAGATGACATTCTAGAAAAGGCAAAACTATGGAGACAGTAAAAAGACCAGTGGTTGCCAGTTGCGGAAGAGGGGAGGGATAAATAGACAGAACACAGGATTTTTAGGGCTTTGAAAATACTCTGTATGATATTATAATGATGGATATAGGTAATTATACATATCCAAACCCTGACATCATACTCAAAATAATTAATTCAAGGTGGATAACAAACCTAAATAGAAAAAAGGAAATATAATGCTTCTAGAAGAGAGGATAGGAGAATATCTTCATGACCTTAAGGTAGGCAAAGATTTCTTAGAACACAAAAAACACTAACTGTACAGGAAAAATAATGATTTCTTAAAAAGGGCATCAAAATGAAAACTCAGCTTATCAAAAGATACCATTTAGGGAATAAAAAATATGAACAGTCCTGATGACTTCCACAGACTGATTAGTAAAGTAGCACTGGGCCCCAGCAACCTTTACTGGCTTCCCACTCTCCTGCTACAAAGGCTTAGGCCATTTAAAAGACCTTGTCAACTCCTGCCCATCTTTTCTCTCACTCAGGTTAATAGACTGAAAGATTGCAAAAGATGTGTCTGGTCCTGACCAATTCAAGAGCTTTCCTGTCTATCAACAAAGCCTACACCTCTAATATCGTTTCTGCAAATATCAATCGGCCATGGTTTTCTCAATCTTTTTCAATTGGTAGCCAAGTTCCAGGCACAAAAGGCCTTAATAATTACATTTTGAATACCATGATGAAATTGACAGTTCTGAAACTGCCCGCATAAGACCTCGGCTTACTCAAGAAGCATCTTCTGTAATATTTTATAATCTGACCGCTAGGGCATTTTATATCTGTAGCACCTCACCAAGCACATTTTCATGAAATTTCACGTACGCTCCACAACATGTGGGGATTATTACCTTGATTTTCAGATGAGCACATTAAGATTTCTAAGCATTCTTTTTAACCTACCCTTTACCTGTCTAATAAGTAAAGGTCTGGAGCTCAAATTTAGATCCTTAGCCTCCAAATCTAGCACTCTCCACCTCATTGTCAGACCTGGCTGTGAGACAATGGTGGAAATAGTACCAGTCACTAACTCTGCTTCATCAGCATGCGGATGAATCCATGTGCAAATAGTATTTAGCAGAATTTACAGAATAAGGATAGAACCAGTCAGACATTTTGCCTATCCCAGCATGACCTTGTGTGGTGAGAGCAGCCAACATGGGGCCACTGAAAGTTCTGGGAGACCTAAGGTTTTATTTCACGGAAGTAAGCTGCACTAGGACCTCCAAGTATGAGCAGACCAGATTTTGCTTAAACTGGGAATCCTTTGATCACAAGTTACCAGTGGAGGGGAAGTGAGCAAAACTATCTAGAAAGGTGAATCTCGTCAGGCTATTGCTCTGGTGTGGGCCAGGTCAGAAACAAGCTTTCAGATGTTGAAATCATTCAGTTGCTCTGCAGCTTTTAGATTGGCCGATTGTTTTGTGAGCTTCCTAATCCCTGTTTCATTTTAAAATCCCAAAGTCATTGCTAACTAAATGAGACAAACTGCAAGGAGCGCTTGACAAAATGCCAGTTTCCTGTGCTGGCCCTTATTTCTGTCCTGATTCACGCAGGGGTGAAGGGTATGTACTAGACAGGGAAGAACATGAAACCAAGAAGAGGGCAAGTAGTAGAAAACAGGGGACAAAAGACGTAGGTGTGAAGAAGCACGAGAGACAAGAGAGCCAGAGAGATGGCTGGTAAAGGCAAAAGAAAGTGACATGGGGATTTGTAAAGGTAAAGTAGGGGCGGGCAGGTCTGTGTGACAGGGTTCATGGTGCCTATCTCAGTTTTTCAAAGGCATTTTTTCTAGTCCACTTATTTTCCATTCAACAGAAAGTCTTCCATAACTTGATACCATGATGGTATCATGATATGTTATGTGCCATGAATAGGCAATTCAAGGCACTAATATTATATTATATTTGAGATATTTCTACTGAGGACAAGAAAACCTTCTCCCCAACTTTCCCCTTGATAACATCTCTCCCCTTCTCAAATCCTCCCATTCTCCTAAAACAACAACACAAGAAACACATGCTGAGAGAAATCAGAGTAACATATTTACAGCCTCACAAATTACTCCAAGAAAGAATGGGCCAGACTTTTTGCACATGCACAATAAAATATGGACTCTATTTGTTTTGAATTTGTTGCACCCAGCTATTATGGGAAATTACTGCTTGTTATCACAGTTTCTATAAGGTAGAATGTGGTAGAGTCAGTGAGCATTCTGAGTCATTTCCAAAAATGCTTTCGAGGGAAGTTCTACAAATAATACTGTTTCTTAAGGGAGAAACAATTTTAACAATCATTTCTTCTTTTCAAGTCATACTAAGTAACGTATTATTTTTTGAATCAGAAATAAGTCAAACTAGAGTATTTATAGGACATATTAATAATAGTTCTTGTGGATTGTATAATATTTAAAATAGCAGTAAAGAAGGTTAAAGCAGATGCATTTTTACTTAGTAACTAGTCGATACTTAATCATGCCTATAATTTGAAAGGCAGCATTTAGGACCTATGAGTAAGTTTTTTTTTGTTTTTTGGGGTTTTTTTCTGTCATATGTGATCCAGCAGCTAGGGGTTATAGGATGACTTTTTTAAAAAGCCTTAATATTTCTAATAATTTTTTTATTTTAGAACAGTTTTAGGTAGCAGGGAGAGGGGCCTAAACTCCAGATGCTATTACAGAATGAAAAAAACAGAGAAACCTGATGAGACAGGGACCTGTGCCTCCTAGAAAACCACAGCGATTTACACTGCTGAGTGACAAGATTGCTTCCGAGGGGAAAAAAGGTGACTTTTGCCCAGTTCTACAAATGCCTGGTGAGTGGATGTCCAGGAAGAGTTTCGACCGTGCTCCAAGGAAGCCCAGGGATCCTGGGGGCGCGGAGGGTGTTGTTGGCTCAGGTGGGAGTAATTTATGAATGTAGGTATTTGCTTAGTGGCAGAGGCTATATTTAAAATGTGAGCCTGTTTTGATAGATGGTCACGGGGATGGGGAGCACGGCATAAGGAATACAGTTAGCATTAATATATTGGCTAGGTGGAGGGCCAGGGGAGGGAGGGAGCAACTGGGGGAATTATTTTATGAACTATAGAAGTGTCTAACCAATATACTGTATACTTGAAACTAATTAAAATTTTTTTAAAAATGTGAGCCTGTTTAAGGGAGTCTCCTAAGTAAAGTAAGGCAAAGGCATTACACAGATATGGCACGAACTGGGCTGGTAGGAGAAATGTGCCTGAGGTTTGAATCCATGGGTTAGCAGCTGCAGAGTATGGGGATGCTCCAAGCTAGTCTGAAGAGGGTTCGGCACAGCTCACAGGCCGCAGGGCTCCGGAAGGTAGGAGGAGCCAGCGGGTCTGTAGCGAAGCTGGACCTCAGCCACGTTTCCTTCCCAATCTCCACCGCACCTTGGTGATGGAGAGTTTGCAGTTCCA
The DNA here is from genome assembly GCF_902729225.1 of Pteropus medius. Taxonomy (NCBI): domain Eukaryota; kingdom Metazoa; phylum Chordata; class Mammalia; order Chiroptera; family Pteropodidae; genus Pteropus; species Pteropus medius. The sequence goes on along the minus strand of NW_024340849.1, from coordinate 29,180,309 downwards.
CTCTTCTCTCCTTGCCCACATTTGAGGACTCCGCCTGGCATGCAGGCCAGAATCCTCTCGGACTATGGGTTTCCATATATGCTCCTCCATGGAAAGTCCCCGGGCTGATCCAGGATGTCCTCAGCAGTGCCCCATCCTGTCCTCCTTATCGCAGTTGCAGGCAGCATGAGCCACATTCCTCCTGCCTGAGTCACTGCTCCAGGCCACAGGCTGCCTTTCCTTCAGCTTGGCATTGGGACCAGCCACTGTCCATTCGTCTTCTTGTTTGTCTCTTTATTTTTTTCAAAAATACTACGAATTTATTTTTATTGCCTATATGGAATGGCTATTTATTATCCAAAGAAAATTTTCCATACTTTTCCTTTTCTTTATCCTTCTCAAGATCTAGCGTATCCCATCCCTACTGGGTCCCTCTTATAATTGCATTATTCGTATATTTCTTTTTACCTAGTTTTCCTCGACTGTTACAACACCATTTTGACAGAAGTCAACTGCCCTTTTAGGTTTGGTCCCCATCCACCAATTGTTACACTATCAATCTTCTTGTTTATCGATGTCTTATCTCCTTGACCAGCTTACTAACCCTCCTATGGCGGGAAGCTTCCATTGCTCACATGAATGGATAAGTAAATGTAAAACGAACAAACATGGTGATGCCAAATTTCTAAACCTGGTGATTTTGAATTTGTTCAGTTGACCAGAAATTTTGAGACTGGGTGAATCTTATTTATCTTAAATAATTGGCAGGTCCCTGGATTCATGTCATATTGAATTTCAAGTTTAAAATACCTATAACTCATAATTTGGGGCTAAATTTTGTGCTGATTACTAGATTCTAGATAAACAACAAGGAATGCCAGTGGTTTTAGAAAACTTATGAGAGGAAAACTTAAAATTGAAAACATTCTCTTCATGGCCATTGACATTTTTTTTACCCCAAAATGACAGTGGCACTGCTTAGTAGCCCCTCAGTACAACTTAGGTCATGGGATATCCTGAGAACAATCCTCTCACTTTTAAGAATTATTTTATAAACTTTGAATACCCATATGTATCAGGCAAAATAATTAGTACTTTCTAGTCATTTTCCCCTATAAAAAAGAAACATTGTCTAATTTATTCACTTCTACTATCTCCTTGGTTTAGTCAATACACATTTACCAAGCTCTAACATGTGCCAGACACTGCTCTGTGTCAGGCTTTCTGCCATGAGAGGCTCAGCCTGATGACTATGTAAGGCAACAAACGTGGAGCCTGCGGACTGCCAGGGCTCTATAGGAGCGATGGGGAGTTCAGGGGCAGAGAAGGGACAGGTAAGCATTCTGGAGGAGGTAACTGCTAAGCCAAGCGCTGAGGGATAAGGGAACTCCCTCCGTGATAGCGGACAGGGAATAAGCTTGCCACATACTGGGAAATGAAATGTTGTGTCAGAAACAAGTTTCATAAAAAAGAGATGTTAGGTCAAAATTTTTAATAATAATTGAGAAGCAGTCTTCATTTCCAGAATATAGCCCTGAGGATGGTGAATCCAGGATACAAAGTCTCAATCCCTTCCTCTGGATCTGCTCCTCAAGAGGTGGTGAGGCTCGGTGAATGGGGATTCCAGAGAAGCCAGGGCACATCCTCCCAGACACCTTTCTTCTTCCCAGCAGCCTCATGACCAGTTCAGATCATGACACCTGTGCAGCCCTGGGCAGACTGCCCACTATCCCTGAGTCTCAGTTTTCCTTTATGGTTAAAATGGAAGCAGTGATGCTCCCTATTGGGAACTGTTTCTTTGGGTTCCCAATGCAAATAGTGCAAGGCAAAACACCTAAATACATTCTTGCTGGTCTCAGCATTGTGCATATGGTAACAAGGGAGTATTTGTCTGCAGTAAGGGGGGTACGTGGACAGAATGGGACCTGCACAGCGAGAGGTCCAGGGCACCTGGCGTGGGAATGAGAGGCAATAGTGTCCTCTTAGAGCTCTTCTTCAGGCCTTGTCTGTCCCCATTTACTCTGATTTAAAAGATGAAACAAAATTTATGGTTTCTAGAATTATGGTCATGGAATCTTCAGAATTGGAAGACACCTCATCTCTCAATGTTCCCACTCTCCCTCCCCCGATTTAATCAATACAATTTCTGTTCCTTTTCATTAGATTCAATGACTCATTAGAGCAGTGGTCCCCATCCTTTTTGGCACCAGGGACTGGTGCTCCTATGAGAATCTAATGCCTGAAGATCTGAGGCAGAGCTGAGGTGGTGACGCTAACGCTGGGGAGAGGCTACAAATACAGACGAAACTTTGCTTGCTAGCTTACTGCTCACTTCCTGCTGTGCAGCCCGGTTCCCAATAGGCCACTGACTAGTACCAGTCTGCGGCCTGGGGGTTGGGGACCCCTGCATTAGGGAACAAACACTAGTTTAAATAAATATCACATCTGGCAAAGCCATTGAGCAGTTTTACCTTAGGTGTTAATTTTCAATCAGATATTTATGAAACATGTAAGATGTACAAGCCTCACTGCCAGGTGAATGCCAGTGAAAGGTAGTTTAAAATATATATGCCCACCCAATCTTTTCCTTTAGAGAAAGTGAATATTGGTCGGGGTTCTCCAGAGACATAAAACCAATAGAGTGCGTGCGTGCGTGCGTGCGTGC
>NW_024340849.1:28814722-29177647 GCF_902729225.1 Pteropus medius | reverse complement strand
CGGGGGAGAGAGAGAGAAAGATTTATTTTGAGGACTTGGCTCGTGTGATTATGGGGCTGGCAGTCTGAAACCTGAAGAGCAGGCCAACAGGCTGGAGATCCAGGAAAGAGCTAATGTTGCAGCTTAAGTCCAAAGACAACCTGGAGGCAGAATTCCCTCCTGTTCCAGGACCTCAGTTCTTTTTCTCTCAAGACCTTCAACTGATTGCGTGGAGCCCAATCATATTACGGAGAGTAATCTGCTTCAGTCTACCGGTTTAAATGTTAATCTCATCTAAAAAATACCCTCTCAGCAACATCTAGACTGGTGTTTGACTACACATATCTGGGTACCGTGGCCTAGCCAAGTTGCACACAGAGTCAATCACTGCAGAATGCCCCGTGGGAATATGCACTTGCGTGGTAATTTCAGCATTCTCATGTTACGTCCAAGCAGAGTCCCTGTGCTCCTACTCACCCTTCTCAGGTAGTTCCAAGCCAACCTTCTCCTGCCAAAGGAATCGGGGGCTGAAAGGAACCTTGTGTGTGGATGGAGGGTTCCTGGCTCACTGCCCTCCCTGCCTCCTTGTAGATGTGTATTTTAGCCCCTCGAACTTCATTTTCCATAGGTGTAAAGTGAACACGCTGCTATAGCTACCTCGCAGGATTGTAGTGAGTATTAAATGGAAAGAATGTAGTGGAGGAAGGGGAGACGATGCTTTGCATTCCATTAGTTGCAGTCCTTGGTCTGTCAGGAAGAGCTAGAGTTCCCTGACACAGAGCAGGGAAGAGAGGGTCCCCTGTCCTGATGGACAGGGCGGGGTGGCGAGGCTTTCCTGATGGACTGAGGCAATTGGGAAGGAGGCTCCAACTTCAAGGACAAGCCTGAGTTCCATGGAGTATGTACTCCCAACCCAGAGCTCCTAAAATGAGTTTTTTGCTTTTGAAAAATTACTATGTGCTCTTTCCCAAAATTCCAGATTTCAGAGTAATAAGTTCCTTTCTTAATCATACCTACCCCAAATCCATTCCCTTCTCCAAAGGAGACAACTATTAACTCCTTGGTATGATTCATTTCACTTCCTTTCTTATGGATTTTTTTTTATTACTATAAAAAAATTTTACCTCTGGTTTTGTGATTTTTTAAATTCTCTTAGCAATATACCCTTATGTGTTTTTTCATATCTAAATCTGACTTTTTGTGTAGTGAGGTTTTTCTCCCCCCACCACTTGCTTAAATTAGAGAAAAAAGATAAAGAAGGAAAACAAATAAAAGGCTTCTTACAAATAAAAGATAAACCTCATTATAGGCCTGGGAAATCAGCTTTTTGAGAGAGTATGCACATAGTTCAGCCCCCATTTCTCTGGAAATGGCCTGGGCCCAGGCAGTGCTACCATGAAGGCTTGCTTATGCTCTCCCAGACCCAACATGCACCCCAAAGTCCCCACCTACACATTCCAGTCCTAGAATGTTCCATCTTGCCTTTCTCCTTCGCTCCTGCAGCCATGTTTGCTTCAAGACAAAAGCTACTGGCCCTCTGCCACTCCATAAGCAGAGAAATGGCAGCATCGAATTTCAGAGAAAATGGTAACAAGTGGGCACAAATACTTAGGTTCTTGTTTCCTTACAAAACCATCCAGAGAGGCAAGCGAGAAGTTTGGAGGAATTGCACTAATGTATGTACTTTCTGCATCTCTCATTTTCAAGGTCTGATATCATCTCTGAAGGGACTTTTTCTTTGAAAAGACCAGAAACGCTCTCATCTTTATCTCTGTTAGCAGTTTCCTCTCTAGTTGTTATGAGGGGAGCTATCAGTCACCAAGGCCTCAGTTCGATTCCTGATAAAAGCCCTTGCAATATTTCGCATTGTAAAATCCAGGCCGTGCCCTTCTGTATCCACACTGGAAAGATCTGAGGCTTTGAGGCACCTGGGCCAGTGGAGGTGACTCATCTTCCTGACGCTGAGTGGAGAAGAGCTGCGTGTTTGGTGCACACCATGTGCCTGTCAGCAGTCAGCATCCTGTTGGCCAGGAAATCACTGCCTCTTCCCAGGAAAGGCTTTATCTGCAGCTGGGACAGAAGCACCTGTGAACGGAGGCCACAGAGTCATGGAAGAAAACCAGGTTGAATCCAGGGGTTCTATATTTGCAGTGAGAGGAAAGGGGCCCCATTTTCACACCCAACCCTGTCACTAAAACAAATAGGCAGCTTCTCTCCACCTTTTATAAAGAGTTTTATGGCCCGTTATTACAGGGAAACAAACAATGGTAGCAGACATAATGAATACAAAGGAAGGCATAAAACCATAATGATTTTGAAGAGGTCCAGTGGGTGGTTGCTGTCAGCCCTCCTCTCCCTCTTATGCTAGAGGAGCTCATTCATTAGAGTTGTCTGCTCTCCACCCCGTGACTCCTCTCTTCCCCTGGCCTTAGTCACAGATCGCTTATTTATTTAGCTAGTTATTTACTCCTTTCCTTGCTCCATAAAAACGTTGAGCCAGCTTATAAAAATACTCAGAATAAAGGATGGAATAAATTACCAAAATAAGCAATGAAGAAGACAAGGGGAGGTTGATAGAGCCAGTAATGAGATGAGCACATGGAAATGTCGACTATACGATCTTAGTTACTATAAGTAGGCTGCAAATTTGCATCTGAGACTCCTAGGAGCCACAGAAAAGAGAAAAAACAAGGCGGAAGGTGCACGTCTTCTGTCAAGAAAAGATCCACTATTCTAATGCAGGGTGCCTCCACTCCAATTCCTAACCCTACACAGGAAATACTCAACAGAATGCACATGAAGACCTCTGTTAAGAATATCTAGGGGACAACATCACCTGCCTTGTGTCTCTTTTCTTTCAACCTATTCTTTGTGAAATGCTTTAGGTCTTGAATATCTCCTCTATTTAAGATCTGATACCACTCAGGCAGCATTTCTCAAACTTTCAGCATCCACAAGCCACTTGAAACTAATGCAGACCGCCAATTTTAGGTAAAAATTCATCATAATTTTTAGTAACAATGTAACAGGCCAGACTTTTAAAAAACTTTTTATTATGGAGAAATTCAAATATATAAAAGTAGAATAGTTATAATGAACCTCTATGCACCTATCACTCAGCTTCAACAATTATTGACTCACAGCCATTCTTGTTCAACACTATTGTCATCCACTTCCTTTCTCCCGTATTATCATGAAGCAAATCCCAGATATTATCATTCCATCCATAAATATTTCATTATGTGTCTCTAAAAGATATGAATCCTTTCCTTCCACATTACAAGACCATTACCACAACTAAAAACACTCACAAGGGCTCCTAAATGTCATCAGATATCAAATTTCCAGTTGTCTCAAAAATCATTTTTTAAGTTTTGTTTGTTTGTTCATTTGAATCAAGATCCAAATAGGGCCCACACACTTCTATCGGACAGAATGTTATTTTAAATAACACTAATCATTTCATGCATTTGTAAGAGGACATCATTTTCAATCTCTTCCCAAGTTATCATTCCCATTTGTTCTGTCCTATTTGGTCGGGTTTCTTTACTACATACTCCATCAGTTTCTTTACTTACCCTTTATTTGTACTAAGTTAAGCACTCTCAACGCACGGTTGTAAATTACTAGAGATGGACTCGAATGTCTGATGTCTGTTTCCAGTGGCCAGGGATTCAGAAATGAGAGATTTCTCATTGAAAATATTTTGGGCCCAATTATAATATATGTTTAAAATTTGGATCGATGCATGCTCTAACTTGGGAGATGAGGGCAAAATGGGTCCCCCTCAACCACATGGACTATCTAGTTCAGGAAAGCATTTGTCCAACATTACAGGTAGTTCTAAACTATATCCGATAACAGACCGATCTCTTAAAGTGAAGACAAGTATCAGATATTGGGAAAGAGTCCAACTCTACTCAGAGCAGACTGGACCTCAGTTTAGTCTTTAGAAGACAATCTGATTTCTCAGCTAATTGTTTTCTCTTTCAAAAGGCCGACTTTATCCTTTGGATCCTACAGGCCAATGCCAGAATTAACAAGGTAACTAAGACAAATTTCCCGTGGACATGCCGTGACGGGCAGTCAAGTTCTTATCCAAAGTTATGGGAAAGCCCTCTGATGGCAGAGGGGAAGATGGAGGGGCGGGGATCAGCCTGTCGGAAAGAGCAGTTAGGAGAACTCTGAAATGTCCAGGCAAGAAGCGATGTGCTCCTGAAGTTGAGTAGGAAGAGGGCAGGTAGAAGAGGAATGTGAGAAAAGAAGGAAGAGGGGATTTGGGGGCTGATTGAACGTGGAGGTAAAGATGGAAGAGGAAGGAGTCATTAGCGACATTCATGTTTCCAACTCCAGTGCTGAGAGGCTGTGTGAAAAGGATTCGTAAACATGCACTCACGCACGCATGCATGCATGCACGCATGCACACACAAATTGCCCATGCTCCTGGGATGGAAACAGCTAGCTAATCTGTGAAGAGAACAAGAAAACATACCTATGTGAAATACTCTATAGTTGCAGCAAGAGTTCTCAACGCTCACTGTACATGAGAATCATCTGGGGAGTTCAAAACATACTATGTCCAGGCCCCAGCTCAGGCCAGCTGAATCAGAATCCCTGGGTATTTTTTTACATCTCCTGCCTCCTTCCGCCCAACACAATTATCCGCCTGTTCCAAAACCCGTAGGAGGACTCATTGTTGCACTGTTCACAGCTTGAAGCTTAGTTTGCCTGACCTTCCAAACTCAGTTCTCTAACAAAAAGAGGCTGGCAAGGACAGCCTGGCAGGGGAACAGGAAAGAAGGGAGCCAGGTGTCCGGCACACGCGCTTCCCCTCTGCCTGCGGAAGGTGGCGGTTCTTACACTTCTGTGAGTCACATTCATGCTAGGATATTTGTCAAATGCAGATGCCTGGGCCCCACTCCCTGTGTAGGTCAGGTCTACCATGCATGGTTCAAGAATCTGCATTTTAATTGGTTCCGGGTGACTCTGAAAGAGGGTTCATGGCATACACAGTCCCAGAAACCCTGAGAGGCCTGCAGGGGCAATAGTCTCAGAGGCAATGGGTCCCCATGGTGGACATGGCAGGGCAGGGATTTTCTTTCATCTCGAATCCCATCCCAGGAGACTGAAGAGGCATGTCTGAGGTAGCCTCCAACAATCAGTGTTAGAATAGTGTTAATGGGGCTCTATCCAATTTGGGGAGCCTTTATAGGGAAAAAAGTACACCTACCCCAAGTTTTCATTGTATAACAGAAAGTGGAAGCAAAGCAGGAAGGGCCCTTGGCTCACTCACTCCATTTCACCAAACGGGAAACTGAGGGGTTTTCCTAGGCTGACTGCTGGCAGGAAGTGCAGGAGCACAAGGAACCCAAGAAGCAGCCTCTGGTCTTTCAGCAAACTTCAATTTCAGCAGTGGGTTTCAATGTGAGGTCCCTGGACCAGCAACATCAGCATCATTTCCTAGAAATGCAAATTCCGGGGCTCCACCCCATACCTATTAGATTGGACTCTAGGGGTTGGGCCCCCAATCTGTGACAACAAGGTCTCAGGTGATTCTGATGTTGTTCAGGTTTGAGGACCCTGCACCAGAGGCTCCGATGCTTTAGTGCTCGTGGGCTTAGAGACGGTTCCCCACTTCACCTGGCCATCGCCTCAGTCCCTTTGTGTGGGAAGAGGAGGAAGTCGCACAGCACCCCTCCCCCTCTCTCCACTAGTTATTGAGAAGGTGCTGAATGACACAGGGGCTGCTTTGTCCAGAGAAAAGCCAGGTTCCAGGCAGCTGCCACCTGCCCAGCTGGCTGCTCTCCCAGCTGACTCTCAGCTTTGTTTTTCTTCTCTCCAAGCCTGAAGAGGGGTGCAGGAGGGACATTCCCTCAGAAAGAAAAGGCACCTCGGTGCCTAACCCCCACAATAGAGGCAGCTCTGGCTCAGTTCTGGTTCCACTGTTCTCCCTAGAGAAATATGGGAGTAGGGCTCAGGGCATGTTGCCACACTCTCCTTCTGGCCCAGGAGCACTTCCTCTTCTCGTAGGATGGAGAAGCAAACACTGCTTCTGGAGCAGGCTTTTTGAGTCAGTGGGGCAGCATCCTGGGCCAGGACAAAAGCCCTTCTTGGAAGAGGTGTCAACGTTCGTACCCACTCCTCCAGAAGTGGGTTTTAGTCAGCCCAGGCTGCTGCATTGAAATGCCACAGACTGGGTGGCTTAAATAACAGACATGTATCTTTCTTAATTCTGGAGGCTGGGAAGAGAGGCTGATTAAGAGGCTGAGGCACAGGGTGAGGACTGGCTCAGTGCAACAGGGCGAGCTACTCAGCTCTTTCTTTTCCAGTCCCAGGTTTGGACTTCTTCCAAGCATTCTGATCAAAGAGAAAGACTAATATGCTCTAAAAAAGGAGTCATTGGGATCAAGAATAATCCAGCTCCATTGTCAGGATTCATTATAGTCTTTAAATACATTGTAAGAGAGTTCAGAGCTTTGAAGCCAAAATTCTGGAATGTACTTGGGTTATATTAAAAGCACAATTTTATATTTTCTTGTCAAACAACTTTACTTGAGACAACAAATGAAGTATAATTTAACTCAACAGGAAATATCACACTTGGAGGAAAAACATAGAAAAAAAACCCCTTAAATTAAAGCCAAATATTCTTTCCAAGGCACAGCATTGACATTTACAGATTGACAGCAAAATGAGTTTGTTTCCATGAAACAAAATCATGAGTCCAAAGTCTGCCTTTGAAACAGTTTTCCACTTCATCCTCACTTCTCAAGGCTCAGGGAACGATGCTTGTGGCCTTTCTCAGGGCCAGGTAGCCAGTGACGACATCGGATGGCAGCCTCCGAATGTAGGAAAACTCTTCGATGGTGCTGAACCGCAGCTTGCTCTGGGGGTCCGTGTAGTTGGCCTGGGTGGGAAATAGGCACAGAGAAGGCAGAAGGGGTGGTGGTAGTGGTGGTGAATATTTTAAGTTCGAGTTAAAATTTTTTTCTCTTTTACTGAAAGTGAAATATATCTTCATTATGTCTTAACTCTGTCACCAAGAACACTAAATTTCTCACTCGGGCAAAAACTTGTTACTCTTCCCAGACTTGAGAAATACTTCAGGGTATGGATGGAAAAGGGATAACCACATCGGTCACTAGGATTCTTCTGGTTGGTGCCTCAAGGGTTGCAACCAACAGGTCCAAAAGTGAATTCATGATGATCACCCCTCCTGGATCTCTGCCTTCAATCTAACCACCTGCTTCAGAAGAATGTTCCAGATCTGTTCCCCAAGGCAAGGAGCAGCACACCCACCCCTCCCTGCCACCCTCCACCTACTCCAGGGCGCTCCTCTCCCATTCTTCCGCCCTCTCTCCATGCCACTCCCACGGCTCCCTGGGCTCCACTGCAGTGTTGGACTGGCCACCCGCACCCACTCTTCCACTGCAAGACACGGCCATCCTACAACTGCAGCCAGGGTCATCTTTGCTACTTGCAATTCTGATCACGTTATTCTTCGTGAAACCTCTCAATGGCTCTTCTTTGTTCTTGAGACAAAGAAACAACTCCTCAGCCTGGCTCCTGAGTCTTTCCTCCTTCCCATACCTTTTCCTCAGCTACCTGTTGTCACTCACTGGTTCCATCTACCCTGCCTCTATGTCTCTCCCTCCTGTCATGCCCCGTTTGCCCTTTCCTTGGGAGGGGCTCCCATCCTGGCCCACTTTGCTCAGCAATCACCTGTTCATCCTGTAGGACTCAGTCCCCAAAGTCATATCAGGGAAGCCTTATCTGTCCCCACAAGGTCAGGACCCCACCCTCACTCTTACCTCACCACTGTTCTCCTGTGGAATGCTTATCTCTGATGCTTTTACATCTATTATCTGCATGACTCTTTGACTAAGGTCTAAGCCATGAGGCTCCCTGAGGCAGGACCCCTGTGGTGTGCTCATCACTGAACCCCAGCTCCAAGTGCAATGCAGAGTGCACAGTGGGCCTTCAGCCAGTGTTTGTACAGCAACAATAAATACATGAATGAACAAAAAATGGACAATCAGGACCATCACAGAAAAGAAAACTTGTTTCTCAATTGACATATCGAAATTCTCTTTTGGTCTGTTTTTAACATGTGCAGAGTGGAGAAGATAACTCCCTCCCTATATACCTCGAGGCACATGGCTCCTGCAGATTTTGAAACAGAAACCATGAGGATGAGTCATTTGGAGCTCCTTTAAAAAAATTATAAAGGATGCCATTAAAGTCTAGACAGATAACATCCAATTACTCAAGTGTGGCTTGTCTGCTCCAAGGTTGATCATCTCCTTGGAAGAGGAGGCAGCAACGCTGAGATCTGAGGAGGGAGGGGAGCGAAGAAGCAACAAGCCGAGGGAACTGAGTCATGAGTTTCTCATACTCTAAAAAGTCTTCAGTTCTGCCACTGGAGATCTCCTTAGGCTTTTTAACATCTATGCGTCAGGAAAATTTTAGATTATTTCTAAAAAACTAAGATTAATTGAAGTTCTGCATAAAATAAAACTTTGATCCTTTGGCCTGATCTAAATACTGCCTTTCTTTACCACACTCCCTTCAGGGACAGTAATAGAAAGGAAAGCTTAACTAGAAAAACAGCAACAGCCCCTTTTGAGGCTCCTGGCCAGGAGGCAGTTAGATGGACTAACTGGCAGGGGGAGGCTGCCCCACAGTTCGAGCAGGGGCGCAGGCATGTGCATCTGGCTTTGATCATCTAGCCTCTGTATACGAACCAGCCCCAGCCTGGCTCCATTCCTGTGGCTGCCTCACTCCCACCACCAAACTGTCCTGAGCCGCTCAAGTTCAGACCTCACTGCCAAGAAGGCTTCTGAATACATAATGCAGAATACAGAGATACTGTGGCACCAACAAAAAGGTCATCAACAAGAACTTGCACAGACCGGACTTGACCTAGTATTCTGAACAGAGGGGAGGATGCCAAGTGACGCTGCAGAGTGGAACAAGTAAAGAACTGCACTCCTACAGTCGGAAGCTCCTCCGGATTCCATCCCTGGGGCCTGAATGAAACAAAGGCTGCCTTCCAGGAGGGCAGGCAGCAAACAGCTTTCAGGCCTTCCTCGCTGCAGGGGGACAGGGAGTGTTCACTGCTCCTCATCTTTCCCGAGCCACAGTACTTTCCATGGCTTGTAACCAGGGCTGAAAAGCTGTGACCCTGCTCGCCTCCCTGCCACACCTCCCTGCCACGCCCGCGCACAGGGGAAACAGTCAGTCAGTCACTTGGCTGGCTGCGAAGGGGTGGGTCATAAACAACTATTAAAAAAAAGTCAAATATACGAGGTAACTATTTTCACGTAGTAGACAGCAGATAGCATAAGGCTACATTTCTCTAAAGGTGAAGTTCCCTTAGGGGACCTTTAGGAGGAGATACATGCCATGAATGGATGTGAAAAGAAGCCACCACAAACACACACCATTTTATAGTGCTTCTACTCTCTTTTTCATTTTTTAGCATCCTCGTGTTTAAGGATCTATGTTAAAAGTCTGTAGTACACCGAGGAGTGTGTGTTCTCTGAAGGAAATAAAACATATGAGTAATTCAGCATATAACTAACGTTATTTTCAAAAATACAGTAACAACTCAAATCCTTCCAAGGTAAAATGTGTATCATTAATTTAGTTTGTTACAGAAGCTGCAGTCATACATTTTCATAAAAATGTGAAGCATTTAAATGATGTGAAGGAGTTTTAAAAAGTGAAGTGACTCATTTTTTCTACAGTTATGAAAAAAAGCTTATCTTCCAAATCGAATAGTGATGAAGAAGGTGAGCTGAAAGTTCTACTCTTCGTCTACATTCTGAAAAGAAGGAAACGAGACTCTCGGAGGTTCCTGAGGTTCAGTTACTTGCCCAAGTCCCACTTCTTCAACTATGCTGCTAGTTTTCAAACCGTGTTCCCCAGAAGGGGTTACTGTGGTGGGAGTGGGGAGAACGGAGGACCAGATCCACACAGGGCCACAGTGGGTAGGTGGGCTCCAGGGAATTCTGTAAAAGATTCCATTTGGAAAAGGAGTTCTGGTGCTTAAAAATATGTTTGAAAATCACTACTTTTACCATATTACCCCATTAGAGAAATTTCGATATTTAAAAAAATCATCTCTAAACTGCAAGAAGTTTTTTAAACTTGAGCAGTAAAAAAAGATAAAAAAAAGTTTTTGTGTGTAATTAACATATGTATGAAACATATACGTGTGTGTGTGTGTATGTGTGTGTGTGTGTGTATTTGTGTTTATATAGTTAAGCAGAGGAAGGGAAAGTGAAACTTGGGTCTGCTGCTTTTCGGAGCAATCCTTTCTCTAAGCTGCCCACATGAATGCCCCAGGCGGCAGCCATTCCATAATAAATGTGTGAACGCTTCAGCACAAACCCCATTACCTATTCAAAGTTTATGGGCTCCAGGCAGGACCAGTGGTGGTCAATATTCAACACTACTATGTAGACAACACTGTGAAATCTTCCTTTCAATTCAATGTTATAAGACATAGAGATGTAATTATACTCACAAGGAGACCCGAAACATCAGAATACTTCTTAGCTGGTTTGAAGGATGGAGGAGCATCAATACTGAAATCTGGAAACAAAAAAAAAAAAAAAAAAAAGAAAAGAAAAGAAAAGAAGAAGAAAACTAAGCTGGCTAAAATACTGTTTGATAATATTTCTGAAATTTTTACTTCGCGATTAAGTTCTCAGAATTCTCTGGGGAAATAATGCAGTATGTCACAGACCAAGTACAGGCTCCGGATCTAGCTTTGCCCTGTTCCCAGGAACACTATTCTAGCAGAACCACCAAAAAGCTCATCTGCCCACAAGCCACTTTCACTGTCTCAGGCTATATTGGCTGAAGGTGATGAGATGCCAAACAACCTACTGTTTGGATGTGAGCGTCCAAACACTGGAATGTCCACACTCAGACAACTGTCCAGCTCCCTTTTCACCAGTCTGAGTCACCCCCATGAAAGACGTACAGTGGGACGGGAGACGGAGGAAATTTTACCTATACTTTCCAATGAAGTTGTACAGAACATACAATAGTGCTTTCAATAGATTTGGAAATACCACAGCATAAAGCATTGACTCTGAAAAACACCAGCTCAGAGGGTAAAACAGAGCTGGCCTTTAAGCTGGTTGTTAGAAAACCTTCTAAATCTCAGGCAACCTTGTTCTTAGAAACAAATTTTAAGAGCAGATTTCTGAATAAGAAGTTTGTCAAATAGAAACACCGATATTACCATATCAGGACCTATTTCACCAGATTGAAATGTTAACAGTGACACTAAAAACCACTCATCCAAGACAATACAGAGTCGACACAGATACAGTTATGAGGAAATACATACATAATTTCCCTACACTGATGCCACTATAAAATTCCTAAGCTAAAAATTGTTTCCTACATTAATACGAACACAATAATGTAGGTTTGTTATAAGAAAGTTTCTAGTCTAAACATTATGAACTCATAGAAGGCTCTAGACAGCTCACAGTTAGGATCGTTCAGTTGCCACGGCAATGCCCTTTCAGAAGCGAGAATTTGTTTCAGGTTCTTCCAGGTTCTATTCTTCTTGCCAGCTACTGCACCACCATGGCCAGAGTGCTGGAATTAAAAGCATGGATTAGATGAAACAAAAGTCAATGGAAAGTACCATTTCAGAATCTGACATTTATTCTTATTCATAACAGTAATATACCCTTCATTCTGTCAGCAATCATTTATACCCCTAAGGTTTTTTTAAAAAGTATATTTTAATCTTACTTATAAAAACAATGCTTCTGAATTGTTGAAACCTATGAGTGAGTTAGTGATAGAGTAGAAATAAAGTGTTATTTTTTTTACATACACATAGAAAATCACGTCCTTTATCGGGACTAACTTTGAATTCACTCATGAATTTCCTATTACTTTAAAATAAATTTACTACAAAGTTAGATTTAAATTCATGATCACCTCTCTAAACCCTTCTGAGGGCAAATCTTTGCCTTGCAAAGTGCTGGTGATCCTGGAAAACCCAAATAAGGTTCAATCATGGCATGGCAAGCCTTCTGGAATTTTTTTTTCTTTTGTCCTATGAAGATGACAAAATAAAATGGAAAAGAATGCCAAAATCTGTTGCAGGCACTGGCAGTACTGTATTTTCAAAACTAATTAATGAAAAATAAACTTTTAATCGTGTAACCTGAATCACTATATTTCTTATATCCTTCGAGAACAAAAGGAAGAGTAGCCTATTTCTACTTTATAGCACAATAGCTTAGATGTACTTAAAGGAAATGCCTGTGTTATCCTGCCTCCACCCCTCCCACAACAGCCCATGACAGAGAAGGTGGTGACTTGGATGGAGAAGGGGACATGCAGGCCCAACATGATCAGAAGCCATGGTATGGTTGTTTGATTTTTTATGTATAAAGTACCTTAGATGCTTACCACAAAGTTCGGATCCTTAAATGGCAAAGGTTTGGCAGTTTTTTCCATAGGTCCTGTGCTAAAATCAGAGGGCACCATTTTATTCTCAGCCATGGCTTCCATGCTGATACCCTTAAAACATAGTAAGAGTAGTAGGAGGTCAGTTTCTTTTAGTTGAGTTCCTTAACTCAGCTCTCAACAAGAAAAGATGATACCATGGGACATTTGAGGGAAAATAGTGTGCCCAGAGCCCTTGCAGGTGGCCTGCACCAGAGGAGGGCATGCCAGACTGGTAGCCGCACCTGCAGTGCAGAAGCCACAGGACAGTCAGCCAGGATCCCAGCTGTCATGCTTTCTGGCCTCTCTATGTGCCACGCACAAGAATGGGTGTCCTAGCTGAGCTGCTCATTTAACCCTGACAACCACTACAAGGTAGTGCTATTATCCCCAGGTTACAGAAAAACAAATGAACAAACAAAACAGTCTTTCCATGACACCACATGGCCCCTTACTCCTATCGATCTTGTCAAATTATGTCTTGAAACATTAAGACAAAAAAAAGATCCAGCCCCTTTAAGGGTCACATCAGCCAGACAACCCAGGCTTGAGCTGGTATGCATAAGGGGCACAACAGGATATGGGCATTCTAAGAAGAATAGAAGGAGAGTAGGCTAGAGGGTCAGCTGGCTGTGGCCAGAATGCCCTGACAAGAAGGCTAATATGCTTTAAAACGAAAAATCTTTTAAGCTGCAATTACAAAGAAGAAAGACAAAAAAATCACTCCTGATTTATAATGCAATTTCCAATCTTCCCGGACTGCAATAAACTTTTTAAACTGCAATAAACTTTTTAAACGTATAATTCACCTACAGAGAAATGCACACATCTTAGGTTTCATGGGTTTTGCCAACGTTTACACTTGTGCAGCCCACGTCCCTATCGAGATATAGGACATTTACATCATCCCAGAACGTTCCCTCCTGCCTCTTCCTAGTCAATCCCTTCTATCCTTGGCCAACCACTGTTCAGATTTCTACCACATCACCTTTGCCTCACATGAGTGGAATCTGGCAGTATATACTGTTGTGTTAGGCTTCTTTAGCTCAGCATAAAGTTTCTGAGATCTATCCATGATGTTGCATGGATCAGTAGTTTGTTTTGCTGAATTTGAATACTACTCAGCACAGTAGTATTCTCGTGTATAGGATGTACCACAATTTGTTTACCCATTTTCCTATTAATGAAATTGTTATTTTCAGTCTTCAGCTATTATAAGTAAAGCTGCTGTGAAATATCTATACAAGTCCTTTGCGTGGACCTGTGTTTTTACTTCTCTTGGGTAAATACCTAGGAGTGGAATGGTTGACTTATAGGGTATGTGTATGTTTCATTTTATAAGAAAATGCCCAGTCATTTTCTTAAATAGTTGCACTCTTACACTCCCAGCAGCAGTGTAAGAAAGTTCTGGATGGATACACACACACACACAGAATCTTCCACTCCACCTCCCCCACCATCTCTACCACGCCCTGCAATGGCATCCATGTGGGAGGAAGGGGAACGGGGGAGACTGGGAGCACTCATTCTGCTGCAATAGTTCTCTAAACGGTTTCTTCTCAAACACTTGCCCGGACTCCTCTAGGGTCTCTCCATGTAGGCCTGTGCTCCTTCTTCTCTGTTCATACCACCTCTTCCTGTCTGGACTGTTCCTCACCGCAACCTCCCCCCATTCATGGTCCTTCCTAACTTCTCTCCCCTCCAAGGCCCAGCTCAAATGTCAATTAACCTAGAACTAAGAGGCCTCCAATTTCTCATCCTTTTCCTACTGTCTGTAGCCACAAGTGATGTCTCTCTTCTCTCCTTTCCTTCATTCCCTTCCTCCTGCCCGCCTCTGTCTGCCTACCCTTCTTTGCCACAATTCTTTGCCCTTATCTGGCACCTTTCTTAGATATAAGCTTCAGAGGAGTGACTCTGTAGTACACATCTTGCCTACTCCATTCCCTACAGCACAGTCAGTGTCATAGTTTTAAATGCAAGCGTGATGTCAATCCCCTACTTACAACTGGCGAGGGGTTCCCACTGCCCTGGGATTAGGAACAAATTCTGGCTCCCTCTCCGGCCTTGTCTCTTGCTCCCCCCCTCCTTCCTGTATTTTGTATTTTCTGTTGCAAAATCCAGTAAGTCATTTTCTATACAGCACAAATAGTTTCCAATTTTTCTATTTTTATTTATGCTTCACCAAAATTATTTTCATCAGGATTAGTCCATGTCAGATTTAATTTTACAACAAAGATTAGATTTAGCATTTTGTACATAACTAACTTTTTTTACCTTTGTGATTTTTCTCTCATGGTCATAGTATTTCTGCCAGGTACACGTGTCCTGGGAGACACAATCTGATGAAGAAGATTTGATTTTCCCATTACATTTAATCATTTACTGACGTTACCTGTGTAACCAGTTGTCAATGTTATTTTGTGCTGTTTGTTAGAGTAATGTCTATTATAAATTGGATACATGATTGATAGTTTGAATCTATGTCTTAGTCAATGAAAAAACAGCAGCTTTTGAAACAGGGAACAACAAACCAGAAGGAGAGAAAAGGAGAGAGGTAAGCGGACTGGGAAAGGAGTCAGAGAGTGAGAATTCATAGAGGGGTCAAAACATCCTGCTTCATTCTACGGCTCAGTCTTCTGTTCTCTGCATCTAACCCAGTGCCTGGCACAGAGTTAGTACCAAAGCATCACTGACTGGTTGACTGACCGGAGTTAAGGAACAAGACAGCGTGGCCTAACTAAATTCCAGCATCAATATGTATATGCTCAGGAGTTCATTGTAAGGAATCGTTCCTGGGTGGGATGCCGTGGCCGAACACAAAGAAACACAGGAAGGATAATTCAGAAACAACTGGGCTTGGTTACCTGCAGAGCACAAGGAACAGGGTGGAAAGGGCAGGGAGATGGGAAGAGAGAGGAGTAAAACTTCTCTAAGTATAGCTTTTTGTAGAGTTTTGACCTTTTGAACCATGTTAAAGTTTTACATACTACTACTACTACTACTGATAAAACCAACAAGGATGGGGCAGCAGGCAGAGAAGATGGAATACAAACACAACCAAATCGGCCTCGCTATATTTGGAATGAATAACAACCACACTGAAAGAGAGGAAGGGAGACTTAACTTTGGTGACTATGAAAACAGTATTTTGACAACATAACCTTAAGATTAAAGGCAAAAAGAACATAAACAATTTGTTTCTCACAAGGGTACGGGTTAGTAATTCTGCCAATATATGTGTTCTAAGATGAAGCAAATAGGAATGGGGAAGGCTAAAATGAACCTTGCATAGTAGATTAAAATCAGAGGTAATCAATATGAACTCATGGTTTTTAACATATACACAGACAGATAAACACAGAAATAGATACGGCAGTGTGTGGGGGTAGGTGGGTGTTATGTACACACATACCTATATCTCCTAGTTCTCTCCACTCAGAGGGCTAGAAACAGCGAACAGCAGGCACACCATTGTCCAGATCCTAGTTTCTAAATATATTTCCCAGGAACTAGTGATCCTTGAAGAAATGGCTGATTCCAGGGCTGGGACAGGAAAGTACAAGATGAGCCTTGTGGTACCAGACAGTAAGAAAACTACTGCATCAGTTTGCTAGAGATGCCATAACAAAATACCACAGACTGAGTGGTTTGAACAACAGAAATTTATCTTCTCACAGTCCTGGAGACTAGAGTCCAAGATCCAGGTGCCAGCAGCGTTGATTTCTCCTGAGGCCCCTCTCCTTGATTTGTAGATGGCCATCTTCTCACTGTCTTCACATGGCCTTTCCTCTGTACATGGGCCTCCCTGATGTCTCTCCCTCTTCTTATAAGGACACCGGTCTTACTGGATTAGAGCCCCATCCATGTGACCTCATTTAGCCTTAATTATATCTGTAATGGTTCTATCTCTAAATACAGTAACAATCTGAGGTGTACTAAGGGTTAGGACTACAACAGATGAATCTTGGGGGGACATAATTCAGTGCATAACAGCACTCAAAAAATGGTAGAGGTACATTAAAGGTTACAGGAGCCAGTTTGAAGAGCTCCCACTAGCCAAATCTGGGCAATTTGAGCAACAAAATAAATAATGCTAATCCAGAATATATAAAGAACTCTTATGACTCAATGACAAAAAGACAAATAATTCCATTTTAAAGACTTCAATAAAAATGTCTTCAAAAAAGATATACAAATGGCCAATAAGCATGTGAAAAGATGTTCAACATCATTAGTCAGTAGGGAAATGTAAATCAAAACTAGTGAGATATTATTTCACACCCGCTAAAATGGCTATAATCGAAAACACAATAGCATGTGTTGGCGAGGATGTGGAGAAACTAGAACCCTCAGACATTGCTCGTGAAAATGTAAAAGGGGCAATCATTTTGAAAAACAGTTTGGTTACCTGTTTTTATAGGCCAATCTGACAGCGAGTGAGCCAGGAGTTCCATGAAACCTGAAGAGGAAGCCTTAGCTGGCATGCAAGTCGAGAAGAGTGACCGTCATCTGCTCTTTTAAGAGGTGGCCATACAGGGGGAAGGAGGGAGTTTGGCCCACTGGCTGGAAGGCACATGAGGTGAGGTCACTTGCTAGTGTTAGAATGAAACGGGCCATTCTCTTGAAGAATCTAACAATTCATTAAGGGTGCATCACAAGACTACTCAGGGAGGAAAAGCCAGTGGGTGTGGGCTGTCAGAAGGCTGGGCCTACAGGGTGGCCTGATTTAAGTAAGAGAGAGAAAAATAACCCTAAGAAGTATGCAGAGAGCTCCCATCAGGGAGAAACCATGACAGCTAGGGACAACTCAGGGAAAATAGGCAGAATATGAGAGCTTTCCTGGGGCCAAATATACTTTGTTTCAACTTTATTGAGTTTTTCATAAAGAAAATGACAACTTATATAATCTTGTTTCCATTCGGGAGAATATAAACAAACAGAACTGTTCCAGAAGCAAAGAGATACGAAAAGGAAATGAAGAACTGGGCCCCAAAGCCTCCAATGGTGATTACGGAACCAGCCACAGAACATGCCCAGCTCAGTGCTGCCAGCCTCATGCACTGGCATTAGCTTTATCTCCTTCTCCAGAATTGCTGAAAGACCGCATTTTCCCCTTTCTGTTCATGCCTCTTCTCTGATTCCTAGTGGGGAAGGTCAAAGTCACAGTGAAATCTTGGGAGGAAATACAGGACACTCTTTTAATGTAGGCTGTTCCAGGCCCAGGGAGACCCGGGAGAACACCATCAGGCAGAAATGCTTCACAGAGATCTGGGCAGGTAGTGCTGCCCCGGCAGCCACTATGCAGGGACCTCAGCAAGTCCCTGTGGGTTGGAAGATCTGAGACCTTGGCTAAGGGCGAGGATACACCATCGGACAGGTGCATCTGCTGAGAGGAAGGGGAAGGTGAGAAGAGAGGGCCAGGAGTTGGCATCATGTTCCGGGTAGCATGCTTGAGCAGAGTCAAGAAGATGATGTGCTCATGCACTGATTTCCAAAACTCACCCCTCTTGCTCATGTGGCTACTCCATCCTTTTCTCTTCCTTTGTCAGCAGGCCAGAACCCCACTAAGGAGTCAAGCTGAAGACAAAGCTGAGAAAGGAAGCCATCCTGAGGTGAACTGAGCTGCATCATTCCAGAGCTGCATCCTCTGAAACAGTAAGCACCCTTTTCCCAGGCTCCAAAAGAATACCCAACTCTGGGACCAGAACTGGGTTTTCTGCATTTCTTTACTCTTTTTAACTCCGCCTTCCACATTACTGCTCCCTCATTCTTTCCTTTCCCCGGGCTTCAGCCAAGCTGAGACTCTTGAGTCTATTAGTTACAGAATGAGAGGGAGAGAGACCTTCAGTCAAAGGGAGGATCAAGTCAGTGAGGTGGGGATGCAATAAAATAAAACTTAATATGATGTACAGTTTTCATATTACTAAACTACTATAACACTTAGAGACTTTACGAGATGAACTGTCCCGCACCAAGACACGAACACTCTAACAAGAGGAAAGAATTAACACTTAGCACTAAAAGGGCTGATGTAAGTCCCAGGGAAGATAAACCTGCCCTGCTGTCAAAGAGGGACATGCCTGCCCCAGACTGAGACGAGTCAGTGAGGCCTCAGCTCTGCCCAATGGCAGAGCCCAAATAAATGGCTTCATCTCTCCAGACAGCAGCCTGCATGGCTGACTCAGACACAAGGATAACTTGGGCATTCTGTCTGTGGTTACTAAGCAGAGAAACAAATGTCCTTTGTCTTATTACTAAAAAATCAAATGTCCACTTACACCTAATTAATAGTATTCTAGATTCAAAAGCTGACTCTAGTCTAAAACTAGAGGCTTAATGTAGGGTTACTTGAAAGCGCAAACCTGTGAGACGCAGCCTAAATATTCAATAAGCCAATTAAATAAGAACACCTAATCCCTTAAGAAGTCTATAACATAAGAGAAAGGTTCATGAAATAATGCTAAGTCAAAAGCAGGGCACACAATGTTATACACCAAATAAAATGAAAAAAAACTATATCTACACACAGAGAACACTAATTATTATAGTTGTTGAGAAAGACTGGGTGGCTTTTTATCTCCACTTTAAAAATAGAAAAAACTTTTTAAACTTACGATTTTTTAAAGGTAGAATGATTACTTTTTTAGATAAATAAATCAAATCAGTTCAACATTCTCTGGCTGCCTCCAGTTATAGAAGAGTCTGTAATCACATGCACTCTGCATCAACCTTCAAAAGAAGCAACTGCTGCCTCTCAACTTTAGATGTTTTATTAACCTTTTTCCCGTTTAGAAAAAAAAAGTGCAGCTCAGATAGGAATGCTAGGTTTTCTAGGATTTGACATTTTCAGTGATGTGACTACTAAAAAGAGAATGCTATAATAGAATGACGACATTTGTTTCCAAAAATTATTGATATACTAGAGTGATGCGAAAATAATAATAAAAGCAAGACATTTCATGGCAAACTTTGGGGGTAAGGTTAGGACTGTAATCCATGAGTTATCTTGGGGAAAACAGAAAAAGGGTTCCATTACGAACTAGTCTATTATATAACAGTCAGTCTACGGGCCAGTTGGGTTTCTCTGTAGATTTTACCAACTTGAATAGGCATTTGGAAAATCTAAAGTGCCTTCTATTTACCTAATAAAATTCCCTCAAAAAGCATTTCTCTGCACCACGGATTTGGTTACATCGGAGGTATAATTACATCTTCTAAGGCAGAGCAACAAAAGTGATATCAAGAGAAGCAATCAAGAAAAAAGTATGTAGACTCTGGACGGTCAGCCTGGGTTCCAGTTTTCACTCTACCACTTATTAGCTGTGTGACCTTGGAAAAGATACTTAACCTCTCTATGCTCCTGTTTGTTTGTTTGTTTTTTATTTGTAGAATAACAATTCACAAAGGGTTGTTTTGAGGCTTAAGTGAGATAGAATTTAGAAAGTGCTTAGAAGAGTGCCTGGTATGTAGTAAATGCCCAATAAATGTTAATTATCATTACCTTTTATGATTTCTGTCACTTTAGCACAGTGTATCTGTTCTCCAACCCAAGTCAGCACTAATCATTTTCATAGTATTATAACCAGAATGGACAAGAGATGGCACTCTCCAGATTATATTATTGATCAATAACTACATTAGTTACACTTAAAATATAAATCCAAACACAGAATTGTAATTCTGTGACAATTTGTACAACTTAGCAAGCATAAACATTTAGTAATTTCTGTTCATTCCTAAGGACTTCTGAGCATAAAACCCTTTAAATTTCATTTATTCGCTCAATTTTACTTTAGAAACAGCATGTACATTCTGGAAATTAAAACCTGTCTTCGGACTTCATGAAGTTATCTCACATTTCAAAAAGCACTCTAATGTCTACTTAAATGTCATTTGTAAATTTTTAAATCCCACAAAAGTTTTATAGACATTTCTTTTTTTATAAGAAACAAAACAGCAACAACAACAAGAAACAAAAAAGAAAAAAATAGCTAACTACTAAAGTACGGAAATTTAGATACTGAAAGATCTGTAAAGTCTCTATTAACTAAAAAAATTCGATCATTTATATAAAACCACTCATTTCCCACAGATGAAACCCTGAGCAATCTGATACCTGTTCACAGCTCCAGCTCTGGAAGGCCTTCCCCACCCAAACTCGCCACCCCTTAAAGTCCACCTCAAGTCCCTCTTCCTCCCTACCGCTCCTCTAGCATTGCCTACATGAGTCCTTATCTGCCAGTGTCCCACCATACTAGGACGCCAACACCAGAGAATACCTATAATCGACTTTAGTACATAGTTAGAAATCACTGTATTTTCCTACTTGTTCCACATATGTGATAGGCAGAATTCTAAGATGGCCCTTAGGAATCCCAGCCACTGGTGTGCACATACCTTCTCTCAGTTATTCAAGCAAAAAGTAATGTGGGTACTGCTGTGAAGGGGTTTTGAAGATATATAATATAAGGTATCAAATTAGCTGACCTTAAACAAAGGAAATTTACAAGGTGGGTATACAAACCCTTTAAATCAGGGAAAGGAAAAGTCAAAGATATTTGAGGCGTGAGAGGGATTTGACATAAGAGATTCTCCATAGTTGGCTTCAAAGATAGAGGAAGCCATGTGGCAAAGAATGTGGACAGTGGCTAACTGCCAGCAAGGAGACAGGAACCTTAGTCCTGCCACTGCAAAGAATTGAATTCTGCCAACAATCTGAATGAGCCTGAAAAAAAGATTTTCATCCAGAGCCTGCAGACAAGAAACCAGCCCAGCCAAAACACCAATCTCAGCTTTGTGATACCCTGAGCAGAGAACTAAACTAGTCATGTTGTACCAGGACTTCTGACCTACAGAACAAGGAATAAATGTGTTATTTAAGTCACTAATTTGTGGTAATTTGTTACGACAACAATAGAAAACTACAACACTATATAAATGTCATTTTCTCATCCTTGAAGATTTTTGGGAGGACAGGGACAAGCTGTAATCCTTTGAAATGTCTTAAGTATACTGCTGGGGACATAACAGAAATACAATATAATAAATTCTTGCTGATTGAACTGAACTGAAACAGAACAGAAAGGCTAAGCAAAGGACATAGGTAAAGGTCACCTAGGTAGATTCCAGACATCCAGACAACCCTCAGGGCAGCACTGTGCTACTGCCGCAGATGCTGTGGAGCCGGGAACTAGGTTGGAAGGCCATGTTAGAGCAGGAAAAACATCTTAAGATTCCTTTCTGGAGACAGAGTCAAGTTTTTGACTTCTTCATGGAATGCTGAGGGTGGGAGTAGGGTAACTAGTTTTATACTTCATTAATTAAATGCCAGTTAGGGAGAGGACAGCAAAGATAAACGAATTCACTATTCCAAGGAATGACCTACTCTTTCCTGCCTGAGAGTTTGTTGAAGCTGCTGAGATGAAGAGGATCCACAGGGAACCCTTCCCCTCAGCGAGAGCTCTAGGGCCGGAGATTTGTGATTTCTACCAAGTCGGTTACCGGGAATGTCCATCATCCTGAAGGCATTTGGCCACTCTCTGAAGCTTGCTGTGGTGGGAGTTGATCAGTGCTATTTTTAGGGTCAAAACAATCATTTCTCCCAATATGTAATGACTACATTCCTCAGTCTTGGCACAGTTGGATATCCACATATATTCTGGGAGAAAGTACTCACAATGCATATATATGTGGCAAAGAACTTCAATCAAGAGTATATTAACTCCTAAACATTAATTTTTTAAAAAAACGACCCAACTATAAAAAAATCAGGCACTTCACAAAAGATATAGGAATGGTCAATAAGCATATAAAAAAGTGATTGATATCATTAGTAATCAATAATCAGAGAAACAAAAATTAAAACAAAAATTAGATACAACTACATAGCCATCAGAACGACTAAAATTAAAAGTGGACGATGCCAAGTATTGCTAAGGATGTAGAGCAACTGGAACTCTCTCATATTGTCGGTGAGAATGTACACTAGCGCAACTACTTTGGGAAATACTGTTTTTACAATTTCTGAGTTAAATGTGTGTCTACTTTATAATCCAGTGATTCCACTACTATCCATTTACCCAAGAGAAATGAAAGCCTATGTCTATACAGAGTTGTACAGGAATGTTCAGAGCAGCTTATGTATAAAAGCCAAAAATTGTAAACAAAACTCAAATATCCATCAGTTGTGGTATGTTTACACAGTGTACCAAACATACTGATATAGGTAATAACATGAATGAACAACTCTCAAAAACATTGTTTCACAGAGAAATCCAAACAGACACAAAAGAATATGTTCTGTATGATTCCATTTATATTCTGTTCAAAAACACAAAGCCAAGCTATGGTGAGAGATTTCAAAATAGTAGTTAACTCTGATAGGGAAGGAAGACAGTAATGACTGGAAAGAGTCACCAGGGACTTTTCTGGAGCTCTTAAAAATGCTCTCTATTTTGATCTGGGTGGTGGCCACATAAGTGTATACATATGTAAAAAGTCCTTGATCTGTACTATTAAGATTTGTGCATTTTACTATATGTAAATCATACCTCAATAAAGCATTTTTAAAAGGGGGGCGTGGAACGCTATTAATTAACAATGGAAGGAATGACAGGCAGTTAACATCTCTAGAACATTGTTCTGGGTGAACGATGCCACCGCATGTTCTGGAGAGGACACAGTATATAACACTCCATCTTTGCTCTCCTATTGTTTTAAAATAAAATACAGAAGCCAAGACAAACACTCATCTAACCAAGCTCGCTACTCCTCCACCGAAAATTCTTTGCTGGAATTTTGGAGCCTAGATTGTCCAGATGCCGAGAAGTCTGTACCAAGTACTGTGCTAAGGGCTTTATGACCACGAGATCATTGAATCCTTACAACAACCCCATAAGGTAATAACAAACCCACTTGGGACGAGGAAACTGAGGGTCAAAAAAGCACTTTTCTAAGGATGAGGGAAAACATCCATATCAATACATCTTGGTATTCCTCCATGTAGGACCTTAGGGAGCTCTGAACCTTACAGACACTCGGTCACTGTCTGTCGAACGGACGAAGGTGAGACACGTTAACTTCTGCTTCACTGAACCTAACTCTCAATTGCAACCTTGATGAGAAGAGACCGTCCTTCCACTAAATCAGTAATAATCTGCCCACCTCTCCTCAAGGACAGTGCAACGCGGGTGACTCTTTACTCAATTCCTACATGTCCAAACTAAGGGAGAAAATGTTTCATCTGCACTAGGGGTCAAAGGAGAGGCCACAAGCGCGGCGCATGCACCCTGACTCGCCTGTACTGCGTACCTACCCTCTGCGGTGCAGTCCTTCGCTCCGCCCTGCAGGGCCCGCGCATGCGCTCTCGCCCCGCCCCTCCGCTCAACCACCGCGCACGCGCAGGCTAGTCGAGCTACAGCGTACCTGTGCAAAGCTAGAGGTGGACCCTTTTTTCTTCTTACTGGCGCTGTATATCCCGGCGCTGCTACTGTTGTGGGAAGGACTGGCTGGCCTCTTCTTGCTGTTCCGGGCTATTCCCGGAGTGGTGGTGGTGGCCACAATTGGAATTTGAGCTGCCATCCCTACCCCGAGTTTCCTCCTTCCCCCTCCCCACTTCTTTCTCTGTGCAGGCCTGGGACTTCCGGCTCGCTGTTACTTCCGTCTTAATGCCAGAAAACCCGGCCTGGACTCTCAAAGCATTCGTTGACTTTTCTCTCGGCCGTATCAAAAAAGCGGAGCTCGGTGCAGCCAATTCCGTCAGGGCGGGAAGGTGTCTGAGGGACGGTGTCCTGCTACTCTGGCTCTCCCGACCCGGGCACATGTTTAGAAATCCTGTGATTGAGGAATAGAACATCTCGCGATTTTTTTTTTCTTTTTTTAAGTAACTGGGCTTAAAAAGAACAACCATGTTGTTTCTTTTCCCCACATTAAGTCAAAAGATGGATCACTTTTGATAACTAAGAAGAAAAGTAGGGTCATTCTCGGTGGATTAGACAGCCCCGCCATGCTGCTAGCTTTCCCTGTGGTCGTTGCCTTTTGGCACCGAAGAAGTTAGTGTATCAGTAGTGCCCAAATAGGATAGAGTGGTTCTTAATCTTTTAGGGGTTTCAGGCCTCTTTGAACATGTAAGCTATGCTATCCTCCCTCTCCCACCCCAACCAAATGTATATAGGCATGGGCAAAATTTTACAGAGATTTCAGGGAGTTCACAAGTCTGCTAAAACCTATTTATGAACTTTGGTGGAACACCCCCTCCTCCTTGTTATTTGTACATACTGCTCTGCACTTTAGAACATTTATGACCCAAACTGTGTGGGTTATAATTGGTTGGTTAGTGTCTTTTGGCTTCTGCTAGAATGTAAACTCTATGAAGGGAAGGCAGGTTATGTTTTGTTCATTTATCTTTCCCAGGTCGCAGTACCTTGCAAGTCATTGGTATATTATAAATATTTTTTTAAAAAGTCATTAATGTATGAATGAACCCCCTGCAGTAATTAGTTGAAGCTACTGTGTTCTAATACAGGAAAGTGGCATATATGAATCTGGATTACTTGAAAGAAATAGGCTGCAGAGTGACTTAGAGTTAAGAGAGAACAGTTAGGGAAACTGACAATAATGTTACAACTTTTCTCCTATGCAGAACCATCCAATGGTAAAATGTTCTCTCTCATGCTCCAGCCTCCACTCCTATCCTCAACTAAATCTAGGCTTCCTTATTCTTTATCTCAGTAACTACAACTCTAACCCGCTAGTCACCTAAGCCAGAAGCTAGATGTTGACCCTGGCTTTCTGGGCCCACCCTCTCTAGTAACACACCCATATCCCATTCCAGTCAGCCACCCTCTCAGCTCACTCCTTCAACACTCCTGCTCTCAATAGCCTTCCTGATGGAAGTTTGGGCCTCCATTTGTTTTCTAATCCTCCCTGACCCTAGGCCATCCTTCACACCGGCTGCCAGAATGGGCTATCTAAATCACAAATTTAGTCATGCCACTAACTTTATTATATTGTTCAGGGCCCTTTTACTTTGGCATATAAGGTCCTTAAAAACTGGCTTTGCCCCCTTCTCTTGCTTTATTCCCAGCACTTAATTTCCTCTGCT
The DNA here is from genome assembly GCF_902729225.1 of Pteropus medius. Taxonomy (NCBI): domain Eukaryota; kingdom Metazoa; phylum Chordata; class Mammalia; order Chiroptera; family Pteropodidae; genus Pteropus; species Pteropus medius. The sequence continues at coordinate 29,152,080 of NW_024340849.1, read as the reverse complement.
TCAGCCAGGGACTAACTTTATTTCCGAGAATGTACATTGTTCCCTTAACTCATCATGCTTTTGTTTCCATTATTTCCTCTTCTAGGAATGCTTAACTCCTTTGCCTCGGTTTAGATGCTGCTTCCAGTGAAAAGCTTTCTGCCATCTGATGCACCCTCCTTTTCCCCTATTCCCACCCTGTTCATGCCTCTCTGAGGGCATTGAGTATACACAGTGCTCTGCTGAACAGCTTTCTGTAGTCTCCCAGTAAATATTTATTGAGTTCAAACATCAATTCCCTACTTTTAAGGAATCAGATAAGTGGTTAGACCACCATCGGGCTTCCCATCGCTACATTCAGTCCTAACCTATCTGACCCCCTTTCTTCCTGAAATCCTTAATCCTTCTCCCGGGGTCTGGAACACCACTATTTTCCTCTCTTGTAACCATTTGTCCTCTTTTTGTCAGTCGTCTTTTACCAAATGGTTTCTAATCCTACTACAGGTGTTTTTTTTTTTTTAAAATATAGGTTATGTAGTCACATTTCCCCAGCAGATATATATATTTTAAGTTTCCCAGATGATTTAAATGATAAGCCAGATTTGGAATCAGGCTTTTTCTGCTCAGTCGTTACACATTGAGAGCTCGTTGGTGCTTGGGCAAAAGCCCTCTGCCCTTCTCAGTCCATACTCTTTCCAACAATTTTACCAACTCTGGGGCTTTAGGTACCATCTAAATGTAGATCACTTTCAGATTTGCATTTCTTATCTGGGTCTTTCTCCAAAGATGCATACCTAGATATAAAATTCCCCATCCAGATATAAGCTCAAATGCTTATAGGCATCTCACGTGGCATGGCAAAAACAGAATCCATCATCCCCCTTGCCTCTCTAAAACATGTTCCTCCTTCAGTGTTTCCTGTCTCAGTTAATATCATCATTATCAGTTGTTCAAACCAAAAACCTGGGAGTTATCCTCGACTCCTCCCCTTCACCCACCTCCACACCATAACTTTATTCCAGCCACCCCATCTCTCTCTTGGACTCATACATTGCCTTATTTGTCTCCCTGCTTCCACCTTTGGTCCTTCCAAACCGGTCACCACATGTAAAATTCTATATGACCTCTTTAACAATGCAAATGTACATATTCAGATCATGCCCTCTACTTGAAACACTTCAGTCGCTTCCGGTGGACCCTAGAATGAAGTCCAATGTCCATAACATGGTTTCAGAGGCCTTCAGACACCTGTCCATCTCTTCAAACTTGCCTCTTGTCCAGTTCTTTGCACTCCAGTTCAGTTTTCACTTTTGTCAGTTCCGCCAACCAGCTGTGCTCCCTCCTCTCTCAGGGCTTAACACATATTCCTTCTCCTGCGTGAAAGCTGCTTTTCTCCCAACACCACCCTGCTCTGGTCTCATTTACTTCCACTCACCCTTCCTGTTTTGGCTGACATGCTAATTTTTTAGCCTTCCCTATTCCTATGGTTTGGTTAAAACCGATCTTTCCATGTTCCCATCATTCTCAGTCATCCAGTACATATTGATTATCTGCTCTATGCCAAGTCCCAAGGACAGAGACAAGGTCAAATAAAACAGAATAGTCCCTGCTCTCAGGGAGCCCCCAGTCCAGCAGCGGAAGAGAGATGTTAGATTTATCTTCTCAGCTGAACATAAACTTCCTGTGGGCAGTTGCCAGAGTCATCAAGGATCAAGTGGCAGAGCACGAATAGATGATGGCAACAAGGAGAGAGAGAAATGCAGGACATCCAGTCAAAGGAGCCAAGGCTTTGGCCTTGGGAGAAACCTATTCTATGTCCACTTTGGCAGCACCAGTCACTACACAGTGCTGGCACACGTGTGTAACTCACATGTTCTCATATCTATCGGTGAAGATAAATTAACAGTAATAATCCATATTCTGCTAGCTTCTGTGTTGAGGTGGGGCCGAAGCCTTCCCTAAGTCCCCATCTCAATTATTCCTGAGACTTGTGAGGCATGTCTCACCTCGGCTGTAGTGTGAGCCCTCTCATGTGCTTCCTCTCTGGCCTTCTTTCTGGTACTGTGTCCCTCACCAATGCCACACGTCCTTTGACCAAAGCTGCTGGGGCCCCCAATGGAATGCTGATGCCCTCACTGGGGGCCTGGCAATTAAGCAGCTTCAGCCAGTCTTGATCCCAGTTAAGATTTAATGATTAAGAATGAATAATGTGCTTTTTAAGAGGCCTCATGTCATTTGAGACATAAAGTACCTATTTTATTGTCTCAAAACCCTCAGGGAATACAGTGGATATCTGGGATTGTGCTGATACTGGATGGAAGACATGCTGCTCATCTCTTGATAACTTGTTTAAAATGTGATAGTCATTGCTCACTGTAAACAATGGCTGTTCCAGTTGATGTGGGATTCGTGGATGATATGAAGAAACTTGGAAGCTGCAGCCAAGACCCTCAAAATCCCCCACTCACAGCCACTGCATATTTTGAACTATGGGGACCTGTGGCCCAAAATAAACCCGCTGCAATGAGAAGCTGATGGAACCCCTCAGATATCATCATAGTCTCCTCTGGAGTATGAGAGCAACACTTACCTTAAGGAGTCTGGAGGGGCTAACCTCTCCTTGTTCTTCAGCTATCATCTCTTGGGAATCTTCTCTGGTCTCTGTTCCCACTCTGTCAGCCGAGTGAGATGTCCCTACAAGGAGATGCTCGCAGCAGCCTGTTTCCTCCATCACAGACCTTCCTACATTGTGTGGTAAGTACCTATGACCTATAGGCTTATCTGGGCAGAGGCAGTTTCTTCTTTGTCACTGTTTTCAGGGTATTTCAAGCCCTCAGTGATAATCTGCTAAGTGCTTTGTTATTTAAACAATCCTTGTCTAGAAGGAGAGAGCTTGGGCCAGTGGGAGCTGGGAGGCCTTTGTTCACATACTTGCTCATTTTTCACCCCACAGATGCAGGTAATATTTAGGAAAGTGTGGGTGTTTAAAAATAGGCCTGACTCTAACATTTTCAAGATCCAGGGCAAGAATACAAATGGAGGCCTACATACCATGTGTCTTGGTATTTAAATGTAAAAATCATGCTAATAAACTGTAAAATAAAATACCATCTACCCTTCTATCTTGGTAAACATACCTTTATATTGCGGAAGGCCAGAACTGGGTTGGGAGTTCTCAGAATCCTTGGAGTTCTGTTCTGGATGTGGTCACATGGCAGAGCCATTCCAGTGCCTGGCCCCCTCCCTTTCACCCCTTGCTCCACTGGGCATTGTGAGGTGACACATTTGCGCACATGTGGAAACCCCAACTCAAACATCTAGCTTTACCCATCTCTTCCCCAACCCTCACAAACAGCCTCCTCTTTACCACACCTTGGGCCTAGGGGCATACACATCAAACCCAGAGACAAGGCCCACAGAGGCCCTGGAAGCAGGCACAGAGCCATTTAGGCAGGTGATTGTGGGGTTCCCAGTACACAGAGCATGTTCCAGAAGAAGGGAATCATGACCCAAGTGGGCACGTATCCCTGTCTTCAGGGACCCCTTGGTCGGTGCAGAAGGGCATGACCAGAAGAGGGCCCTCTTGTGCAAGCAGGGACCTGCCTGTTACTGGGTCTAGTCCTGAGAAGACATCAGATGAGGAGCGTGAATGAGGGGCAGGGAGTTCCTGTTTCCCTTGAAGGACAGGGAAAGAAGCGTCAAGGTGTAGACCCATTTTGGGGTGAGGTAGTGAGAACTTTATGTGATTTCCATCTCTGAGCCCAGGTTTTCAGTGAACATGGAGGTAGCATCACCTACTTGGTGGAGAGAGGTGGGCAGAAGCTTGGGAAGGGCCATAGATAAGTTTGGAAAAGGCAACATTTAACAGTATCACGAGAGAAGCCTGAGAAGGAACCTGTGAGAAACATAGTGGCAGTGCTGAGGGCCTGCCACGGCTGCCCATGAATACCTGGGCAGGTTGGGCATCGCTCAGCTCCAAGGTGCAGTGTTTACATCAACTACAATGTGATGGCAGCTCCTTGAGTTGGGCATTGTGCCTCTTGCACAGCCACACTGGTGGACCTGGGCTCATGCAATCTTCTCTCTGAATTTTGACTTCAACAGTTAATATTGCTTTGCAAATTCTGAACAATAGAAACTAGTTTTAAGGACCCTGGAGTCCTTAAATTGCTGGAATTATTTCTTAAATCCATGCCTGTTATGTAAACACCAATTTAACATTACACGTATGTCCCAAAAATGTTGACAAAGGTTTTCCCAAATAATGGGGTACCTACCTTTAATTCTGAGAGCCAGAATCTTGCTCCTAGGATGGTATTTTCCTCATCCTTGTTACCTACCCAGCAAACCCCGCTGCTAGCATTTTCCTTCCCTCCTCTCTTACCAGAGGCCCCACCTATTACTTAAAATGAATTATTATTTTAACACTCATTGTGCATACCATAGAGAAAGAAAACAATTGTAATTACTATAATTCTCCCTTCTCTGAGATTCCCTCCCTATTTTGCTTTCCCCAAACTTGAAATTTGCTAATCCCCAGGCTGTAAGGACACCTGCCTTCCTAAATTGTCAGCCTGCTTTGATTCCCTACTCTTCCCCACAACCCCATTATGGTTCCTAACTCAGCTGCTATGTTGTTAATTTGTTTGTTTATATTCACACTTGACATTTTGTTTCCACCAGCTGTACTTGCACTTTGAGATAGTACTGGAGAAAATCAGCCCAAAAGCTTTGAGGTCAGTTGGTTGTGGAATAAAACAGAGGTGATCTGGAGGCTCAGAGCTCCTCTGCATTGCTGCTCCTGCCCTGAGGTGGGCCAGCTAACCAGTCATCTCCCAGAATATGCCCCAGCCTTGGGTACAGGAGCAGGGCCAAAAGAGGGTTTGGTGGTTGGGGGAGGAATACCCATTCTGAGCAAAAGGATAGTGTCAGTCAACTTCTTCCTCGGTAAGACACTGGAGAGGCCCAGAGGCCTGTGGGACACAGAAGTCCCTACCCCTTTCCTTGTCCAAGGAAGCTGGCCTGCCATTGTTTGGAAGAGCAAGAAATGGAACATGTGATTGTGCTTACAGTTTTTTTTTTAGAACACTAGTCTGTAAAGTCTCAAATTACTTATGATTCGCTATAATTGATCTCTTTATCTTTCCATTTTAACTGTCACTGGGACACTTGGATGTTGAATGGGTTCTGACCAAGTCCACCTGCCTCGCCCTCCATTCTCATTTCCCTCAGGGCTCCCAGAGAGGGTGTCCACCCCTACCCGCCCCGTCCCCCGCCCCCCCCCCAGCCTGGCTTGGCTCCCGGGACCTGTGTGTGGAGTAGCTTCTGGCCTCTTGCCTTGGCCTGTGTTCACTTTTGCAACTCTCTGATCTTACTGTGGATCTTTTTCAGAAATGACTCATTTGGTTCCCTACCTACTTATACTAAGGAACTGAACTTTTAGTTAGGCCTCAAAATCATCGGTGTGAATTGAACATCTGAACATTTGTGCTCTGCTCTAATACACAGTTTTCATGGGCTATAGCCAGTGCCTAAGGCATTTCCCTTCTACTTAAGGACCCTGCACCAGTATATAGTTTGAGTTCTTGCCTTTTGATTTTCATTTTTGTCATTAAAAAGTTGGCTTTAGACATCTCTCCCAGCACATGTACTTACCGGATTTTCTGTTTTTAATATGGTGTGGACAAAAGTGACAGATCCCCAAAGATATTAGAAGTATGCTGAAATCATCACAGATGCCCATGAGTGAAGCCTTAGTGGGGACAAGGAGGGCGTCCAGGGACCAAGGTATGTGCTTCAGTGTTTGGGCTTTGGGAGATTTAGTTTGGTAAATCGAGGACCTTTTTTTTAAGTGTTATAACTTTTTTTGGTCCTGGTTTTATTATCTGTAAAATAAGTTAACCATCTTGTTTATATTATTTTCAGAGATTTAAAAAAAAATAAATGCTTTTTTTGAAGTATAACTCACATACAAAAAGTACAAAAATCATAAGTGTACATTAAGGTGAATTTGTACAAAGTAAGCACACTGGTAATCCAGGCCAAGAGACAGAACATTATCAACACCTTAAAAGCCCATTTTCTTCCCGTTGCCAATCTCTTTTCCTCCTTAGAGGTTACCACAGTCCTGGCTTCCAACACGAGAGATTTGTTCTGAAATTTTTATAAATGCAATCATACACACTGTATTTCTTTTGTGTCTCTCTTCTTTGGTGAAATTCATCTTTGTGTCATGTAGTAGTGCTTCATTTTCATTGCTGTATAGTTTTCCATTGTGACAATATGTCATAATATACCCATTCTTCTGCTGGACATTTAGGTTGTTTTTAGGGTCTTTTGACTCTGTTGAATTAAGCTACACTGAACATTTTACATATCTTTTAGTGTACCTATATGCACATTTGTTGAGTGAAACCAAGAATGGAATTGCTGAGCCATAGGCTATGGCTTACCAGATACTGCCAAAATTTTAGTAAGTAATTGTACGAATTTACCTTCCCACCAGCAGCAAATGAAGGTTCCAAATATTTTAAATGATCAAGGAATTTTTCATTGAACTTTATAATGAATAACTGCATTTGTCAAATAAATGCCCCTAGTAAGAGAAGAGGCATGGAATATGGAAAAATCACACTAAAATGAAACCTCAAGTGAAGCATGCAATTGTTCTGGACCATGAAGTCCTCACTATAGAAGCAGTGCTGATCTCTGAGACCATTTTCATCTAAAGTCTTGGATCATTTTGTGATTTTCATGAGAAGTGCTCCATTCTTTCTGGCTTCTTCCTGTGCCAGGCACAGGACCAGCTCTGTGTGGACAATGAACACCAGACGTATGCATGTGTGCCATAGATGCACTGCTTCGAGTGCAGAGATTGATGGGAGTAAGCACTCTGACCAACTAAAGGCTTAGGAAGGTGGCATGGGAAATAAATAAGAGAAATTTTCAAAAAGAGTTCTTGGCCCAGAGTGGTGCTATTTTGTTCCAGGCAGCAAGGCTGAGCTGGCAGAATGACCCATGTCCAAAAGGAGCCAAGGGCAAGGCAGTGCTTGGGCCAGTGCTGTGGGTAAGCCACCTCGCTGCTTGGCAACACACACCTACTTCCTTTATGCCTGGGCAAGACAGGTTGCTGCCACCACCTCTGCCAGCCTCCTGCCTGCAGTGCTCTACTGCCTCAGAGTCTGGGCTGGGCCTTTGTGTGGTTGGAGCCTGTGGTCTGTGCTCAGGCCCAGGCTGCAAGAGAGACTTGGAGAATGCAGATCTGGCATTTTCACCTCCTTTAGAGGGAAGGGGACCACAAAACCCAGGAAGGGTTTCAAATATTGGACCACTAGGGTTATGGTTACTGATGATAACAAGAGCAAGGCAATTTCCATTTGTTCATCCTTCCTGGCTTTTTTTTTTTTTTTTTTAACATAACTGAAGAACACTAAAACACTTTTTTATTCTTCATTGTTTTCTATAATTAAAGCTACTAGGATACACACCTTAGATCTACCCCAACCCCCAAGGATACATTTGTCATGTGTTCAGAAGTGATGTACCTTCTCAAAACCATCCAAGGTATGAAGGAGGGCTGGTCAAACCGAGTAGTGGACAAAACCAGCCACTGCAGTTCCCCATTATCTGAAGCAGCTAACAGGGCAAATATTTGTTCCCAGACCTGAAATATAATGGTTTGTCTCCTTCAGACAAAGACCTAATCAGGTAGTCATTCTGAGAACAATGGAAATCTGCTTCCCCCGACCTGCCCAGATGCACAGCTGTGCACTAACAAATACACACATGCCATAAACATACCGATGTCATCATCTTCCTTAGCCCCCGGCCCTTCTGGCCACTCCCCTGTGGCTGGCCAGACCAGCTGGCTTTTCTGTATTGCTGAATCTTCTTCATGGGGCCAGTTATGGGCAGACTGTGAAACAGCCACATCTGCCCTTCCTCTGTCCATCTCTACCTTTCTCCTTTGTGCTTCCTCTAGCTAAGTTGCCCCATTCTCTCATGAGGTCTCTTCCCCCACCCCTGCTACAGGACAAGTAACCAGTCCACTCAGTCTGAGAGGAGGGGACTTGGTATAGAAGAACATGACCTAAAATAACTCATGGGTAGGAGCCCCAGAGCCTCTCTGAACTCCTGGAAGAACCACTGTAGACACAGCCTTCACCCTGGACCTTTTTTAAAAGGCAGTCCCAGAAGACGTCAAGTGTCGAGTCACCCACCCCCAGCGTCCCACTGTGGGTTATTTTTGTCAGATCATTTTCCTCTGACCACAGAGTCTTTAGGGGTGGGGAGAGCTTCTAAAAGTCCGCAAAGGGAGCAGAAAGGAGGAAACCTGCTAACAGATCTGATCTAGGGCTCATGAGCCCCCTGTCCCTTCTACCAACTAGCTACTATGCTCTCCTTTGCCCACCCTCAGCCACCAGGAGGAAAAAAGGCACAGTTCAAGCTGGCTGCCCATACAGCGCACTCCGGGCTCAGTTCTCCTACAACTTAGCAGGTGCTGGTCCATATTTCCTATCTGTAGCCCCACTCCCCACTGTACACCTTGCTCCTCAAATTCCAAATCATTACACCTCCTGGCTGCATTCTCAGCAGATCACATTGCTCCCCTTGCTACTCAGCACAAATGTAGCAAAACCGGATGCTGGAATGACTCTTGGCTGTTTACACATAGACTTATTCCATTTAGTCTTCACAATAAATCCACAGTGAATCACGTTGAGTAAGCTCCATCTCTCAACTGAAGGATCTAGTTCCTCACAAGGATGGCCCTCTACTAGGCCTTCTACTTCCAAGTGCCCATAAATACCCAGAGATATTTAAAGGTTACTCTACTCACCTACCTACTGCATCCTTCCTGAGGGGGAATGAGGACAGGGCCAACCCCAGCTCCGGCAAGAAGCTGAAAAAAGGAATACACAGGAAGGGAAAAAATATGTAAAGATCACTCTTGCAAAACCTTAGCCCAGACACACAGGTCAAAAACAAGAAAATCAGAGATCAAAATGGTAAAAAAAGAGGGCTGCTCGGGCAAAGAGGCCTCTTTAGCTTCCTCAAATCCTTAGATGAACAGGGGTCAGACAGCTCCCTCAGCTCACACATGCCTTTGGCCTTTAGACCAGTCAGGAAATCTCTATCTAGGGCCTGGGTTTTCCTGACTGCCAAAATAGACACCAATAGCTGGTTCCAGCAACCTCACACCAGTGGCACGAAGTCAAATATGATTGCATGGCCTGAAATGAAAAAGAAACTCTGAAAACTCTGCATAAAGCCACTCTGTACCCAAAATTTCTCTAGTCATCATTGCCAATTACTGAGATCCTTATGGAGACTAGTTAACTCTGTAATTCTCCAAAAGATATATTTAGCCCATTCTTGTTTTGTAACTCTCTTTGGGACTTTGCAAAACAGTATTCTACTAATTTTAAACATGCACAGCTTACCAACAAGTTGTGTTCCAAAAGTAGATTTGCAGGTTAGTTAGTTGGCTTTTAAAATTCAGTTTCACATAAACACCATGCTAAAATGAATCCATGATACATGTGGGAACTAGTAGAATATAATACTGTTACAAAGTATGATGCCAACCAGGAAAAAATGTATATTAAAAGAGACCAAGGAATAGTACATTCACTAGCTTTAATCCAAGTACTTTTAAATTCTCCATTAATGCTTGAATGCCACTATTTCCTGCAACTTGAAGGCTTATGCTGGGCATAAAGCAAGTGTAACAAGGAGGGATGTGGAAAATCATGATGGAATTCCTGGCAAGTAAGAGCGACCCACCCATTTCTCCTCTAGGACTTCCCAGAGCCAGTTTCTTCCACCACCTCTGTCCACTGCCCACTTCCTGACTCCACACCACCCTTAACACATCCCCTCATTTGTCTCCCCCAACTCTAGCATAGATGAGAGCCACACACAAGGTATTACCATTTAGGGAAAGGAAGGACTTACGTTTCTATTTTAAAATTTAGTAGGATAATTTAATTGCAAAAAAAGAAAGTTGCAAGTCCTCATTTGCTAGGTTCTAAGCTAGCTTGATCTGAAGTGGCCAGGTGTGCTTTGACGGCACCACATCAGGATCGAGGGGACATGTGGTCCATTCTAACTCAGTGTCTTTCTCTATGTCTAGCATAGCTTTCCCATGTGGCTTCCAGATCACATGGCCAGGACAGACTACATAATTTGTGAGACCTAGTACAAAATGAAAATGCAGGACCCCTTGTTCAAATACACTAAAAATTTCAAGACAGTGATAGCAGAGCATTAAATCAAACATTAGGCGCTTATACATGGACTCTGTGTTACTGCACAGGTCACAGACCACTGAATCCAGCCCTGAATGTGGCACAACCTGATTGGACAACCTTGACCTTCCTGGGTCGTGGCCCAATTCCTGTCCAGATTTCCCAAGGGACTTCCTTTAGCCTCGTTTTATTGTGTGGACTGTGCAAAAGTGCCTCGTGTATTTGGCCTCAGAGACTCCCTTTGCCCCCAAGGCTCCATGTATCTCTGGCCAAGCAGGGAGTGCTTTAAACCAGCACTTACTTCCTCCTCTCACTATGGTCCTGTATAAAACCTCCCCCATTAAGAACTTTCAGAAATAGAAACATAGTGCTCCAGGGCAAAAGCAACAGACATCTTTAGTGGTCACTCTGGGGCCTTCCTGTTTCAACATCTGCTTTTTCATTGGTCTACCCTGTCAGCATGCTGGCTGCATCCCGGCCTTTCTTTAGGTCTTTAGTCAACATTAAACCTCAGTGTGATGATTAATTTTATGTGTTGATTTGACTGGTCCATATGATGCCCAGATATTCGATTAAACATTCTGGCTGTGTCTATGAGGGTGTTTCTGGATGAAATTAACATTTAAATCAGATTGCTCTTCACTCCTCCCAGTGGGGGTGGGCATCATCCAATCAGTTAATGCCCTGAAAAAAGCAAAAAAGCTGGCCCTCCCGTGACTAAGGGAGAAAAAACACCTGGGATATTAGTCTTTTCCTGCCTTTGGACTCAAACTGAAACATTGGCTCTCCCGGATCTGCAGCTTGCTGGCTGCTGATCTTGGGACTTCTCAGCCTCCATAATCTCAGAAGCCGATTCCTATAGTAAATATCTATCTATCTATCATCTATCTATCTAATCTATCATCTATCTAAAATAAATGTTTGTTTTTATATGTCAATAGGATGTATGTATATATCTTAATGTTGTTTCTCTGGACTTTCGAGCATGAAATTCCCTTCTCTTACAGAACAACTTAGCTGTGCACTAACTTAGCAAACACATGCTGGATTCGGCTGAGGGAGTGGCAGGAAGGGATTACTTGGGGAGAGAGATGCAGCCAATAAAGGTGAGCTCTCAGACATTTAACCATTCCTTTATCCATTTATAGAACGTTTATTGAACACCTGCCACATGCCTGGTGCTGTGCTGGGGACTAGGAGTAAGGAAATGAACACATCCTGATCCTGGCTCTAGGGCTCAAAGGACTCTAGGTCTGGAGGAGAGACAAGTGTCAGAACATGGCTAACCATCTCCTGGCTTAAGTTCAACAAGAAGAGAGATTAGTTATAGGGCACCTTAGTTCTGAGACACATGCCTTAGGGTTCATTTTCCTGAACAAATTCACCGAGTTACTATTTGACCTCTTCCACTTGCAGGAATTTACAATTTTCTGAGGCTATAAGTATGTATTTTCTTAACCAGACTAAACTTTTGTTAAGAAAACAACCAAAAATAAATAATCCTTAATGGCGTAATAATCCAACTCCTTCAGAGGTAGCAGAGCTATATGCAGCTGGATCCTGGGTACCATGTACTCCACTATGGACATATCAGCCTCTGTGGTTGAAGAACAAAAGGCAGCAATGCCTGCTGTCTTCTGTAGGCTCAGTGACATCCTGCCTGATCGCCAAGGGCCTGACTGTGACTTCTCAGATGGATTGTAGTAACAGCATACCCAATCATGGATCATCGGGTATTGAGTACTTATTATATGCTAATAGTTTAAAAAACACTTTATTCTTTTTAATCCTCTCAGCAACTCTGTAAGATAAGAACAACTATTATTTCCTTTTATAGATGAGAAAACTGAAGCACTAAGTAACTTGCCTAAGGTCACACAGAGCTAGCAAGTAGCAGATCTGGGGCTTGAACTTAAGATCTGGGGCTTGAACTCAATCTTGCACCACTTTAAACCCGGCCTATCAATAACACTCTTAAGAGACTGTTTTGTCTCTTTTCCTTTCCTCCTATTCCAAAACTTTAATGTCCCTGCATCCTGTCAGTTATATGGGTGGTAATTGACCTTAATGCTATTTTTGCTCTTAGAGAATTGGAAGTGCTTTTTACACATATCTTTACTTCTTGGTTTATCTTTTCTAAAACTCAAAACACCCAAGAGAGAGCCTGAGATGCTCCCTCCAGGTAGCTTCTGGAGTGCCTTCCAGAACCATGGGCCAGCACTTAGCTGACACCAGCCCAGCTTCAGGCTTCTTGTGACTTGAGGGAGAATTTGAGAGGCTCACTGGTGCTCTTGCCCCAATACCTGGCAGCAGCCCTGGCATGCCACAGTGGTCTCTACTGGCTCAGTGAATTACTAAATCTGTAAGACATAGAAAACAACCTCATCTGCCAGTCCAGTACCCATCTTTTCTACTTTTAGTTATAGAATTTTAAAAAAGAAGAAAAGAAAAACCTAGAGAGAGCTCTCTCTACCTAGGTATGGTGTCCAACCCCTCCCTCTTCTCCCTTCCTTTCTTCTTCCCTTTGTGAGGAGCCACTCCCCCACACCTCCTCCTCAGCCCTACATTCTCCTCCCCCCACCGCCCCTTCCCCGCCTCCGCCGCTCTTTCTCTCCCCCTTTCTATTCATATACAAGATCTCCTTTCCCTCTGGTAAGGTCCAACCTGTAGTGACTTCTTCCTAATTCAGATCAGTTTCCTGTGTTACCATGGCAACCCACTGCTACTAAGGCTTTTCAGCAAAATTACTTCTCCACTGTATTTTTGATAGGAGATCTGCATTCGAGATCTTGTCCTTCCCAACTTGCTACTGCCAATTTGAGCAAAACTCCAGCTCTAGATCCTCTAATGTCTTTAAATGATTTTAAACATCCATCTCTCTTTTAAACAATTTTGATGTATTTTGAATAATTTTAGCTATAAGGTCATCAGTTTAGTTCATTCTAAATATATTCGTAGTACAGTTTTCTCCGTGGAGTGTACCTGGCTTACTTAGTGAGGTGTGGACAAGTTGAATTTGTACTTACGCAGAGAGGCGTTGACAGAAGCGGAACTGTAAATACTGACAGGAAAATGGTTCAGGCAGGACTATTAGTGCCTCAGAGGGAAGGCAGGAACAAACCAGAAACCTGCCTCAAGGAAATTGTCCAACCCATGCAAGTCAGGCATGTGCTTGTGAAAACTGCAGCCACAAATACATACAGAACTCAGCATCCCTTCCAGGCTGTTGCTGAGCAGAAGGTAACAAATCTTATGTGTCATCTTGGGGTTGGTGTCTGTTGATTATCTTTATCCTTGTGAGTTGTTGAGATTTTTCTGGTTATTTATCTGGGACATTTTGAATAGTGTTTTGTGACTGTTGGTCCTGTTTGATTCATATAGGGAGTATTGATTTTTTGTTTGTCTCAGCAGGCAATGGACTTGGTTAGGCCACAAGTTCTGACCTGTCTTCAATGGGCTGTGCTTTTAATGTCAGTTTAGTTTTCCAGTGTTTGCAGTGCTATTCAGATATCTTTCCTGTATCTGTTTTCCAGTGGCTAGTCTGGGATCTGGGTGATTGTATAGCCTGTAGTCCATTTCTCAAAGCTTTCGGTATGCTGTCTAGGGTTAGATCTTTGAATTCGTAGCTCAGGAATGGACCGAGGTGTTTATACACAACTTTATGGTATTGCTTTTTGAGTTCCTCTTTCCCCATGATCACTGTGACATTTCTAGGCCCCAGGGGCCTCTTCTGGTCGTCTGGCTAGAAAGCCGAAGTTGTAGTTTCCCTACTCTGTGGTGTACTGCTATGTCTATCTCCTAAACTGAGCAGTGGGAGGTTGGACAGAGATAAATGGCAATGCAAGTTCTCCCTAGGCTCTTGGGACCATGGTTTCTTTGGTTGGGGAGAAAGGTTCCCTTCTCTTAGAGTTTTAGGTGGCTGTTCAGCCTCTGTTGCCATTGCTGTCACAAGGCTGCCTGGAAGGTTAGGTAGAGATAATGAAAATAACGAAAAATAAGGGGAATTTCCGGCATTATCTCTGATGTTTATGATTCCCCTTCCCATTGTCAGACCAGAAGGAGAGAGCTTCTCTTGCAGCTCTTTCTCCCCACCACAGGTGCACAATTCTGTGTTTCAGGCTGCTTTTGATTATAGAGCAGGTGCCATTGGAAGGAAAATGCAGTACAGGAAACTCATCCATAAATCAGCCTTCTTTGAAGTTTTGGTTTTCCTCTCCAATCTTCCTGCTACCATTTTTTTCTTTGAAGTCTTTAGTTGCTCCTCCATATATTTCATCTGTCATTTTTAGTTGCATTCAATGGGAGTCAGGGCTGAAGCCATTTTAACTGAAACCAGAAGGGGTAATGGCTTTTGATATATAGTAATTTACTTGCAAAGATATTATGTTAGGTGAGAAAAGACAGTCTCATAATGTATGATTCCATTTTTATGACATCTAGAAAAGGAAAAACTATAAGAAGGTGTATTCGTTTTCTGTTGCTTCATAACAAATTCCCACAGATTTAGTGTCTTAAAACAACACACATTTATTATCTCCCAGTTTCTATGGGTCAGAGGTCAGAGCTCCCCTTGACTGGGTTCTTTACTCAGGGTCTCACAAGGCTACAGTCAATGCATCATCCAGGCTATGTTCTCATCTGAAGGCTCAACTAGGGAAGAATCCACTTCTGAGCTCATTCAGGTTGTTGACAGAATTTATTTGCAGCTCTCTGACTGAGTATCCTGCCTTCCTACTGGCTGTTGGTTGGAGGCTAGCCTCAGTTTTAGAGGTTGCCCACAGTTTCCTGCCACATGGCCTCCTCTTAGGCAATTACATATGATTATTTTCTTCTTCAAGGCTCACAGGAAAGTGGCTCTTACGCCAGTCTGCTAAGATTGAGTCTTATATAATATAGTATAATTATGGGAGTGACCTTTGCTATATAACACAATCTGACCCAGAAAGTAACACTTTATAACCTTGGTCATATTCTATTGGCTAGAAGTAAGTCACAAGTCATGCCCACACCCAAAATGGGGGAGATTATATAGGGTGTAACACCAGGGGGTGAAGGTCATGGGGATAATGTAAGAATTATACTTACACAGGAAGAGAAGAAAGAAGTGGTTGCAAGAAGTTAAGGGTCAGGGAAAGATTTGACTACAAAGAAGCAGCAGAGCAAGTTTTCAGAGGTGATGAAACTGTTCGCATCCTGACTATTTTGGTGGTTACATGAATCCATACATGTGTTAAAACTCTAGAACTGTATATACATATGCCAATTTATTAGAAATAAATTTAAGAAATAAAGAAGAATGAATGTTTATTTTCTTGTAGTTCTGGATGCTGAAAGTTCAAGATCAAGATGTCAGCAGGGTTGGTTTCTCCTAAAGAAGGATCTGTTCCAGGCCTCTCCTTTGTTCGCTGTATATGGTCATCTCTCCCAGTGTCTTCACGTCATCTTCCCTCTGTTGGTGTTGATATCCAAATCTTCCTTTTGTTATAAGGACACCAGTCATATTGGATTAGGTCCCGCCCTAATGACTTCTATTAACTTAATTACCTCCATTAAGTAATTTTCACTCTAAACACCATCAGATTCTGAGGTACTGGGAGTTAGGACTTCAGTATATGAATTTTGGGGGACATGATTCAGCCCATGACACTAACCTACCCCCAGTACCTGGTACAGTGCCTGGAAAATAGAGGGGCTCAATAACTGTTGGATGTATCATAGACTGCTAGAAGACAGCGGCTGGGCAGCAAGACCGTGCTGCCTGAATCCACCACTCCCCGTAATGTCTTCTTGCTGTAGTTTTAACGATGGGGGTCCTTTCCCTCTAGCCTCTTGGCCTGAGTTTGTGGCCACTGGGGGATACTTAGCAGGAAAACAGTGCAGGGCAGACCAGGGTTGGATTTTATGGCCACCGCAGGTCTGACAGTCTCTGTCATATGCCCTGATTTACTGGGAAGATGGTTTTAGTAAGAAGACAATCAGACAAAACTGAGTGCATTGCCCCAGGCAGGGTCCAGTGGGGCCTGACGGCCCCCCCACCCCACCCCGCATTCCCCAGACTGGTGCTTTCTCCAACCACAATTGCCCACTTAACCGCAAAATAATGAGTACTCAGAACCCAGCTCCTCAAATGTGAGGGGAAGACACAAGGTATCATTAACAGATGGGGTTCCACTGAAATGTTTAAAAGTCAAGAAGGCCTCTTTAATTTAGCTTTACTCATTAATAACCAAAATGAAACAAGCACATTTCTATAATAAAAAAATACACAATAAAATCCTTTCAGTCTCGAATACATTTAACTACTTAACTATAGATCCATTTATTCCTGTGATTTTTGCCTATGATGTAAAAGATTAAGAGAAAATTAACCAATTCAAAGTTATTGAATGTATAACTTATTTTTAAGTTATGTTTAAAGCCTCAAAATGAGGCAATTACAGCAATATTAAACATTTAGGATAAATGCTGTTTTGCCAGGCTATTTCTTTTCTTTCAGTTTCTGACTTGCAAATTTTAAAAAGGCATTTTGATTTTTAAGATAATTTTTCCTAATTATAAAGATAACACATGCTCATTGAAAAAATTTTTGAAGACACAGAAAAGCATAAAGAAAACAGTTAATCCCACCTTCAGAGTGTCTTTGTTAGCCTTTCAGTGCATTTTCTTCCCGTCTTTCATTAAATATTTAAGGTAATGTGATTATTCTTTATACAGTATTTTAATTCCAACTCAGCATCATACCACATCTTTTCCCCATGGCATTAGAATTCCTTGTAAACATCATTTTTTTTCTTTTTATTTATTTCTTTATTGGGATATTTCTTATATTCAATAAGTATATAAATCTTAAGTGTGCAGATTGATGAACTTCAGCATATGTATATTGCCACATAACCATCATTCAGATATATAGATATCTATATCTATCTATCTATCTATCTATCTATCTATCTATCTATCTATCTATCTATCTACCTATCTATCTAGATATCTATATATCTGGATGATGGTATATATAATGTTTTCAACACTTCAGGCTCCCTTTTGCCCCCTCAAATTTTGCCTATTCTTGAGCTAGATTTAAGTGGAGCTATATCTCAAATACTTTTCCTTAGCTGACTTCTTTCACTAAATATTAGCTCTATGAGATTTACCCATGTTTTTTGAGTGTTCCAGTATGTTCCAATGTTCCTAATACGTTGTATGAGCATATCAATGTTTTATTTTTATGTTTTATTATGAATAGACATAGATGTCTTTTTTTAATTTGGAGCTATTGCGAGTTAAGCT
Source organism: Pteropus medius (assembly GCF_902729225.1). NCBI lineage: Eukaryota > Metazoa > Chordata > Mammalia > Chiroptera > Pteropodidae > Pteropus > Pteropus medius. Next base: position 29,134,561 of record NW_024340849.1, on the reverse strand, counting down.
ACTGTGAACACCTTTTTACCTGTCTTTTCATATGTAAGCACCCATTTCTCTTGGGTATACATCCAAAAGTAGAATTGCTTTAATATATGATAAATAGATGCTTAGCCTTGGTGAATGTTGCCAAAGCACTTTGCCAAGTGATCTGCCGATTTACCCTCCTACTAGTACCATATGAGAGTTCTAGTTGTTCCCATTCTCACCAATACTTGGTGTAGTCGGTCTTTTTCATTTGAATCATTCTCCTGGGTATGTAATGGTTTCTCATTGTGGTTTTCATTTGCATTTTCCTGGTGACTAAAGATGTTGAGCACCTTTTCAATTTAGATATCCTATTTGTGAAGTGCCTGTTCATATCTTTTGACTATTTTTCTATCGAACTGTCTGCTTTTTAAAATTTATTTGTAGAATTTCTTGATGTTATATCCTGGATACAAGTCTCCCATTCTGTAGTTTGCCTTTTTGCTCTTAATGATGTCTTTTAATGAAATGAGAGTTCTTAGTTTAAGTGAAGTTCAATATGTCCATCTTTTCTGGTTTGAGCTTTTTCTGTCCTGTTTTAAAAATCTTTGTCTATAACAAGGTCATGAAGACATTCTCCTAAAACATCACTTTTAATGAAATAAATTCACTATTTTCTATTTTTAGGTATTTAGGTCATACTCTATTTTCCACTACTGTTAATAAAGGTACTAATACTTATGGACTTCTGTGGGTCAGGGTTAAGTTTTTACATACATTCTCTTAAGAACTATTCAGCAGGCACTGTTTTCATGCCCAGGATAAAGGGAGGCTGAGAGAGTTGTTTAAGTTACCCAAAGTCATATGACTACAGAGTGGAAATTCAGTCTAGATCTCTCTGCATAACCAAGGTTATAAGCCACTTCATTATTTACTTTTCCAGTGATTCTTTCCTCAAGATAAATCCCTGGAAGTGGAACTCACTGGGTTAATGGTAGGACTATGTTAATACTCTTGATAGATGCTCTGAGTATCCCTCCCATTTTAACCTCATCATTCACTTACATTGCAGAGTACCTATCTTTCTGGCATCTCCACAGGAAGATATTGATGTTTTCATGTGATAACAGTTTTACTTAGAGTAATGATTGCTATAATTTTTTTTTCAAAGTTTCCAGTTATTGGAAGCTAATTGTGGGCCAGGCACTTTACATACATGCTTTATCTCATTCAAAATCCACAATCATCCTGCAAGGAAGGCAATGCTCTTAGCATTTATAAATGCACAAACAGGATCAGAGAGAAAAAGGAGTTTGCCCAAAGGCAGGTGTTTAATAAGAAGCAGAGTCAGGACTCAAAACACCATCAAATTCCTGTGCTTTTTGGCTGTTCCCCATCTACCAGCTTGGTAGGTGCAATAGGTAGCTTCTGCTGGCTCCTCTCTCCAGCCTGTTTCCTCCTGCCCCCATGTTGTGTGCCCCAGGAGACAGCCTGTGTCAACCAGCTCTCTGGCTCTCTGGGTTCAAACAGTAAAGAGGGGCCAGCAGAGATTAGTGGGAGAAAGGAAGAGAGTGAATTCCAGGTATTTTTTTCCCTCTCTATGGGGTCTCAGCTGGCTGCATCTCCAGACAGTCTGAGTTCCTGGCAAGCACTCTCTCCTCCCAGCCATACCACCTCTTTCCATCTCCAGGTTCTGACAACAGAGCCCTCCTCTTGTCCCTTCAGTGTAGTGACTGTGCCTGCTGTTACTAGCCCCAGAGTTCTAGCCCATTCTTTGTAGTTTAATTGGGACTTTGAAAGAATCAGCTGCATGATAGCAAGCTTCAACACTGTCACTAACTCACACTTGGCCCTTCACCAATACATTAACTATTCCAGCTGAACTCTTCTTACAGGTGTCTACTTGTCACATCCACCCCAGATAAGGGAGTGGCCGAGTCTCCTCTCTCCCTGAAAGTGCTTTTCTCTCCTGAGATTTTGGGTCACTTGATTATTATGTAACTTTGTCTCTCTAATGGGCTTGAAAAAAGTAATGAATTTGAAATTAGTTTCTCTCTTCTTGTTTTAAGCATAGGAGTGATGCTCCTTTTAGTCCTCTATATAGCTCTTGAATGGAACGAAGTGATTCTTCAAAAAACTTTTCATTCTAACATAACTTCAGATTATGTTATCATATAACGTTGCAATTATGTGATGCAAAAAACCCTTTTATACTTTAACTCACCCATTCTTAACATTTTTTCACATGTATTTTGTAGTTCTCTATCTAGATATCCATATCTATCTATTCTGAATCATTTGAGAGTAGGCTACATGCCTCATTTACTTATTAATACTTTGGTGTAGACTTCCTAAGAATAGGGTGATTTTCTTATAGAACTTTACTATAATTATCGACTTCAGGATATTTAATATTGACACAATATCTTTATCTAATTTATGGTACATATCACAACTGTCCATTGACCTAATAATGTTCTTTATAGCAGCCCTTTTGAGGGAGGCAAGAAACTTGGCGTAGATCTTTCTCTTCTCAATCTCTCAAATAGAGTAAAAGCTTGAATCTCTCTGTGTTGGGGGCATGCAGAGGAGAGGTCAACAAGCACTGCTTCCTTGGGGCATTGGTGAAAACTCACTGCAGCTAGGAACAGGGAAAAAGAAAATTGCTGTGAGAGGCGCAGGACTGTGCAGGGCCCACAACTGGAACTGGGAAAGGGGTGGGAGAACTGAGAAAACCCCTCCCTTCATTCCCAGTACCAGGGACATGGTGCATGCCTAAATCTGAGGTTCACTCAGACCGACATAAAATACATTCCTCCATGCCCCACCCCACCTCCTTGCGCTGCCGAGCTAACAAGTTTTAAATAATAAGTAGGAGAATACTGGGACAGGAACTGGAGAGAAACAAAAGTGTTCAAACAGACCCTCTAAGATCAAAGCACAAAAGCTCAGGATTGAACAGATATTGCTCTGATAAACCAACTCTCGTCCGAAATACAAAGTATCCCTACTGGAATTTGCAGCTTGTGGTACACCGCAGGCAACCATAGCTAGAGTTCACTCCAAACCCAGTCTAATGCCTACGTACATTATTTCAAAACCTGATAACAAATGCTTAGAAAAAGGAAAGACATGCCAATTGCCAGGCATAAAAACGATGACCTCATTCTTTTTGTCCTACACGAGATGTCTAGCTTACAATAAAAATTATAAGGCATATACAAAGAAAGGTATGAAAAAAACGTACTCCAGAGAGACAGAGCAATAAACAGAACCAGAGTCAGATATGACACAGAAGTTGGAACTGACAGGATATTTAAAATAAGTCTGATTAATATATGATTAATGGAAAATATTGACAACATGCAAAGTGAGATGAGTAATTTCAGCAAAGAGATACAAACTATAAGAATCAGATGGACGTGCCAGAAAAGAAAAGCACAGTACAGCTGGCTCATCAGTAGACTCAGTACTATTGAGGAAACAATCAGTACATTTGAAGATGGTTAATAGAAATTTCCAAAACCGAAATACAAAGAGAAAAAAAGAGTGTGTGTGCATGTGGGGGAACGAGAATATTCAAGGAACTGTGGGACAATATCAAAACTCTAACATAAGCATAATTAGAATTCCTGAATGAAAAGAGAGAACAAATGGTCCAGGAAAAATATATGAAGAAATAATGGCTGAGAATTTTCTAAAATTAATAACTAATACTAGATCACAGATCCGAGAAGCTCAGAGAATGCCAAACTAGATAAATACCAAAACAAACAAACAACTCACACACACTTAGGCATATTATATTCAAATTATTAAAAACAAAAAGATGAAATCTTAAAGTCAGCCAGAGAGAAAAATAACATTACATGTAGAGGAACAAAAATAAGAGTTAAAGCAGATTTATCATAAGAAAATAAGACAATAGAGTGACATCTTTAAAGTACTGGAGGGAAAAGCTTTCAACATGGAATCCTATACTCAGCAGGAATATCTTTTTTTAGAAAGAAAAAAAGAGGAAATAGTTTCTCAGACAACATACACTGCAGAAATTCATTGCCAAAAGATCTACTCTACAAGAAATATTAAAAGAAGTTCTTCCAGCCAAGAAAAAGAAAAAATTAGACTGATACCTGGATCTACACAAATAAAGAGAACTAGAAATAGAATAAAGTAAAATTCTTTTTTTCCTTGTTTTTAATTACTCTAAGACATAATTTACTGCCTAAAGCAGAATAGTAGTAATGTATTAAATGTCTAAAGTATATGTAAAAGTGAAAGATGTGACAATAGCACAAAGGATGGGAGGGAAAAATTGAGAATGTATGGTTTTAAAGTCATTATATTAAACACAAAGTGCTAGATTACTATTTCAAGGTAGATTCTGAGATATATATTTTATTTTATTCTGAGACACATTTTCATATATATACATATATACATACAAACATACATACATATATATACATATATATATAGAGAGAGAGAGAGAGGGAGAGAGAGAGGAGGTAAAATGAAATCATAAAAATTGTTCAAATTACCCTAGAGAAGGCAGAAGGAAAAAAAGGAAAAAGGAAACAAGGAACAGGTAGAAAAGAGATCAGCCAGCAAGGTGGTAGAATTTAACTCAATCATAGCATATCAATAATCACATTCAATGTGCTTAAATAAAGATATAACTATGTAAACACTAACCAAAAGGAAACTGGAATGGCTATTTTAATATCATAAAATAGACTCCAGAACAAGGAATATTATTAGGAATAAAGAGAGGTATGACATAATGATAAGGAGATACATTCTCCAAGGATATGTAACAATCCTAAATGGGAATGCACTTAGCAACAGAAGTCCAAACTCCATGAGACCAAAGCTGATAGAGCTGAAGGGAGAAGTAGTCCAATTCACAGTTGTAGGGGAGACTTCAACGCTCCTTTCTCAGTAATTCATAGAACAAGTAGACAGAATATGGTAAAGATAAAAAGGATGTCCGCAACACAATCCACAAAATGATTTCCCCTCAGCTTCCAGTGGTAAAATCCAGTTCCATTTCCTCAGTCTTTCTGTGTGACTTTCTCCTATCTGGAAGCATTTAGGATCTCTCTTCCATGTTCTGAGATGTCATGCTAATGTTTCTCAGTGTGGATCTTTTTCATTTGTTGAACTGGTGTTTGCATGTTGGCCTGTATAATCTGGAGATTCTGTATTCTTTGATAATTTCTTTTTTTCTGTTTCCCTTATCCACTTTTGTGGAATTTTTATTAGAAGATGTTAGATTCTTATATTAAGCCTTCGATTTCCTCCTATTATTTCTCCAATTTTTCTGATTTCCATATCTTTTTTTCTTTGACTTACCTTCTTGAAGATTTTTTCAACTTCATCTTCTATGAAGTATATTAAAATTTTATATTACATTTATGCCATATTTTAAATTTCCAAATGTTCTTTCTTGTTCCCTGATTCTTCGTCTTTTTTTCATAGACTCCTGTTTTTATTTCAGAGTGTCTTCTTTTAACTTTCTGAGGTGGTTATTTTTGTTTAAGCTTCCTACTGCTTCCTTTATTGTCTGTTTTTTCAGGTTCCTTTTTTTCCCCTTCCTATTTGTTTTGCAATCTGACTTTTACGTCGAATGAAATGTTCCTTAAATGTCTGATGATCTTGACTGGAAGGGACTATTTATATTTAAGAGCTAACTAAAACTTAAGAGTATATGGAAAGATGGGCTTTATTATAGAGTGATGGGGGCCTTTCTGTGGGTTACTTTCAAAGATTTCTAGAAATTTCTGGAAGACTTTTCTTTGGGCCATTCAGCCTGTTCAGAAGAGACTCCATCAATAAACATGAAGGAGGAGTTATGGTTAAAAACCCAACCCCAAAAAATGTGCAAAAAGAATGGGGAAAAACAGGCAGTAAAGGGATTATTGGAATCAAAGAACATGGTGAAATAAATGGTGGAGGATTGGGACTTCCTTCAACCCAAATAAAGTAATAAAAGTTGGAAAATGTTAGTATAAAAATTGGTACGGAGAAGTATTTAGTATGTGGGTTATTTGTGTTGTGAAGACAGGGCAGGGGAAAAGGATGAAGCATTTTCCCTGCTGACAGGCTTGTACTTCACTTCCAGCCCCCACTGCACCCCACACCCCTGCATCTGAGCCTCATAAGACCAACTGCATAATTCGTGGGCCCTGGTGCAAAATGAAAATGCAGAGCTCCTTGTTCAAAATTATTAAAAATTTCATGGAGAAAATGGGGAAGTATCGGTCAAAGGGTATAAACTTTCAGTTGTAAGATGAATATGTTGTAGGGAATCTAATGTACAGCTTGTTGACTACTTTTAACGATACCGTATTGTCTCCTAGAAAGTTGCTATTGGAGTAGAGCTTTAATGCCTCACCATAACAACAACAGCGAAATAGTAATTATGTGAAGTAAAGGATGTGTTAACTAACCTTATTGTGGTAACTATTTTGCAATACATTTGCGTATCAAATTATCATATTATACCCCTTAGACTTATATAATGTTATATGTCAGTTATTTCTCAATAAACCTGGAGAGAAAAAAGAAGTAGCTGTGGTTGGAATAATGAACCAAATCACATAAAGGTTAATGTAATAATAACAAATCTGATCTTTAAACTTTTATATCCAAATTCCTACTGGCGAGAAATACAGCCACCAAAAAGACAGGCTTTAAAAATTATTTAAAGTATCTAGGCAAGGGAGAAAACCTTTATGTCTGAACTTAACAGAATGAGTGAACATTTTATTCAATTCTGTTGAATGAGTGGATTTACTTAGCATGCAAAAACAAAAAAAAAAAATGGAATTTCAACTTGGCGACAGCAGAGGATTAGCCCACAAGTTGTGGGGATGTGAAGTAAGCCCTTCCAGTACAGTTTCTCAAAAGAATAACCTTCCTGTGTCCCAGTTTTGAGAGAGGTGGTATAGGATGGAGCTATTTAAGGAAAGAATCAACCTGGGGGTCCTTTTGCCCTGGAGGCAGCCCCATAACACTTTTGTCTGTGGTTTCTGAGGCCACCAAAGAGGTGCCTGTTGTGGTGCCGGGTGAGCCCTCTCTCTTCTCATCAGAGGGCCACTCTGCAGCTTCTTCCTGAGCTTTCTAAAATCAGTTCTCTCTCCTTCCTCTTTCTGCTCATCTTTTTAAAAAATATGTTCAAATTTCTCATCCATTGTTGTCTTTAATATTCTTTGGTGAACCTCATGGGGGAACATATTCCTTGTTTCTTTACTATATTTAGTGGGATTTTAGGGGGAGTGGAGTTAAGTGCATGAGATTGGTCTGTCATTTATGACCTTGAAGAGGTGTCCATAAAGAGGTAAGGGTTTTTGAGAGACCTTGAGACAACAGCAAGCTCATAATGGACTTCCGGTGAGATGTTGAATTTAAATCTCTCTGCTAGGCTGGCTCTGGAACCAGACTGCCAGGGCTCCTATCCCAGCTCTACCACTGAGCAGCTGCATGACCTGGGTATGTTACTGCTTCTTTTTGAACCTTAGTTTTCTTACCTATGCAACAGGGGTATAATAATAGTACCCACTTCATAGCGTTGTTATACAAAAAATGAGTTATTACCTGACAAGCCCCCCAAAAGTTTACTATTGAAATGGAGAGGGGAAGGTGAGTCTTTGATGGTAGAAGGACATAGCACATCTGTCCTCTTGAAATGGGAACATACAGTGGGCTTTGGATAGAAGGGTAGGGGATCTTCTTAAAGCTTGAGAACTGTTTTCATTTTGCTTTATGTAGATGTTGATTGCTTAGTTTACCAGGTTGACCTTGGCCCAGAGTCTGGAGAAACAAGCCACTACTTCTACGTCTGAACTGTTTGTTGAGCTACCCTCATATCTCCCCTCCTGTCTGTTTGGGCTTCCAAGTCCATTCTGCATGTCTGGAGTCTCCAGATCTGGCACTGTCTTCCCAGAAGTCCAATTACTAGCAAGGGCTGTCGGTGACTGGAATCCTACTAGTATGAAGGGCACACATACTGTTCAAGGCTTTTTTGGATACTCATGACAGAAACCCATGAGATGATATAAGGTTAAGCAAGAAAGTTTTGGCTAAAGTGAATAATGCATGACAAGGCAGATAGAGCAGACATCAGAGATAATACTGCATTTTTCATCATTTATGTCTTGGTTTTTGCCTGTATGCAGCTCTCATTATCTCATACTAGTGCATGTGCCATGGCCATAAGAACTTTAGGATTCAAGCCAGATAGCTTCTCCACTATCTTCTACATTAGTATGTTCATAGATTTGTGAAGTTATCAAAGATGTTGTTCACATGCCTAGAGGCATATACACGTATGAAGGTTATTGTTCCATTTTAAAATATAAAAGCTAGCTCTGTAACACTTCTGAGAGAGTTCTTATCTCCTTGGACCTTGAGTGATAGTAAGCAAAAAATGAATGACATCAGGAAGGAAAACCAAAGTACAGTAGAATGCTGTCTGCCCGGACCTTTGATCTACCTGGGTTAGCTTTGAAATGAGCTGTGCAACCCACAAGCACTGCAGATATTCTGGAGCAGAGGCAATTCACTGTACTACACCTGAATAAGCAAAGTCACGAGATTGCTTCCTCACTTCCCCTTCATCAGAAGCCGATTCCCTTCTCAAAAGGGATACTCATATTTCTGAATTCATATTTTCTCTGCCAAAAAAGTGATTTAATATTATTTTCATGCCACTTGAGAAAAGAGGTAAAATTCCTAGATCCATTGGAAGAAATAATATAAATTCCAGAAATAAAAGAAACTAGGAATTGTGAGATTCTGAGGAAGTGATTCAAAAGTCTACCATACAGAATAAATCTTAGTATTAAGCAATAAATAGGTAAAGGAATATAGACACTCATGAGAAAAGTTTTAAAAATACCTGAGAAATGTTTAAAAGTACCTGAGGGTGGAGGGAGAAAAACAAATATGGCATGAAAAGAAGAATAAGAGGCCTGGAGGTTCCCAATGGTTCTCATGAGGAAAATAGTTGAGAAACAAAATGCTTACAGCCTCAGTCTCCTCAATGTGCAGAGAAAGACCAATAAGGTATATTCACCATTTTAATGACTAAGACCAGCATGCTAAAATTCAAAAGTAGAATATGATGAAAAACTTACTTTATTCAAAAGAAACATATGTTAGGTAGCATATCAAGAAAATGTGCAGCGACCTTTATGAAGTGAATCTATTTATCTAGCACATTCAATGTGCCAGGAACGCTTCTAGATTTTAGAATCCAACATGTGCTGTCAAGGAGCTTATAGTCTACAATCTCAAATTGCTTTTCAAATTCAAGTAGGTATAGTTAGTGGGGCTTGATTATTTTCTTAGTAAATATTGTTTAACTACAACATACATACCCCAAAGCACAGCAATCTCAACTGTATTGCACAATTCACTTTCACAAACTGAACACACCCATATAACTAGCACCCAGATTAAAACAAAACAAAACAAAACTGCCAGCATCTCCAGAAATCTCATGGCTACTTCTAATCTTTGCAGACCCCAAACCTCACCCCTGGCCAAGGCTAATCACTTCCTTGACTTCTAAGACTATTATCTCAGTTTTGCCAAAAGCAGTTCACTTTCTTAAAACTACTTTGCTAAAGTATAACCTGTACATATTTAAGTATAAAATTAAGCACCGCCAAGTTAAGATACTGAACATTTATTTTCATAACCCTTTTGTAATCCATCCCTCCCTTCTACCCTTTTCCCTAGGTGACCTTTGATCTGCCTCTGTCACTATATGTTAGTTTGCATTTTCCAAAATTTTATACAAATGAGATTATATACTTTTTTGGTCTGGCTTTTACTCAGTGTAATAATTTTGAAATCCATCTATGTTACTTTTTAAGTCAGTGGTTTGTTCCTTTGTGTTGATGAGGAGAGTCCTATTGTATGGATATACCACAATTTGTTTATCCATTCATCAGTTGACAGACACGATGAGTTGTTTACAGGCCTATAGATATGACAAATAAAGTTGCTATGAATATTTGTGCTCAAGTCCTTGTGGAAATATAAGCTTTCCTTTTTCTTGGGTAAGTACCTAGCAGTGAAATGGCTGGGTTATATTGTAAATGTGTGTTTAACTTTTTAAGATACTGCCAAACTGTCTTCCAAAGAGGTTTACAATTTTATATCTCACCAGCAGTATATGAGAGTGCCAGTTGTGCCACATTCTCACCACTATCTGCTATTATCAGTCTTTTAAAAGTTTATTCTAATGGATCTATAGTGGGTTTAATTTTCATTTTCCTGATTTCTAGTGATGTTAATCATCTTATTCAAGTGCTTCATGGCTTCATTTTTATATATTTTTTCCTGAATTGTCTGAGTGACTTTTTTTAAAATGCCAAGATGAGCAAAAGGACTTAAATCAATGTTTATAGGGAAGGGAAGAGGGAGTGGATAGCAGATACAGTGTTGACAAATAATAAGGACAATGCAGACTCTTTAACATTATTTGTTTTAGCCCTTTATTTCAAAGAGAAAAGTCTTCGGGGTAAAAGGAAGAAAGGTCATCTCACATATAGGAAGAAATAGTAGGTCCATAAGGCGAATTGGACAGTGAGGAAGAGACCTAGTGGCTCACCAATAACCATTTCCATGTTTTTTTTTAGAACTTCAAAGTTTTAGCTAGATATAGAGTGATCAACCTCCTCCCTGTTCGCTTAGGACTGAGGGGCTTCCCAAAATGCAGGACTTTCATTGCTAGAGCTGGAAAAGACCTGGGTAAACCAAAATGAGTTGATCATCCTAGGTAGGTCCTTGGCTATCCCAAATGAAGATGATTATTTCCCAGCTAGATGTGGTCATGTGATTAAGTTATGACCAATGAGATAAAAGTAAAAGTGATGTCTGAACTTTCTGGGTTGTTCCCATTAAAAGAAAGAGCATGCTGTTTCCTTCTTTCCTATCTGTCTTCCTACTGGCTCAAATGAAGAAATTAGAGAAGGAGCAGGCATGGCCATCCTAAACGGTGAGATAGAAGCTGCCTGTTAAGAATGCCAGCACAAGGAGAGGAGTATGTGGAATCCTTGATTATTATGAAGCTGCCATAACAACCGGAGGTGCTTACCCAGTTTTAATTTTAGAGAAATATACTTTTATTTTGTGTAAGTCTCTATATTTTAAACCTCCTTTTACAGCTGCCTACTTAATATAATATACAAGATCTCAATCAGGTAGGCTACAAGGAAGAGGAAAGAAGGCACGGTCCATAAACTCCAAACTGGTGTATCTGATAATCTTGGGTCATTTTTGGGAGTAGATTAACAAAATGATATTAATGAGCCACTTAAAAAGGCAGCAGAGATTGCTAGGCTCTAAAATGGTTGCACCAAGAACAAGTTTTATTGAGCTTGTCTTGGTTTCACTCTTTCGAGATGGTTGCTATCCTGGTAAGTCAACAAAACATGTACTTGCAACAAGGCTACTGACAAGAACATACATGACATTCCTGCAGACTTTTCTTGTTACAAGTACAATGGGTAGATTAATAACTGGTTGAACAATTATACCTAAAGGGTGTTAAGTAATTCATCAACATCAGCTTGGAAAGAAATTTCAAGAGGTAAGCCTTGATCTAGTTTAATATTTTATCAGTGATTTGGATGACTAGATAGTGAAGTACTCATCAAGTTGGCAAATAACAAGAAAAACAGTAAAATTAATGAAGACAGAATCAGGACTAAAATCTCTTGCTAGCTAGAATGTGGATGAAACTAATAAAGTGAAGTGACAAATGTATGTTTATGCACTTAGATTTTTTAAAAAATACCCATCTAGTAAGATAAGAAATGGAGGAGATATGAATTAGTTTTAGGTATGGAAAAAAATTGGGATGTTTTAGATGACGGTTCAAAATAAGTCAACAGGCAAAGCTGAAGCAGTTCTGGCTGACTGCATTAATGGAGTGACAGTGTCTGCCATGGGAGGTATAGTTCTGCTAGCAGTATTCACAGTGGCAGTTCTCATGCTGCTATGTGAAAGATATAAAGGCACAGCTTGAAGGAGTGGAGAAAACATGAAACTGATCTCAAATATTGGAGGGCTATTCCGTGACTCTCTAACTCTACATAATCATGGCCCTGTCCCTTACTCTGATGCTCACATTTCATTCCTCTTTTTTTATCTATCAACCTGTTCCTGACCTTCAGCATGGCACTCTGCTCCTGTTCCTTATGCTCGCATATTGGTTCTTCTTGCTGTTCTTCTTTGGGAACACTGTCTTTCTGACCCAAGACCTTGATGTCAAGGATATCAAGTGGACACAGGAATGGAGGAGCTAAGGGTAAGCAGGAGGAATTGTTGTTCTCCGAGTACTTTCTCTTAAAAAGATGTCTTCAGATTGTGAGATGCATTAAGAAGGTTGTCAAAAGTAGCAACTCTTTGATATGTTCTTTTCTCTGAATTGTAGAAGTTGCTGTGCTTCTGAGAGCTAATGGGTAATGTGGGCAGTATAATTTACTATATACCTTAAATAATCCTCCAAAGAAACAACAAAAACTGCTGAATAAAAATTTTAAATACTTGTATTTATAAATACATCACTGAGTTTGCAGTGAAAAAGCCTCACAAGCCAAAAATAAAATGAAAGTTGAAATCCAATAAAATGAAAGCCCTGAAATTGGCTTTCTCCTTGAGGCCATCTGCCCAGCCCTGGTGACCTTGAGATTTTCATTGGTTAACCCTTTAGGACACAAAGAACAGAAGCCAAAATCTAAGGCCCGTCCAAAGTGCAAAATCTAAAAGGCTATCCTACATAAAGTTGGGAACACCAAGGAGTATGGCATCAATGTAATGATAAACTACAAGTAAATTTACCCTCATGAAAAAGACAACAAGGAAAGTTGCCATCTTAACTTTGGCATTGGTAATATGTAAACCTCAGCAGGCCTCATATGAGTCTTGGCCTGAATTCGAACTACCTACAAGATTTTAAAAACCTCAGTCTAAAAAGTTATAGTAACTTCAGGGAAACAGATAAGCAAGCCAAATCTTTTACGAAAGAACACACCTTAAAGTCTGGACTTCAAGAATTTCCACAGATAAAGTTTGAAAGAACGGAAGCTCATTGTTAAGTATTACAGAATATACAAGAAAACAAGACAATATGAGTGAGAGTTAGCAAATAGCAGACTCAGTCTACAAAAACTTTCATTGGTTGGAATTATCAGCTATTAAATATAAAATAAGTTTGTTTAATTTGTATACAGAAATAAAAAGGGGAGGCAAAATATAATCAGAGAGTTAATTAAAAATAATCAAGTATAATTTTAAAGGACCAAAAAGTTTTAGAAATGAAAAATATAATAATATTTCAAGAATTAGACAAAAGGTCAATAAAAAATGACTTAAACTACACTATAAACTAGTTAGACCTAAAAAGAACATATGCTAGGGCATAAAGCAAGCCCCAGTAAATTTAGAAATCAATGTTGAAACCGTGCAAAATATATTATCTGACCACAATGGAACAAGATCAGAAACTAATAACTGAATAAATTTAGGATATTCACGAATATATGAAATTAAACATTATCCTCCCAAATAACCAAAGGGTTAAAGAAGAAATCACAAAAGGAATTAGAAAATACTTTGAAATGAATCAAGAGGAAACACAACACACCAAAACTTATGGGATGCAATGAAAGCAGGGCTTAAAGGGAAATTTATACTTGCAAATGCCTATATTTAAAAAAGAATAAGAATCCCAAAACAAAAGCCTAATCTTCTACCTTAATAAACTAGAAAAGAAAGAACAAATTAAACACAAAACAAATAGAAGGAACAAAATCATAAAGACTAGAGAGGAAATAAGGAAAATAGAGAATAGAAAAACAATAGAGAAAATCAACAGAACCAAAAATTTGATGATTTGAAAAGATCAACAAAATTGACAGAATTTTAGCTAAACTAACAGAGAACAAGAGAGAAGATTCAAATTGCTAAAGTCAGAAATGAAGGCGGGAATATCACTTCCAACCTTTCAGAAATAAAAACGATTATAAGGGAAAATTATGAACAATTATATGCCAACAAATTAGATCAATTAAATGAAATGGAAAAAATTACTAGGAAGACACAAGCTACCAAAATTGATTCAAAAAGGAAGAGAAGATCTAAATAGAGCTATAAGAAGAAAAAACTTTCCACAAAGAATAACCCAGGCCCACATGGCTTCTCTAGTGAATTCTACCAAACTTTTAAGGAAGATTTAACAGCAAGCTTTCACAAACTGTCCCCAAAATTAGAACAGATGGTACACTTTCCAACTCATTCTATGAGGCCAGTATTATCCTGATACCAAAATTAGACAAAGACATCACAAGAAAGCTATAAACCAGTATCTCTTATGAATACAGACTTAAATATCCTCATCAAAATACCAGCAAACTGAATTCAGCAGCATATAAAAACAATTGTACACCATGGCCAAATGGGATTTAATCATAGGAATACACTCTTGATTTTACCCACCTATCGAGTTTTTAATATTAATTATTATTCTTATAGTGACTTTATTATGATATAACTCACAAACCAAAAAGTTCACTCTGTTTCTGCATGAACTTAGTGTTTTCAGCAGTTACAGAGTTGTGCATATACCAGCATCATCAGTGTCCAGAACATTGTGATCATCCCGGAAAGAAACTCCATATCCATCAGCTTTCCCCTCTCCTCCCAATCCCTGGAAACTACTAAGATACTTTCTGTCTCTGTGGATTTGCCTGTTAGGAAATTTCATATGAATGGAATCCTTCAATATGTGGCCTTCGTGTCTGACTTTTTTTCACTTAGCATAATTTTTTCAAAGTTCATCCACGTTGTTTCAGTACTTCATTCCATTTCACTTCAAAATAATATTCCATTGTACATACCATGTTCCATACCATCTTTTGTTAAGCATTTATCAGTTGATAGACATTTGAGCTGTTTTTCACTTTTTGGCTGTTATGAATAATGTAGCTATAAAAATTTATGTACAAGTTTTTGTGTGGACATGTGCTTTTGATTCTCTTGGGTTACCGGGTTATGTGGTAACTCTATGTTAATCATTTAAGGAACTACTGAACTATTTCCCAAAGTGGCTGCATAATTTTACATTCCCATCAGCAATGTATGAGAGTTTCAATTTTCCTATATCCTTGCCAATACTTATTATTTCCATCTTTTTTATTATGGCCGTCCTAGAGGGTGTAGAGTGCTATATCTCATTGTGGTTTTGGTTAACAATTTCCTAATGACTAATGATGCTGAGTCTTTTTTCATGTGCTTTCATGTGCTGATTGGTACATATCTTCTTTGGAGAAATCTCTAGTTAAATTTTTCGCCCATTTAAAAAAATTGAGTTATTTGTCTTTTTATTGTTGAGTAATAAGAGATTTTTGTATTTTCTGAATAGAAGTCCTTTATCAGATAAATGATTTACAAATATTATTTTCCCATTCTATGCATTCTCTTTTCACTTTCTTGATCGTGTCTGTTAAAGAACAAGTTTTTTAGTTTTGGTGATGTCCAATTTTTCTACCTTTTCTATTGTCGCTTGTGCTTTTTATGTCATATCTAATAAACCACTGTCTAACCCAAGGTCTTATGTTTTCTTTTAGGAGTTTTATACTTTTAATTCTTACATTTAGGTCTTAGATTCATTCTGATTTATCTTATGTATATGATATAAAATAAGAGTCCAACTTCATCCTTTTGTATGTGGATTCCAGTCTTCCCAGAAGCATTTTCTGAAAAGATTATTCTTTCACCCATTGAATTGTCTTGGTGCCTATTATAGACTGAATGTTTGTGCTCCACCTTCCATAGAAGGCTCCAGTGTGTTGGAGGTGGGGCCTTTGGAAGGTGTTTAGGTCATGAAGTGGAGCCTTCATAAATGGGATTAGTGCCCTTATAAAAGAGACTCCAGAAACTTCTCTCATCTGCAAGCAAAAGACATTTTTCTGGTGCCTCTTATAAGGACATTAATTCTATTAGATTAGGGGCCCACCATCATGACCTCATCTAAACTTAATTACCTCTTAAGGGTCTTGTTTACAAATTCAGTCACATTGAGAGTTAGGGCTTCAACATACGAGGGGATATGATTCACTCCATAGCATAGAATATGATTCTATTTACATAACATTTTCAAAAATAAAAAATTATAGAGATGGAGAACAGATTAATGGTTGCCAGAAGTTAGAAACATAGCGGGCTTGAGTATAACTATAAGGAAGAGCATGAGGGTGATCTTAGTCATGATGGAACAATTCTGTATCTTGAAATGTGTAGTGCTTGTTAGCATCTACACATATGATAAAATAGCATAGAACTGTGCACAAACATTGTATCAATATCAGTTTCCTCATTTTGATATTGTTCTATAGTTATGTAAGCTGTAACAATTGGAGAAAACTAGGGGAAGGTTTAAAGGGCCTCTCTGTATTATTTATTGCATATTCCTGTGAATCTGTAATTCTTTCAAACTGAAAAGTTTTTTTAAAAAATCAGCCAGGAACAAAAGACAGATTACTTATTAATAAATAGAAATTTGACTTAAAGCTAATTTCTCAATAGTGACAATGGAAGCCAGGAAACAGTGGAATAGTGTCTTCAATATGCTGAAACAACTATTAATCAAGGATTGTTTTCACATTGAAATTCTGTCAAGAATCAAAATGAAATAAAGATATGTTCTGACAAACAGAAACAGTTTATTACCAACAGACTCTTTTACTAAATACTAAATACTATTACTAAATGTTGTATTTCGGGCAGTAGCAAAAAATCTCAGAGAGAAGGGCTAAGATATAAGAAGAAAGGATTAGAAAGAAATCAATAAAATTATCAGTAAATCTAAATATTTTTAATCCTTCTAGAAGAAGTAGAAATAGTGTTTATCATCTACAAACTACTTGAGAGTAAAAATAAAGTGAATGGGAAGCAGAATACATTTTTAAAATATAAGAAAGGACAAAAGACAAAAACAGAAAGATACGACAAATAGAAAGCATAAAATAAGTATAAAGCATAAAATAATAAATTCAAATATAATTCTAAATAGAGTAAACTCAAGTTTCAGAGACAAACTGTTGCACAGATTTTTAAATCTAGTTATATGCCTTTTTCAAGAGACATGCCTAAAACATAAGGCACAGAAAGTTGAAAAGGAAGGGATAGGAAAAAAAATACCAAAAACAGAAAAATTGATGGTGTAGCTGTTTTAATGTCAGACAAAATAGATGTTAAGGTTAAACTAAAGGACACCAATTTCCTGTCAATGTAAGAAAGAAATTTCTCAGGGATGAGTAATCTCTGGAGTCAGTGAATTCACCATCCCTTGAGAAACTCAAATCTGAGGTGATGACCAATTGGTTGGTATCAGAGAGGACATTAGAATACCACAGAAAGGATAGGACTTAATGACCATACAGTTTCTTCCTATCCTAAAATCCTAATATTTTATCTCATTTTTCTATTATCTTTCAGATTATTCATCCTCTCATAGCTAGAAGATTTTCTTATTAGTCATGTATGAGAAGGAAAGCTCTGACATTCCCATCTTATTATGACTCTCATCTCTAAAAAGTCTGGTGCACATGTATATGTATTCGTAAGAGTGTATGTATGGTGTAGAGTGCATAGGTACACATACACGTTCATTGTTAGGACTTCAATTTCCTGTGCTGTAAAATTTGTCTTCCAATCATTTGTCTGAGAAAGTATGTTGAGAAGACTCCCAAGGGAAATTGTGATATCCTATCTCATCTAACTTAGTCAATAGCAGTCAGTTGTCTGAGTTACTAACAGATATGCAAAGTAAGGTAAACATTGCAAGGCCTTCAGAATACGGCAACACTTTTTGAGGGTGGGGATGGTGGCAACTGTTTGGTAATAGCATTCAGCTGTTCTTTTGCAATACAGATCCTCAGGTTTTTAACTGATAGATCTATTTAGAAATCTCCAAAATTTTCCTGGAATTTCTCTGGCACTGGGACTGGATAGAGCCAGCTCTACCTGCTCCAGGATAATCCAAGGGTGGGGCCCAGAGAGTCATATCTCTAATGAGCATCTCCAGAGGATTCTGAATCATACTAAAGATTGAGAAACATGCATTTAAGGCATCTCAAGGCTTCAGTCTGAAAGAAGTGAGCTTTTTTCCCAAGCTTTAAAATATCAATTTCTCTAGAATATTCCTTGATTGTTTTATTTTATTAGAGATACAGAGATTATGAAGACATTTAGAGGTAGTATCCTCACTTAATTCATTTTGGGCAGGGGGAGAGGAGAACCATCTTAGGTCTTTATTTCCAATCACCTCTTATTTATTCTTGTCTACTTTGAAAAGAGATCATATCATTTCTCACTGTGATAACAGGAATCTGGCCTTAGTGGTCCAGGTGATCTAGGAGTGTACGTACAAGAAAAAGACAAAAATGTCATGGTTTTATTTTTTTTGCTGGTATAGATGCCTAGATTAGGGGATGTGAGTCTTTTGATCCTAAAGGAAAGTATAGGAATGGTTTCAGGAGGACAAACCAAACCAGCAAGTAGCTCATTGTAGATGTGATCAAGTTGCAGGACAGCTGAAAAGAGAAAATGAAAATAATTAATTTCATCTTCTATAGTCATTTACTAAATAAATGGCCTATTATAATATAATTTAAAATATTTATTTAAAATTTCTTTTTGAATGACAGTAATGGAGAAGGGTTAATAGAAAAGGTAACTTTAAAGAGGCAACACAGCAAAGGAATGGGTGACTTTGTTCCCTCCTCATAGTTATAGAACTTAATATGTTCACAAATAGGTAAAAAAATAAATAACCTCTACTATACATAATCTCATCAGACACAAAACAAATGACTGAATCCAATCTGGTTTATTAAGAATTCATTACATAAGAGCCATTTAAGAATTCATTCTTTAGCTAGACTGCTAATGTCCTATAGATTGAAGCTCTCTGAGAAATAATTGTGCTCCTTTTGTATAAACTCCATATGTCTTCAACACTACTGACCATGGAATAGGATATTAAAAATGCTTGTTAAGTAATTGACTGCTTTTTAAAAAGCACTCGTGAACTCACACATCCTTATGAAATTTCAACATAGTGAGTTCTTAAAGGATATTCTTAAAAGCTTCCTGAGAGCAAAAACAATTCATTTGCAGAGGGATGAAAATTATATTAGCTTTCAGATTTTCCTTCTTTAGGCTAGAATACAATGGAACAATGCCTTTAAAATGCTAACAGAAAGTGGCTTGGAACATAGAAGTCTATACCTAGCCAATTTATCAGTCTGTAAGTCATACTGAAATAGATCAACATTTGCCCTCTTTTCTGGAAAAAATTCACTTGAGCATATGCTTTAAGAAAATGAAAATGGAAATCAAAAAAGATGAAGATATGGAATCTAAAATAATGGCCAAAATTCAGACTAGCAATAAAAAGAATCCCTAGGATATTGGCTGGGCAGCAGTTATAAAGGCAATTGGTTCAAAGTAAAACACGTAGAAGACTTGCAGACAAATGTATTTGATAAGAAAATGGATTCACTTCAACAAATAAATATGATTTAAGGAGGTGTATGAACCTAGTGATAAAGCGAAGGCAATTATTTCTTCAACAAGAAAAAGATAAGGCAAACAGAAACTCCTGAAAACTAAAAAGCTCCACAGCAAAATCATGGCCTATATAAAACAAATTATATGTAACATGGTTCTGAATAACGTATGGAGTGTAATGAATGATAAAACATTCAATCTTGGTTTTTTAAATATTCGTTTTGGAGCTACACCTATTTCGGAAAAGGGTTTCATTTCCGTCTCTGCAAGTCTGACTACATTTCTTGATTCTGCAGAAAGTAATATGTAACACAATTATAGTATTTATGTATCCTTTAGTGGATTTAGTTTTTTGAGTCAACTTACATACAAAGCATAGAAGACTTAATTATAGTTCCAAAACAGAAGGGAGATGTTATAAACCTTCATAATGTATGAGTTGTGAGATGGAACGAGAAGAGTGGGTATGAAAGTATAAGGGTGTACATATCCTCATTTTTTTTTTATTATGAAGTCTTGAGAGTTACTATTTGAAATTGAATGATCAAGAAAGTACTTTCTCTGTATAACTTAAAGGTATAAAGTAAGCATCAGAACTATTTATAATACAACTAACAAAACTGCATTCCCTCTGCCGTGCTCCCCATCCCTGCGACCAGCTATCAACTACTAATTTGTATTTCTTTAACCCTTCACCCCATTCTCCGAGCCCCCCAACCCTCCTCCGCTCTGTCCATCACCAAATTGTCCACTATATTTCTGAGTCTGTTTCTGATTAGTTTGTTCTTTTTGTTCCTTAGATTCCACATATAAGTGAAATCATATGGTATTTATCTTTCTCTGTCTGACTTATTTCCTTCAGCATAATAATCTCTAGGTCCATCCATGTCATTGCAAATGGTAGGATTTCATTTTTTTTAAATGGCTGAATAATATTCCATTGTATATATGAGCCATACTTTCTTTATCTAATCATCTGTTGATGGACATTTAGGTTGCTTCCATATCTTGGCTATTGTAAATTGTGCTGCCATGAATATTGGTTGGGGTGCATAGATCTTTAGGAATTATTGTTTTGGTTTTCTTTGAATAAATGCCCAGAAGTGCAATTGCTAGGTCAAAAGGTATATACATTTTTAATTTTTTGAGAAACTTCCAGACTGTTTTCCATAGTGGTTGTACCAATTTGCAATCCCACCAACAATATATGAGGGTTCTCTTTTCTCTGCATCTTTGACAACACTTGTTGTTATTTGATTTATGGATGATAGCCATTCTGACAGGTGTGAGGTGATATCTCATTGTGGTTTTAATTTGCATTTCTCTGATGATTAGCAACCTTGAGCATCTTTTCATAGCCATCTGTATTTCCTCTTTGGAGAAGTATCTGTTCAGATCTTCTGCCCATTTTTTAATTGGATTGTTTTTTGTTGTTGTTGTTGAGTTGTATGAGTTCTTTATATATTTTAGATTTTAACCCCTTATCAGATGTATCATTAGTGAATATCTTCTCCTAAATAGTTGGTTGTCTTTTTGTTTCATTGATTGTTTCCTTTGCTGTACAAAAACTTTTTAGTTTGATGTAGTCCCATTTGTTTATTTTTTCTTTTGTTTCCCTTGCCCGAGGAGATATATCTGAAAAGAAATTTCTGTTAGTAATATCGGAGAGATTACTGCCTATGTTTTCTTCTAGAAGTTTTGTGGTTTCGAGTCTTATATTTAAGTCTTTAATCCATTTGGAGTCTATTCTTGTATACAGTGTGAGAGGGTGGTCCAGCTTTTTTTTGTGTGTATCTGTCCAATTTTCCTAACACCATTTATTGAAGAGACTGTCTTTATCCCATTGTATATTCTTACCTTCTTTGTCATATATTAAGTGAGCGTATAGGTGTGGATTTATTTCTGGGCTCTCTATTCTGTTCCATTGATCAATGTATCTGTTTTTATGCCAGTACCATGCTATTTTGATTACTGTAGCCATATAGTATAGTTTGATATCAGGTAATGTGATACCTCCAACTTTGTTCTTGTTTCTCAAGATTGCCGTGGCTTCAATTCCTTATTTTTGATAAGTGAGAATCATTAGAAACTTATATGTGGTAGATTGAATCATTGTTCCCAACTATTTGCTCCCTTTCTGTAATAGATTATACATTCATACTCTTTGTCATATGATTTTTGCCATACCTCCTGGTAGGGCATATTAGCGTCATTCCTGTTCCACTGATTCTGAGTTTGGCTGTGTACAATTTTTGAACAGTGGAATGTGGGTAGAAGTAACAGTGGCTAGTTCTGAACAGAGGCTTTCAGAAGTATCATGTGTTTCTGTTGCTTCTCTTCAGCTACTGCCCTCTATCATGGGAAGAGCACATCCCAAATAATGGACACCTCTCTAGCCCAAGTCCCAAAATGAGAGGACACATGAGCCACACCTAGCCAAAGTTATCATAGTGGTAGCCAATGATTTGTGAGCTTGCAATAAGTGTCGTTGTAAAGAGTTTGGGGATTGTTTCATGCAGTGAAAGTTGATAAACACCCTGTCTAAAGTTGACAATTCAAGAATCGGAACAATAAGTATATTATTTAGAATTAGGGGATCTATCTATCAGGAGAAGTAGGGGTGGCAACCTCCAAATAGAATTAATTAAAGGTAGTTACCTTTGGTGATGCTGTTGGGTGAAAGAACTTAAGTTTTTTGTTTAATAGCTTCCCGTCCTATTTGAATTTTTATCATGCGCATGTATTACTTTTGTATTTAAAATGCACAAAGTACAGTGTATATGACCCAGGAGGTGATAAAAGCCTTAAATACATAAAACATTATAGCAACAATATGATGAGGCAGCTAATTTGTGTTGTAAAATAAAATACTACACATGATAAAATTATAGGAATTCAGGAAAAAAGAAAAGATCAACTTGACAGAAGAAGATGTACAAGGTAGAGAAAATTGCACTGGAACAGAAACCTTGGGGATTAAGAGAGGTGGAAGAAAGTAGGCAAAAAAGAAACAAATAGCATAACGTGGAGAGTGGGGAATAGTGAAGTGGTGGCATGACTGGAGCAGAGAATTCTTGCAGGTAAGCAAGAGATCTGTGACTGGTGGGAAGGGACCAGATAGTGAAGGGCCTGGAATGGTGGACTAAGTTTCTGTGTTATAGACAAAGAGTGGCTTCATGAACTGGGTGTTTTAGGAAGACCAATATAACAGGTTGTATAGGATGGACTGCATTAAGTTAAAACAGATTCCTCTAGGCTAAAGTAGAAACTATCTCATGGGTCATTTAGGCATGTGTTGTGGCATATATCAAGGTATTGCTCTTAGTCAGGTAACCTCTTACCATATCCTTTGGGCCTCAATTGATTAAAAACAAAAAAGTATCTCACTCTTTTGCTAGAAATATGTAGATCATTATTCAGATAGACAGATGCTCTAGAAGAATGGAAAGATGCGGCTTGGGATAAGCAGAGACCAAGAAAACATATTTTATAAATCTCTAAAAGCCACTCTTGAGTCTTTTACACCACCCTGTGCTACTTAGAATTTTTTTTTTCATTGAGTCTTTCTAAAGGCCATCCAACAATAGCATTAATTCATATGCACTCATAGTTAAAATCTTGGTCATCTTATTCCACAGTACCTCTTTTGAACAAAGCACCCATCATCTCTCCAATTCTCTTTATATCAGATTATGCCATTTGATTTCCTTTGAAGTAATGACAACACAAATATACTGACAACCATGACTTGTTTCCATTGTTCTTGATAATTTTTGTGCCTTACTTAGGTTTTCCTTCCATTCTGTCTCCTACTTTCATTAAATTTTTTTTAAAAAATCATATCGATGACTTGTCGTTTTTTAGTTTCTTAGGTTCATTTCTGCCCACTATCTTCTTCATTCGTTGGCCATGTGTCCCAATAATATATCTGGGGCCTTATCAGTGCAAGGCCTATGCCACCTGCACTGCCTCGGGCTTGCTTTTCTCACTGACTGTCTCAACTTTTTAAGTCCTCCATATTTGCTGATTCAGATTCCACTTAGTCTCTGATCTAGCAGTTCCTAGCATTTCTCCCATTGTTTCCCATATGATAAACAGTATAACCCATATAAATATTCAGAGTGCATGTGTGAAATTCCCAGGAAACCAGAAATAGATTTTTCCCTTTCCTCTCTGACTCAAGAAAGCCTATTGGAATGCGAGAAACTGGCAGTGACATTGTTAAAGGAATAACCTACGACCTGTTCTGGTTTATGATTTAAAATTTTATTCTTAGTTTCTGGTTCCAGACCAAGATGGAATAGTGGATGGAGTACCCTTCAATTTTAAGAACGGCTAAAAGCTCTGGACATTGTACATAAAACAAACATGAGAAGAAAAGTTAACAAGGAGAAGGCAATTGACTAAGGACCTTGGGATTAAGGAATGAGAGGGCAATGAGTTCCCTCAGTTTTCTTTTTGCTTCATATATTCTGAACTGAGTGCTGGAGAAGCTGGCAACCTGAAAGCACCATGGGAACTTGGGAATATTTAGAAAATCCCCAAGAAAGGCCTGCTTTCTCAAACCAAAGGGTTAGGAAAGGGTCATCCTAGAAAACTTTTAGATAGTAACTGCCTTATTCCAGCTAAACACTGCAGAAAAAGAAAAAGGCAATGTCACCCCTGTCTCAGTCAGAAAAGGTTGAATAGAGAGCCTAGACTTCCACCTTCACCCTGGTGTTACAAGGTACCCCTGGGGACTGCTCTAACCCCTGTTGGAGTGGTGTCAGAGATAGCCAAGTAGGGACAGAGTGATTAGCACAAACAAAACAAAACAAAACAAAACAACAAAACAAAACAAAACAAAACAAAACACAAAAACGACCTAACTATATGCAAGGGTAGTATGCTGAGTAAAAAAGAGCCGGTCTGAAAAGGTCACATACTGTATGATTCCATTAAATAACATTCTTGGAATGACAAAATTATAGAGATGAATTGATAGTGGTTTTTGTGGGTTGAGGGGGTGGGGGTGTGCTTATGGTGGGGTAGTGTGAGGGAGGTCTTTGTGGTGATGGAATAGTTTTGTATTTTGAGTCTGGTGGTGCTTACAGGAATCTGCACACGTGATAAAATGACAAAACTATACATACACATTGTACCAATGTCAATGTCATTGTCCTGGTTTTGATATTATACTATAGTTATAAGTTTATAGCTTTGTGATGAGTTATAGTTATAAGATGTAACTGTGGCGACACAAAAAATAAGTTCTCCTGGCAGGCCTAATAAGCAAATTAACGTGAGAGACATAAGGAGAAAATGTCCAAATATTACATATATACATATGAGTGTTCCACAAGAATATGAGAACTGAGGACAGACTGAGCAATTGAGGCTTACATGCCATTATAGACTAAAGAGAAGTGGGCAGGGGACTAGGTTTCAAATAGAAAGTAGGAAATTCATAAGTGAATGAGAAGCACAAACATATGTTAAACGAATTCTTGCTGGGTCACCCAAAAACAATGAGACACAGAAGGGTGTCCAACAAACAGGCTTTGCTAGATTTCTTCCTGTCTATCACATTTAATTCATAGATGTGAATAGGTAAAGTGAATAGCTCCCTTTCTTTAAGCAGGATTTTCTATTTTAAATCTTTTAGGTAGGTAAGGGGGGGAAAGTCAAAGGTTCTTTCTGAGCCTTTTGTTTCTTAATAACCAGCTTAAAATCAATATCCCAAAAGGCATATTTTAGGGTGGCAAACTCTGGGTCCCCATCATAACCACTGTGAGGAATGAGTAAAGGGTACAAAGGACATTTATGTACAATTTTTACAACTTCTTCTGAATAAAATTATTTCAAAATAAAGAGTTATTGTCTAATTTTGTTACTTCTGATAGTCATTAATATTATAATCCAAATACTGAAGCGCTCTGCTTTCTGGAGACAATGCTGGGATAGATTGCCTTTCCCTGCTTCTTCAGAAGTTAGATATGACACATGGTTTGATTTGGGCATTGAAATGCATACATAAAAGAGACACTTGGGAAGGAAGTGTTAAGAGACCATGTGCAATCTGCCATGTGCCTTCCTACTGTCCTTGCCAAGGGGGAACTACGTACTACTCTGAATTCTTCTTCAGCCTGGGCTGAAGCCCCCACTCACCATCCAAGAACATGGAGTGTGGGCCAAAAAGGAACTTGTGTAGTTTTAAGCCACCAGGATTTGGGACTTTTGGATATAGCCATCCAGTATAGTTCTACAACTATTAGTCACCATTACCTGCCTACCCCTCATAAATGCCTATAGTGTAGTGCTCTCATCACCAGATCCAAAGCAAGGCACCCTCCTGACTGTTTATAATCCACTCTCATCCTCCACCCCATGGACTGCCCTCACCATGAGGACATACCCTCACGCCTCCCCTTACCCATGATCGCCACCCTTGGTCCACGGATGAGTAGACCAAGAATCCTGCCTCCATCCAATTTGCCCTTCTTGTTCCTGGGTGTTAGAGCAGTGCAGTGGTCATGACAGTGATCTTATGCTATGAGCAGGATTGCTAGGAGAGGAGGAAGGGCACTCATGTTCCTGAGGCTTCAGTCACAAGGCAGGGCTCTCAGGCTTTGGTTGGCAAAAGCAAAAACAAGGAGTAAAAAAAGCGTAAAATAATAGCGTTTGTGTGTTCTGCATCAGTACCACCTGCCTCATTTTATTTGAAATCCTGTATGGGCTTGTATTTGCTTGTCCCTCATTCAATGTCACCCTTTTCTGTTCTTTCCCATCCAGTCAGGATGTCTCACACACAGTTCTCTACTCCTGCCACTGCGAGTCAATTATTCTCAGGCAGTTTATCCTGCTTCAGGCAATCTCCTACATCCCCCATTACAATGAATCCATCCCAGGTGCTATTCTCCTGCTTTCTAGCTAACTGGGGACAAACAATTAGTCCTTATTCACATGTTAAAAGAATATTAGTAGTTTTCAGGTAACAATCATTGTAAAGAGGGTCTGATAGAAACAATGAAAGCAGTTAATCATTCATTCAAAAGAGCAGCTCCCAGTGTGTGCTTCTCAGAGGCTGTGGTGAGGAAATGTCAGGGCAGGCAGGCTACTTCCTGTGGGATAGTCCACTTTCAATATGTCTCCACTAATTAATCTTCTAGGGACTAAATTCTTCTATGGTAAAAATCATAGAAATCATAAAAAAATTCATAAAATAATGAGCAAAAATTCTAAATCACACCATTATCCAGCCTAAGGTAGTACTTTTGCTAAAGCACACATCTGCACAACTGGAAAAAGCCGATGAGTCCAGGGCACAGGGCCAACCGGAAACAAGAATAACATTGGGAAGGATTATGCCATTGTCTTTACTTTGGATTCCCAATCTGAGCCCTTACACCTCCTTGTTGTAAGGCATCTAGCTCTTTCCTGCTCTCAAACGTGCTTTCAATTTCTACCCTATTTCCAATTCTTTTAGTAAGGTGAAGATACAATTTTAATAAACGGGAGTAAGTAGATTGGAGATGTGGAAGGGTAATTGTGCTTGGTTATACAACAAATGTAGGGAGGAGGCAAGATAACTAAAAGCTATACTCAGAAACTGCGATATGCTGATCAGCCTGCAGCCGGACCATGAGGAAACCTGCAGAACAAAGGAAGATTTCTGCTGGGATTGCTAACAACCCATTTCCCCACGCTGTGAAGGGAAAACAGGAAAAATAGAGTCTTTAAGTGGTGCCCTACGCAAAATAAAATCATTCATTCCCTATAGCTAAAACCATAGGGAATTTATGGATTAAAGGCTGGAAACTGCCTGCAGGCCTTTCATGCTACATAGCTTTTCAGCTATGTCCTTATATCCTTTCTCACTGTACATCCATATCAAAGGAAAATGGGTAAACAAAGTCTTTAAACTGTAACTGACAGTAGCTAAAGAATAATATATAATCTGAATTCCCCTAACACTAGAGTCCCTCTCAGTGTCTTTACTCTGTCCCTCTCAGTGTCTTTCTCTTGGTCCCTCTCAGTACCCTTACTCTGTCTCTCTCACTGTCTTCATCTCTCTGTTGTCTCTGTCTCTCTGAGTCTCTCTTAGGCTCTCTCTCTCTGCCTCTGAGAGGAGACCACATTTTATGTAGTGTTACCCCTTCTCTAATAAACTTTCCTTTAGACTCTAACTTTGGCGTGTGTTTGAATGCTTTCTTACACTCTGCCAAGATCCCTTTTGTCTCTGCGCAGGGCTTGAGTCTCCCCCAGCTTGGGGAAATTTGCCTTGTCTTGCATCATAACCAGTTGCAAAGACTGTATTTTATTACCTTTTACTATGCGAACAGCACACAACTTTCCATTTGTTTAAGAAAAAAATTTTTTTTATTGCAAAGAATTGTTGCAACTAGATAAGGTACTATTTTCCTGGGCTACTTAATTGCATGGATTTTTAAAAAAATGTTTTATTGAGGTAAAATTTATTTACCATAACATTTACTAGTTTCAAGTGCACAATTCAATGATTTACAGTAATTCTATGTAGTTGTGTAACCATGACCACAATCCAATTGTAAACATTTCCATCATTTCGAAAAGATCTCTTGTGCCCCTTTGCAGTCACTCTTCATTCCCACCCTCAGCCCTAGGCAACCACTAAATAAATCAACTGTCTGTATAGATTTGCTTTTTCTAGACATTTCGTATAAATAGAATCATACAATATGTGCTTTTTTGCATCTGGCCTTTTTCACTTGGCTTAATGTTTTTGAGGTTCTCTATATTGTGCCTTCTATGAATATTTCATTCTGTTTTATTGCTGAATAACCTTCCGTTGTATGGATATACCACATTTTGTTTATCCATTCATCCATCAGTTGCTGAACATTTGGATTGTTTCCACTTTTCACATATTATAAATAATGATGCTATGAATATATATGTACAACTTGTTATATGGATGTTTTCAGTTTTCTCGGATTTATACCTAGAAGTGGAATTGTTGGTTTTATGGTACTTTTGTGTATAACTTTTAAAGAACCTAACGTGTTTTTCCAAAGTGGTTGCCCCATTTTACATTTCCCTCATCAATCTATGAGGGTTCCAATTTCTCTGTCTCCTCACCAACAGTTGCTTTTGTCAGTTATGACAGCTATTGTAGTGGATGTGAAAAGCTTTCTCATTGTGCTTCTGATTTGCATTTTCCTATACTATAACTATAGTGACAACACGTTACAGTTACTGTAACGTGTTGAGCATCTTTTCATGCTATTGTTGACCATTTGTAGTTAATTCTTTTGCCCATTTTAAATTGGATTATTAGTCTTATTCTTGAGGTCTTTATACATTCTGAATGCAAGTCTTTTATCAAATGTATGATTTGCAAATCTTTCCCCCGAGATACAGTATTTTTTTATAGGTATTTTTAAAGGAGATGCTAACTTCAAAGCGAAGTTTCCTTGTGGCACATTGACAGGCCAATGATTCACTTTGTTTCAAAATATTATGTAAGTACTTTTAAAAAGCAACTTTTTAGTATATTTAGAGAATGTATTAAGCACAAAACAGCATAGTGAAATTCCAGATAATCTTCGATAACATTTTTTTTTTTTTGCTTACAGCCAGGCTTTTGGTTTTGAACATACATAGCATTTATTAAAAAGTAAGACAATTTAAATGACATTATAAACACTAGTGTCTTATCATTTCATCTCTTGGCTGGCGAGCAAGACACATAAACCTCTGAATGATTTAAGTGGAAAATTCATTTATTAAAAGAATGGTTGGTGATTCCTAGTGTGACAGACGACCATGGTTGTGTATTCTCTTCAGGTGGCTAGGTACTGGAATCAGTGCCAAGGGGGAGTGTTTTCCAAGGGGGCACAGTGGAGGAGCCCCTCTCTGAGCAGGAGACACTTCCCTAAAAAATCCCCACGCTGCAGGAGACCCGGCGTTTTAATCTGCCGAAGACTGGCTGCCTCTTCCGGCGGTGCTGGTCGGTGGCCTCCCTCTCACCGCCCACCCTGGGTCCTGGACCTCCTGCATCTCTGTTGCCTGGCGCAAGGCTTAGCAGGGCCAGACGGACGAGCCGAGTCTTCCAGCTCCAAGTTCGCCTCGGCCGCTGCAGGCGGCCCCACCCGGGTCAGGAGCAGCCCTGTACTTGGTCCCGGGGTCTATCCGAGGATCTCCTCGGCGCGGTGAGGGCACCCGTATTTCCTCCCACCCCGTGGTCTGGTCGACGTGAAAACGGCTCGAGTTTGATTTCTCTTGATGCGGCAGTCTCTTTGTTCGTACTGGGGTTCAGGTGGAGACCACCCGGCCGGACTGCACGGCCGAGGTCGTCGCAGACTGAGCCTCCCGCCCGGGGGACCCTTGCTCCGGTGTCTCTCCCCGCGGTGTCACCAGTCCGCGGTTCCCCGAGGGTCAGGGAGGCAGGGGCAGAGGCGCGGAGACACCGGAACCTCCCGGGCCCCGAGGGAAGCGCCGCGGCCCCGAGGTGGGCTCGCCGCAGGGGCGGGGGCAGCGCATCCGGGTGAGCGCGCGGCGCCCCCGCCTCCCCCGCGCAGCCGCACGGCCGCCGCCGCCGCCGAGCACGCCGCGCGCTGTGAGGACCGCGCTCGAGCGGTCTGCGCGGGCGGCCCTGCGGCCCCGGCCCGCCGCGCGTAGGCGGCCCCAGCGAGCGGCAGCAGCGGCAGCAGCGGCGACGCCGGCGGCATGCGGGGCAGCCCGGAGTAGTGTCGCTGAGCCCGCGAGGCCGGGCGCGGAGGCGGGGGCGGGCGCGGCGGAGGCGGGGCCCGCGCCGGGCCCGCCCGCCCGCGAGGGGAGCCGCCGGCAGTGGCCGAGGAGGCGGCGCGGCGGACGGCGGCCCGAGAGGAGCGCCCGCGCTGCGGCCCGCGGGATCGCTCCGCGACCGCCGCGGCCGGCCCCGAGGAGCGTCCGCCGCCGCCGCCGCCCAGAACGAGGTGAGTGTTCGCCCGCGCCCCGGCGGTCCCACAGCCGCGGCCGCTTGCGCGAGTTTGGAGGAGGAGGTGGAGGCCCGTCAGCGCCTCCCCGTCCCTTTGTGGCCGGCGCGGCCGTGGCCGGGGCGCGGGAGCGCTGCGCACAGGGTCTGGGTCAGGGACCGGGTCAGGGACTCCGGGGCTGCTGGATATGCGGCGTCTGTGGTTGGCAGCTGCGGCGAGCAGCGAGTTTCCGTCCTAGTTTGACATTGAGTTAGAAACCGTTTTTCTTTAGAAGACGGAAGTTTGCTTTATTCACCAAAAATACAGCTAAACATGGCTCCTGGGTTCAGCCCCGCCGTGTGGTACTTGGAGCCCCGGTGCCAGGCTGACCCTCGCTGGGCTGGCGCGACGGGGGAGGGGAGGACACGCGGGCAGCCAGGGTAGGGGCTTCCCGGCCCACTGCGCGCGAAGAGGTCCCGGCTCCGAATTAGTAAATGTCTATGTATGGGAAGTAGCGGACTTTAGGTTATGTGGCAGTCCTTCCTGGAAGAATGAATGAATGAAATGTCATTTGCTCATCCATAATCAATACAATGTCCATTTGAAGATTTGCCAGGAATTATGATGACTTGCATTGTCATTGCTGCTCTTACCTGGTCAACTCTGCTAAGTGAGGGTTCCCCTTCCTCCAAACTTATGACCTTGGCCTGATTTTAAACGCCACTGAGCCAGCCGAACTTACGAACGCGCTTCGCATTTCCTGGCAAGTGTGGGCGGTAGGTAAAGTAGTCTTTGTGATTGCGAACTGTTTTTGGAAGGCAAGAGAACGTTACCTTTAGTCGTACCTTATGCTTAATACTTTCATTTGTAAGACTTTCTGTCAAGAACCCTGAGATATGTGTGTGTGTGTATGGGGGTGGGGGGAGTCTTGTCCTCATTTCGCTGATGAAGAAGTTGGGGCCCTAAGAAGTTGTGACTTTACAGGTCACAAACTAAGCAGCAGAGAGCTGGGATTCAAACCTAGGCCTTATTAATCCAGCCCTCTTTACATCACATCTTTGTCTAGACTTGGATTGTCCATTGTGGTGAGCACTAAGCACATGTGACTTTTTAAATTACTTTAAATTAAATTTAAAGAAATTCAGCTCTTCACTTGCACTAGCCACATTTCAATTGTTCAGTAGCTAAATGTGATCAGTGGCTACTATTGAACCGTTCTTGTCTAGACTACGCATCCATTTATTTGGTAACTAAATATTTATTGTATGCTATCTGTCTGTGAGGCGCAGTTTTAAGTCCTGGGTATACTGTGATGAGTATTGTATATATAGAGAAAATGTCCTTGCCTTTATGGAGCTTACATTTTACATGATAGTTTGAGGGATGTTTCCACAGTACTTCAGAGCCTTGCTAATTCAAAGTGTGGTTCGTGAACCAGCATCAGCATACCTGTCATCTGGGATTTTGAAGAAATATAGCAGCTCAGGTCCCAAACCACATGAACTGAATTAGTATCTGTTAAAATGATTTAGCAGATCACAAGTAATAGATCACAGACCTATCTCGGCTGATTTGTGTTTGCATTGAAAGGCTTCTTCCAAACACCAGAGATAATGGTTTAATGAATGATCTGATGGCTTTTAAGAAGCAGGCTGTAAAACTCTTGGGAGCATTCACCATTTATGCAAATACTTGTTAAATGCTTGGCTTCTCCCACAGAGTATAAGCTTTATGAGAGGAGAGATTGTATCTTCCTTTTAGAGCCCTGTTTCCCCAGAGACTTCAAAGTGCTTGTTAAGCAGTAGGCACTCAATAAATGCATGTTGAGTACAGTCACTTGTGGCATGATGTTTTAGTCAACAATGGACCGCATATATGACATTGGTCCCATAAGACTATAATGGAGTTGAAAAATTCCTATCTCTTAGTGATGTCATAGCCATCATAAGTCGCAATGCAATACATTGCTTGTGTGTTTGTGAGGATGTTGGTATAAGGAAGCCTGTGCTGCCAATTGTATAAAAGTATAGCATATACAATTATGTGCAGTATTTAATACTTGATAATAAACAATTGTGTTACTGGTTTATGTATTCACTATACTAGACTTTCAATCATTATTTTAGAGTACTCTACTTATAAAAAAAAAAGTTTGCTCTAAAATGGCATGCCATATTCCACAGGCAGCAGCTTCATACATCTCATGTTGACGGAGTCTCTTCATTGCATCATTTTCTCTTGTGCTTAATTTAATTTCCTGTTGTTTTGTACATGCTATAGAGCCTTGTAGCCTAGGAGCAATAGGCCGTACCATGTAGCCTAGGTGTGCAGTAGGCTATACCATCTAGGTTTGTCTAAGTACACTCTATGGTGTTCACACAACAATGAAATTGCCAAGGACACATTTCTCAGTATGTAACTCCGTTCTTAATCAACGTGTGACTGTACATGAAAGAGCATGCTAGGAAGTCAAAGCTGGTGGTTAATCTCAAGCAGTTGCAGGTAAAGGTAATTTTCATGGCATTTGGTAAGAGCATGGGACCAAAGTCAAAATGAAGGTGGTTCTATATGTACCTTTTCAGCTTCAAGCCCTGGCTACTCTGGCCTGAGTTTTACTCTTGGCTCACTTGCATGCCCCATCTCTTTCTCTTTTTAATGACATAAAATAATATTAATAAATGTGAATCTTAATCATGTTAGTGCTATATTTTTTAAAACTAAATTCCAGACTATTTGAATTTTACCACTTTTCTATTATCTTTATGTTTAGGATCCAATCCAAGGTACCACATTGCATTTAGTCATTGTGTCTCCTTATTCTTTGGTCTGTGACAGTTTCTCAGTCTCTCCTTGTTTTTCACAACTTTAGTACCCTTGAGTACTATCCTGGCCGTCTTTGATGGACAGCTTTCCATAGACCAGATAGGATCCTCCAGTGATGGTAAAAGACTCTTATATTCAGGAAAGTAAGGCAACTGGAATAACTATTTCTGCTCTTATTTGTTCATGTAATATATACATCAGTTATGCTTATGTAATAACATACAACTTTAGTTCTTGTTTTTGTTACCAGGTTTCTTGGGATACAGTTCCTAATTGGTTGAGAATCAGAAGAGTATTACAACATTAAAATTGTGAACCACTGTTTTAAAATAAACTTGAGTTTTTATTTTTATGATAAGTAAAGAGTTGGGCCGAGGTGGAGGAGCAAGGAAAGAGATTAGCAAAAAGAGGTAGGTCAGAGAGGGACCAAGGTGAATGGAGTGACAGATAATGGAGGAAAAGGAATGGCGAAGCTGCATAGAAGAGAGGTAGGAGTGAATATTGTTTGTTCATTTATTAATATTTATTGAGTGCTTATGGTATGCAAGACCTAATGATAACTACTCAAGATAACTGGGGTGGGACAGCACGAAATACATGAACATACAGAAAAATACATAATAATTACAATTTGTGATGAGTGCTATAAAGAAAAAGTAAAGGGTGCTGGAGGGGTTGTGGATGGGAGGAGCTGCAGCTTTTGGTCATCTGGGTTGGTGAGAAAGGCTTCTCTGCGTGACATTTGAACTTCTCTCTCTGGCTTTGGGGACCCTCCATAATTATCACCACAGTGCTTATCTCATCTTTGTTATTTCACAGCATACACATGCCTCTCTCCATAGGCACTGTGCTTATTTTTAGCTGTGTCTTTATATATGATTTCTTCTTCCCAAGATGTCCCCCTCTCCACCTCTCGTTCAATGATTTGCTCAAATCCCATCTCCATTATGAAGTATTTCACTGTTGATTTGTGCCTGTTTGTCAATCTACTCGAGCATGGTGTTTGAGGATAGGAATCATATATTTATATCTGTGTGGCCTCAACTTAGTACAGCACA
Organism: Pteropus medius; assembly: GCF_902729225.1. NCBI lineage: Eukaryota > Metazoa > Chordata > Mammalia > Chiroptera > Pteropodidae > Pteropus > Pteropus medius. Next base: position 29,100,219 of record NW_024340849.1, on the reverse strand, counting down.
AAGCCAGGATTAATAAAGGGCTGTTTAAGAGGGTAGATCCATTCTGAAATGTTAACATTTGGGTATTGAATCTTAGAGCAGTAAGTGAAGGTCCAGTATTTTCTTCAGTTAAACTTTTCGTGACATAATTATAGATCCACATGCAGTTATAAGAAGCAATTCAGAAAGATCCACGTACCCTTTATTCAGTTGTTGCGAACATACGGAAATGATGTGATTTTTCTTCTTTAGGCCATTGATATGATGTATTATATTGATATATTTTTGAATTGAGCCAGCCTTGCATCCCTGAAATAAACTCCACTTGGTCATGGTGTTTCTTTTTATATATTGTAGAATTCTATTTACTAATATTTTGTTAAGGATTTTTTGCATTTATAGTCATTGGGGGCATTTAGCACTAGAAATTTCCCCCTCAGCACTGTTTCACTTCTGTCTCACAAATTTTGATATGCTATATTTTTTATTTTCAGTCACATCAATGTGTATTTTTCCCTTGAGACTTTTTTGACCCTCAGATTATTTAGAAATGTGTTGTTTAGTTTCCAAGTGTTTGGAAATTTTCACATTATTTTTGGTTTCTAGTTTGATTCCATTGTGATTGGAGGACACACTGTTTGATTTCAGTTATTTTAAATTTGTTGAGCCTTGTTTTATGGCTCAGTATGTCATCTGTCTTGGTATGTGTTCTGTGGACACTTGAATAGAATGTGTGTTCTTCTGTTGTTGAGTGGAGCGGTCTGTAAATGTCAGTTAGATCCTGTTGGTTGATCATGTTGGGTTCTGTGCCTTTGCTGGTTTTCTGTCTAGATAGTCTATCAGCTGTTGAGGAGGGGCGTTGAAGTTTCCAGCTACATTTATTCATTTGTCTAATTCTCCTTTTAAGTTATATCCATTTTTAGCTTTACATATTTTGCAGCTCTCCATTTGGTGCATAAACAATTAGGATTGCTGTGTTTTCTTGGTAAAATGACTCTTCCTATCATTATATAATGACCTTCTCTGTCTCTGGTAATTCTCTTTGTTTTGAATTCTACTTTATCTGATATTAACATAGCTACTACTTTTCTTTTTCCTTTGATTGCTCTTTTAATTGGATGATATATCTTTTTCATCCTTTTACTTTCAACCTGCCTATGTTATATTTGAAGTAAGTTTCTCGTAGATAGCATATAGATAAGTCATGTTTTTTAATCAATTCTGCCAATCTGTTTGATGCATTTAGATCATTTACATTTAATGTAATTATTGATCTATTGGGACTTAAGTCTGCCATTTTACTTTTTTTTATTTGTTCCCTTTGTTCTTTGTTTCTCTTCTCCCCCTCCCCTTCGATTTCCTATGGGTTATTTGAAGATTTTTTTTAGAATGCCATTTCAATTTCTTTATACTGTTTCTGAGTATATTTCTTTGTACAGTTTTTAAAAATTAAATTTATTTTACTGGTTGCTCCAGATATCACATATGTATTTTATGTATTTTAATATATAATATATCTTATGGTCTACTGGTGTCATTTTACCTGTTCAGTAGAAACCGTGCTTCCCTTTATGTCCCTTTACCCTCCCCCATTTTAATACAATTGTAAATATTTTTTCTACATACATTTAGAAGCACTTTAGACAGTGTTATAGTTTTTTGCCTCCACAATCAGACATAAGTGAGGATATTCCAGGGGAGAAGGAAAGCCCTATTTACCTGTATTTTTGCTTTCTATGTCTTTTTTTAATTTCTCAAGATTCCTTCTTTTATCATTTCTTTTTTGTTTTAAGAACTTCCTGTAGTCATTCATTAAGGTAGGTCTGCTGATGACACATTAGTTTAGTTTTCCTTCTTTTGAGAATATCTTGATTTCCTCTTCATTCTTAAAAGTCATTTTCTCTTTGTCACTTTTCTTTCAGCACTTGAAAAGTACATAGAGGCCACTGCCTTCTGGCCTCTATGGTTTCCGATGAGAAATCTGTTATTCAAAAAGTTTTTCCTCTGTAGTTAAGGTGTCATTTTTTTCTCACTGTTCTCAGGATTTTTTCTCTGTTATTAGTTTTCAGAATTTTAATTATGATACATCTTCATGTAGATTTCTTTGCGTTTATCCTGTTTGGAATTTATTAAGCTTGTTGAATCTGTAGGCTATGTCTCTTGCCAAATTTGGGAAGTTTTCACCATTATTTATTTGATTATTTTTTCAGCCCACTTTCTTTTCTCTATTCAGGACTCCAGTGACTTGAATGTTAGCTCTTGTATGGTCCCACAGGTTCTTAAGGCTGTTGATTTTTCTTTAGTTTATTTCCCTCTGTTCTTCAGGTTGGGTAATTTATATTGCTTTATTTTCCATTTTCTTTTCTCTGACCCTTCTATTCTGTTGTGTCCATCTACTTAGCTTTTTATCTTGGTAATTTTCAGCTCTGAAATTTTCATTTTGTTTTTCTTTATCTTCTATTTCTTTGCTAAGGCTATTTATACTTGAAATTATTTGTTGAAGCATTTCTGTCACAGCTTCTTTCTAATCATTGTCAGATAATTCTAACATCTCTGTCATTTTGGTGTTGGTGTCTACTGTTTTTTTTTTTTTTCATTCGCTTTGAGTTCATCCTGGCTCTTGGTATGATGAATGATTTTTTAAAAATAAAAACTGGATATTTTCATATGATAGTATGAAATTCTGGATCTTATCTAAAGCCTCCGGTTCAGCTGGCTTTTTTTGACACCACTCCAGCAGGAGAAGGGGGTGACATATAGCACTGCCTTGTTATTGCTAGGAGACATTAGAAGAACAGACTCCCACTTGGCCTCCCTTAACCCAAGAGGTACAGTGTTTTGTTACTGCCAGGTAGGGGTACAGGTTCAGGATCCCCAGGAGAGGTGGTGTGGAAGAGTGCCTTGAATGAATGCTGGGCTCCCTACATGCTGCCTAAACATCACTAGTGTGGAAAGGTGCCTTGTTACAGCCTGGCATGCATGTAGAAGTCTAGGCTACCCACTTGACCCTTGCTGGCATAGGCGGGGCCACAGTTTTTTTCTGTGGTGTTTGTCTGGAGTATAGAGGTTTTTTTCAAGAGTTTTCTCTCTTGCTAGGATGTTCCTTTTCTGGTTCTTCGGCTAGAGAGAGCAGACTTTGGGACTTCTTTTTCCCTGTCTGCGCTTATAAGCATTTCTAGGTTGCTGTCTTCTTTAGCTACAAGTCTGCCATATGTGAGGCAAACATAAAACTCAGGGAACTCACCATTGTGTTGTTCCTTGGGGCCTGAGAACCCTAGCCAGTCTGCCTGCTTCTTTCCATACTTGTCTTTTTATGTTTGTTTTCTCTGTAATGTCCAGAATTTTTAGTTGTACTTCATGGAGGTGATAGGGAAAAGTGCATCTAGTCCATCTTCCCAGAAGCAGATGTCCCTGGGAGGACTAGTTATTAACATTTCCCCTTTGTCTTCAACTGATTCTTTTCTAAAATATGTAAAAATTGCATTATAAGAAAAATGAAATAAAAACCTACAATATATAACTCCCAATTTTTTACTATTTTCAGTAGATGAAAAATTTCTGTCAGATTGTGATCCTAGCTTCCAAATGCTTGCTCTCAGTCTTTGTACTCTCATGGAGAAGGTATGAGCAGTTTGCAGTCTGGGGACTGTACTTTGACTAGCACTGCCTAGAATATTACTACTTGATTCTTTTTGAAATTATAAATCAGTAATTAGCTGTTCAGTTTAGTTTCTCCTCTGCTATTTTTTTCCTTGTATTTTTTTAGAGACGCCCTCAATGTGAAGTCCTTTAAGTCCTTAAAGAGAAGGAATGTTTGAGATTGTTTTTAGGACAACTGTAGCCACAGTGATGAGATTGCATTTCTAATTTTGTGTAATTTATTTCTCCTTTAACTGCTAGAATTTCTATAAATGGTTATGAATTTTAAAATTCTTAAAAGTTTTTATAAGAGTCCTTTGTACTCTGTAATTTATGACTTCTAATGTTACACAAAGATGCAACTGCTTTTGATTCTGTAAAGATGTCTAAGTACATAGGCTTCTGGTATGTTATCCTTTGGTTGACAGCCTCAGCTATGGAACAAATGCTGAGGGACACTAGGTGAAGCCTTCTGGAGAGCCATGAGGTGATTTGAACACAGTTCCTTAGGTTTAGGTGTTATGATTTTTGCTAGGTTTTTGGTTTTGGTGGTTATGACATCCTTCCCATTAATTTTTTTTTAAAGTATCAGGTCATTTATAAAAAGGAATAGAATTTGCATTGCATTGGTGGAGGCACATGCTAAGTTGTTGGATCATTCTTTGGAAATTACAGTTTACATTGTATAATTGTTTTCCTTAAGGTTAAAGAATGAGTGAAAATTTCTGAGAATGTTGTAATTTATTCTGTTCCTAGGAATTAGCATATTTATCAATAAACACTTTACTAATATTGATAATTCCTGTGCATAGCAGGGCCGTTAGAGATTAAAAAGGTAGAACTGTCATTGTGCGAGGCCTGGCTGCTTCAGAGATCGAAGTCATATTCTGCTCATAATAAGACTACAGAATTAATTTTAATTATTTTAAGTGTTTCCATGCAAAGGGAATACTATCTGAATAGGACTATTGTAAGAAGAGTAGCCATGAGAGTTTCAATGTTTACACAGTTTAGGGGCATAAGAGACCCAGAACAGCTTTGTCATTTGGCATGGAAAATGGTGATAAGAAGGTCTCTGATCTGAAACTTGGGAGGAGAATGAGAAAGTAGAGAGAAGAAGAAGATGGTCAATTGTAGACTAAGAGTCTTTGAACAGGGCCAGAAATCCTATGATGAGCAACCTTTGGGTCATTTCAGTATATGTGATATAAAGATAACACTCCTGGAGAGAGAGGAGCTTTGTGGCAGAGCTTTTGATTGGCAATACGCTTGAGTTGGATGAGGGAGTACAATACTGGCAGCTTATCAGCTGGTGTTTCCTCTGTCATGGGCTCTTGTCACAGCAGGGAAAGTTTAAGGAGCATTAGGGGAAGTTGGTTCAAATAGGCTGGGATGTAGGCTGTTGATAATCAGACACAACTTAGAACACAACGCAAATATAACAGTCTGTGTAGCAATGACCAGTGTCAGGTACTATTCTAAGTGTTCCACTTATATTAGTTAATTTAATCTTTATAACAATACACTCTTATTATTATCCTCATTGTACAGATGAAGGAACTATAGTACAGAGAGGTTAAGTGGTGAAGCTAGGATCTGCACCTGTCCCTTTGTCTGTGCATTTAACATGGCAGTCTGGTCTTAACCACCAAACTGGATAGACTTGCTAGGATGGTTTGGGCAAGATTACTAGGGGCTTTGAATAGCAAGCAGAAGATTATGGATGTCATTTGGAAGGCAGTAGGGAGCTAGTGAAGGATTTTGATGAGAATATTGATTGTCATGATCAGAATTAAGCTTTAATGTACATGTATGTGGATGGTGTTATTTTAAAAGGCTAGACATAGGAAATGAAGCTAATGTATTACTTCACTTGACTGTGTGTATAGAAACATATAGGTGTTCCTTTCAATGGGTAAAAGAAAGAGGGAAGTAAATCATTTGATCTCCCAAGAATATGCCACCATTAACAGCAGTGGGGGGAAAAAACACAGTTTATTTGAGGATAGTTAATGGATGTGCCTGGAGACCTGTCCAGCTGCGGGTGTCAGAGAGAAACTGCAGGTGAAACTAACCAGTGGGCATCATAGTTGTGGAACTTGATCTTGGGTGGAAAGGTCAGCTCTGGAGGTACAGATAAGCACTGTTAGCAGTGAGATGATGAAAATAGGGGTGGTTGAAAGGGCTGAGAAATAAACCTGAGGAGAAGCTTACAGTTAGGACCCTAGAGAAAGAATCTTTTACATCCTCATTGAGCAAATATTTATTGAGTGTCTGCTGTGATTACAAAGTGAACAAAAGAGACATGGTTCCTGTCCTTGTTGATTATACAATTTAATAGGATAGATAAAAATAGAGACAATTACGTAAATAATGAGGGAAATGACTTTCAGGTGAGACTCAGGTCAAAAGGATTTTAATACAAAGAGTCGGGGGCAAGAGAATTCCAGGTAAAAAGAATGGTAGATGCAGAGGCCATGTAGTATAAGAGAACTCATTCTGTTTAAGGAACTAAGAGATCAATATGGCTAAAGGGCCACTGGTGTGAGGGAAAGTCGGTGATATGAACAGAGAAAAGTTGGCATGGGACAGATCATGCAGGACCTTATTCTCAGTGCCGTTGAAAAGTTTGGCCACAAAAGAGCTCTGTTTTGAATTTTAAGCTGATCATTTCTGCTGCAACATGGAGAATGGATTCAGGTGAGAGGATAGGCTGAGTAAAAACGTCAAAACCAGTGAGGAGACTCTGTAAGAAGCCTGGACTTAAATATTGGCAGTGAATCTGTTTGAGGCTGAAGACTGGCTCCAGTGTTTCAGTAAGCTGCTCTGGCCTTCCCTGGCCTTCCCCCTTGGTGCTTTTTTCCTCTATCAAATCATGTATCATGTTGACACTGTCAGCATATCTACCTGTGTCCCTTGTAGACTGTGAATTCCTCTGGCAAGAGTAGGGACCTTCTCTTACTGGTCTCTTAAGCACCAGTGCCTACCACCTGAGAAGTGATTAGTAAATGTTGAATAAATAAGTGTACTTACCTTTAGAAGTGCAAGACTCTGGTCAGGTTTTAGAATGTGTCTTTTTCTTGTTGTTTTTTTTTTTTTCCCTGGGAGAAACTCCAAGATGTGAGTTGGCTGGTGGAAGTGTTACAGGGGAGGAATATGCTGACTATTTGGGGCCTATATAGGATTCAGTGGTGTTTTCAGATGTATAACCTTTGGAAGGTCTACACAGTTTGCTCAGCAGTAGAATTAGAAGAGGGCAAAGTCAGGAAATTCAAAAGCAGGGGTCTCCAACCCCCAGGCTGCGGACTAGTACTGGTCCAGTCCATGGCCTGTTAGGAACCTGGCTGCACAGCAGGAGGTGAGTGGTGGGCAATTGAGCAAAGCTTTATCTGTATTTGCAGCTGCTCCCTAGTGCTAGCATCACCGCCTCAGCTCCACCTCAGATCATCAGGCATTAGATTCTCATAGGAGTACTGGTCCCTAGTACCAAAAAGGTTGGGGGCCACCATATAAAGAATGACGGGCACTGACATCCAATGTTGCTGAGCAGGCAAGACTATGAAAAAGATTTCTTCCTCTTTCTTGTTTTCTTGTACTCTGTAGTTTCAGCAGAGCGATAGTAGCAGAAATCATATTACAAGGGAGTAGGAGTGAGTGCATGGTGATAAATGGTGACAGCAAATGTAGACCGTTCCTTGAATTATAATGGAGAGGAGGAAGGAGGTGGGTGTAGTTTGGCGTTGGGAGTAGTTGAGGGAAATGTCTTTTCAGATGGGAAGGAGCAGAGCCTATTATTTGTAAGACGTAAGGTATAATCTATCAGAACCAAGGAAGTAAGGTGGATGAGAGTCATTGTGGGTTTGACAGAGCATAAGGAAAGGGTATTGTGGTACCCTGGAGACAATGCAAATGTCCCATTGAAAGAAGGTGGCCAGTAATCACCTCCTAGGATTTTGCTGTTTGAGTGTGCTCACTTCCTCGTGGCAAAGGATTGTTTTACCAGAGCAGTCAGCAATCCTGATTATTCAAGTGAAATGTCCTGATTTTTAAAATGTCGGTGAGTCAGTTTGTAAGAAGGCTGTCGTGTGTTGTGTGTGTCGTGTGTGTGTGTGTGTGTGAGTGTGAGTGTGCGTGCGTATGAGAGAGGGGTGGGGGGAGTGGGGAGAGGGGAGGAAAAACCCTTATCTCTAGGTGCAGTTTGGCCTGAAAGTTACCTTGGGAGAAAAGTCTGGTGGAATCAGTTGGTAAGTGAAAGAGAGGAGAGGCGTATTTGTGGAACAAAAGTTCCAAAACTATAGGAAGGGATGCAATTAAGTGTACAAATGGAGAGCATTCTCCTTGAAAAGGAGGAAGGACTCTGTGAGGGAAGAACAAAGGTAATGTGAGGTAAAAGTGACATGGAGGGAACTTGAGTCTGAGGAGGTGAGACTTTGTAGAGTCAGAGGGCAGGATTGGGTCAGGTGGTTGGTGAGAGTATACACACATGAAATGAGGTGTGTGAGGGGGGAGTACAGGAGAAGAATAGTAAAGAACAGTAAAGGCTTCATCTGGCTAGCTAGCATCGGTTTACAGTGGACTTCATTACAGCCAGCTTCATTTCAGAACTTTCTTTGTAATGTTAATGTCCGGAAGTTGAAGTAGAAAGTGAATAGTGAGACTTGTCTAGGGTTAGGGATTGAAAAGATGAAAGGTCCAATAGGTGATTGATTTCTTTGTATGTCTAAGAGGACATGATTAACAAAGGTTGTGTGGCTTCTAGGTTGGTAGCTAAGCACATGAAACCAGAAGCATGGTTAGGTAGGAGAACAGGAGTTGATGTGGAGACAGATGGAGAAGAGCAGGTTTGGCAAGGTGAGAGAGCTTAAGTACCATATGGTTAGGAGGCCATGGTTGTGTTTGCATTTGGGTTTGATTTTGACGGAAGTGTTAGTTTAAGGTATTGATAGGCAAATTGATGTTGGACCTTAAGACAAAAGACAATGGTTCTAGGCTGCTGAGGACAATGACAGTGTCAGAAGGTATCTCGAGATTTGCAGCCAACAGAGGATTGAGAGAGTTTGAAAGTGGGGAGGAAGATAGTGAGTACAGTGCCTACGTGAATTCATTGGGGAAGGTTGGAGGATAGGTACCTTGAAGATCAGTCTCAATATAAGGATAAATCTTTTGGGAGTGGCTTAAATGAAGTAGCAGATTTTGACTAATCCATAATTCAGATTTAACTATTACAATATTCTACTGTAATATTAAGGAAAATTTCTAATGTAAAATACTCATGTGTAACAAAAGTAATAAAATAATATATAAAAAGATTTGGACTAATCCATTTTGCTTAGGGCAGACAAGGTAGGGTCCCTCTGGGATTCACTTCACCCACACCCACAGAGATGCTTAATGGCAGCCATGACCTGTTGTGCTCTGATTTACCAGCAACTCCCAGACTTGGGAGAAGTGGTAGTGACTAACCTAGTCATGCTATCACTTGGGAACATAGATGCAGTATCACTTTCTGAGAGGTTAAGGGTTTGAAAAAGGTCTTCAGATTTCCCTCAGACTTTTAGCAGTGGAAGAGCATTGGTTTGTGTAGTAAGCAGACCATAAACCTACAGCAACAAGCTGCTGCCTGTCTGCTTGCCACCCTCCAAACAAAACTAAACAAAAATGATTATGAATTTAGGTATGCTTCCATCTCCTCATCTGATGTCCACATGTTTCTGCATAAAAATACTATTTGGAGAATGAGTAGAGTAGGGTAACTTTTTTTGCATTATTAAATAATGGGAATTTTTTTTTCATAGAAAAAGTAATGTGTGTGTGGTAAAATATTCTGCCAGTATCAAAAGGTGTACAGTGAAAAGTAATTCTTCCACCCCAGTATTTATGTTTTAATGTAAATTGAAGTCATAGATATTTCTGGGCCAGATGAGAGTTGCCTCAAAAATTTGTTTGTGTGTGTGAATTAGAATGTTATAAGGAATATGATAACTAAGCTACAGGGGGAAAAAACCACCAGTTGATGAGTTGCTGATAGGCATTTTTAAAAAGATTTGGGGTGCATTTTGAGAAATGGAACAAGCTAGGGAATGTATTTTGGAGAGGGAGAATGCTGTGAAGACCAAGGAAAACAGGAGAGAGTTTAGGGAGAACTTGGTACACTAGGTATTAGATATAAAGGTTAGGGTAGATGATGTCAGAACAGAGAAAGCATGAAGTCAGGTGGCATGGATTTATCTGAGCCCTGAACTGGAAAAACATCTTTTCTCCAGAGACTCAAAATGGGAGCTAAAAACTGTAGCTTGATTCAGATTGGGTGGGAAGGTGCAAATAGACAAGTCAAAGCAGACTGGGGTCTAGTGACTTAGACTAGGGTAGTAAAAATAGAATTCCTGGAAAAAAATTGTTGGGAACTTTAAACCTGAACCACACCAGCTGGATAACTTTATTACTGTTCTCTCACCTCTGAACAACCTCTGCCCTTAAATACTAACGAGCTGTAGTAGAATTTCTTTATGAACTTGAAACTTCTGTATGCTGAAGTGTGCTGAACTAGGGAAAAGGATTTCAACCAGAGTGGGGAGAGTAAGATGGGGAAGGTCTACCTCTTTGTATACTTGTATAGATAGCAGCAATGAACCTGAGGTTGAGCTCTTTATATCACATAACTCTTTGAAAGAGGTCTCATAAAAACACCCTAGAATTTCACCAGGCAGAAAGTTTCAGTAAGAAGTAAGTAGGCTCTCAAACTCCTATGAAAATTGCCCCTCACGTCGTGGTTCTCCAGATCTCTGGGGCAGTCCTTCACATCTGTACACTGGAACGAACCATCTCCCATTGCTCATCACACCTTAGCCTTCTGATCTTTCCCTGTACTCCCTAAAACATCTTTCTAAGACTTACTTTCTCATCTTCACAGAGCCCCAATGCCATTCTTGAGTTGCAGCACAGTACCTTCATGGTACACACCAGTCACTGATCTTAGTTCGCTTCTCTTTTGTGTTCTTTGGTTACAGGCAATAGAATCCAGCTCTATCTAACTTAATCAGGTGGTGATTTATTGGAAAGGAATTGGAAACTTACAGAACTGTTGGACTGCTAGGGAACAAAGCTTGGAAACAGGCGGAAACTTAAGGCAGCTTTGGGGAGCTGGAAAGCAGAATTATAGGAACGATCTGATCAGGATGTCATCACTGGAATGAATGAACTCCACTTGTTTCTTTTATCTTTGCATATTTCTTGCTCATGAGTTCATAGTCCTGAAGAGTACATCTTACTGGCTGAGTGTAAGTCATGGTAGGTATACCAGTGTTGAGAGGAGGGATTTAGTTGCTGGAACCTTCAGAAATCCCTTGGCCTCCACAGTGGGACAGTAGACATGTGGATTTACAGTCTCAGCAAGATTATACAAAGCAGAGAACAGGTAATTCTCCAAAAGGAAATTAGGAAGGGGGGAATAGATGCTGGACAGCTAAAAAGATACTTCTCCTTTCCAATATAAAAAATTTTTTTATGATTCTCTCACATCATAGTAATTTAGTTGTGAGACAAATAATAGCTAGACTTGTTTAGTGCTTTGCTCACTACAATTTATGCTGCATCTAATCTCATTCCTTTATGCGCTACCTGTTTGTCACAACAATCTTGTGATGTAGGTAACCACTTGGTGTCAGAGCCAAGGTAGTTTAGTACTGCATTGCCCTATGCTGTTTAAAAAATTATCATGAATTAGTTAATACTTTTAAATTTGGATTTTATTAATTTTAGAGTATCTGTGCATATTTTTAATGGTACTTCTCTCTCCCTCTCTCTTGATAAATTATTGCTATATAGCAGGCAGGACCAAGACCTCAACATTAAAAAATGGGTGCTTCTGAAGGTTATAATTTTTTTGCTACCTTTAAATATTTAGGCATATGTAGTCAGTGTAATTTAAAATTACTATTAGTTATACCTAGTGGTCATAAAAATTATGGCATGGATGGTTGAAATAATCCTAAAGAATTTTATCCTGAGTTATTTTCCAATTCTTCATCCAACAAGGGTTTTTTAAAAAAAGTCTTTCTTATAGTTTCTGTCCTGCTGCTAAATTTACTGGGTTACATTTAAATTTCTTTATTTTCCTATAAATTCTCAGCTCTAATGGGCCTTGAAAAGACCCAGAGGAAGGGGAATGAAGAGAGGTAATGGGCTTTTATAATATACAATGTAGATAATAAGTCCTTTACAACTGAAAATTGTGCCTGTGTAAGTGTGGTGATAAGATTCTTGTTCGCAGGACAAATAGAAGGATAGGCAGCATGTATTTGTTATCGAAAACCTGCCATATATCATACCCCGTCACTATAGTTTTTTAAATTAATTTCATTTTAATAGCTAATAATCAAATAGTTTTTATTTCGTTTTTCCAAAATCACTTTAATTATTATTGCTAATAGAAATAAATGGGAGCAGCTTGCTACCTAATCATGATTCCTGGTTAAAACTTGAGTGTTGACCTGATAGCTCACTTTGGGGGCATTTTTGTGTATCTTGTTTCATTAGCTTACCCAATTTTGTGTGGTGTTTTAACTCAGACAATATAATGCAGATTAGACCTGCTCTTCTAGCATTCTAAAATAGACTGGATAGCTAACTGAGAGGATTGCTAGAAAAGTTTGTGAGAGTAAACAAACTGTTGATAGCATGTGCAAATTAACATAATAGAGTTGTTTACAATATAAACAGCTACTGTGTATTTGAGCCACCTCATAACAGAAATGAGCTCGGTTGATGAGAAGTAATAAGAACACTCTTAATAAACTAAATAACTTTGGGAGGGTCATCTTTTACTATTTTGCCTGTGTGTCCAGTTGTCAGTCAGAATGCTGAATCCGCTTTACTTTTAGTGTTTGGCTGACTTTTACTACAGCCCAGTGTCTAACAAGGAGACTTTGCCTTCCCTTAATCACTGACCTGGGAGCTGAGGACCGTGATGTGGATACTGCCACCTCTAGCACATTAGGGTAGAAATAGAACAGGATATTCTTGTTTGAGAATGTTGGCCTTTACAAAACGGCTCCTTATAAAGTGCTTTACAGATTTACAGATGAAATTCAGTTCAGTAATCTGAAGAACATTTATGGAGTATGTGAGATGTATAAGGCCCAGTGTTAAACCAAGACATAAGTCCTGCCTTTAAGAGATTAAATGTAGAAATAATTATAGTTAAATTAAGAAATGTGATTTAATGGTTTAGTCATTTGTCTATTAGTTTTTAAGCACTTGCTGAAATGAACCAGGCACTATACTCAGCTCTGCGAATTCAGAAATGCCTTCCAGGACTCACAGTCAAATGGGCGAGCTTGGCATACAAAAATAAAGCTATATGATTGTCACTAGTAGAGGTGGTTGGTATAGAGGGGGACATCTGAGGAGATGAGAGGTTCCTTGAGTGCCAGTAATGTGTCAGTAGGCACAGCCCCAGGTCCTGGGAATACAAAATGTCTGCCTTCACAGAGCTTTGAAAGGCCTGAGTATTGTATGAGTTTGGCAGATGGACAAGCAGAGGCCATTTCAGACAGAAAATAACACATGGAGACATGGAAACAAGAGACCGCATGGCATATTGGAAACTAGAAGTGGTTGGATGTGACTGATGAGCAGGGCACCTGAAGGAGGTGCGGAGTGGAAGCTGAATGTGGTCGGGGTTATGTTGGGCAGTGTCCCAAAGGCTCTGCCTGGGATGCTCTTCCACAGGATCTTCCTGTGGTTGGCTCCCGCCTCAGAGAAGCCTTTCCCGCTCACCCAGTGTAAAGGAACTGCCCAGTCCCCTGCCAATACACCACCTCTCCTTTTTTTTTTTATTTATGGAGTGCTCCGTAATAGCTGATACTTTATTTTTGTTTATTGTCTGTATCCCAACACTTAACTACAGTTTCATGAGAGTAGGAACCAGGTCTGTCATGTTTATTGCTGTATTCCCAGCACCAAGAACATCTGACAATGTTTGTGGAATGAATGTAAGTATGGATTTTATTCTGTAAACTGATGGTTCTTAATTTTGTTATTTTCTAGATCCTTTTATACATAAAAATTATCGAAAACAAAGTTTTTGTTTTGTGGGTTATATCTATTGACAGTTGTCATATTAAAGATAAACATCAAGACATTTTAAAAAACATTAATTCATTTAAATTAAGAATAAACCTATTACATGTTAATATAAATCTATCTTTTATGAAAAATAACTGCTTTCTAAACCAAAAAATTAATAAGAAGTGTGGCATTGTTTTACATCTTTACAAATGTCACTAATGTCTAGCTTTTCATAGCTGGATTCCAAATCTTTTGTATTCATGTCACGTAGCCTTTGGAACTCAGCTATATACTCATGACAGAATGAAAGTAAAAAGGCATAATGGACTTAGTGTAAAATAGTTCTGACCTTGCAGACCGATTAAAAGAAACCTCTGGGATCTTCAGGATCCTTTTAAGGGTGTCTCGGTGCTATCATTATAAGATCTACTGCTATAGGTGGATAGTTTTTAGCTTTTTAGTATCAGGAGTATAGTTTCAAATCTACCAAGCTCTAGTGTAAAGAACAGATAAAGGCGGATCTGTTTAGGTAAAGTGCATATGTGTTGTGGTTTAGGGAGGAGGGGGAGTCCCTAGAGCCTTGCTTTTACCCTTCTTTCTCATTCCTTGGCTAAGATGCTAATTTGGCTATAGGATTGTTACCTTTAGGGTAGGACTATTGTGTGTAAGTGAGGCAGGTGAGCATACAATGAGGATTCTCCACTCTGTACCATAGTTTAACTGTCAGTATTTTATTTAATGGCCTTTTATTTTATTTATTTATTTTTTACTTAATGGCTTTTTAATATATGAAAGCTTATTTCATTTTAAGCATTGAAATACTAGTGTTAATATTTTATAAAGGCTATATTTTCCATAAGTACTCATTTGTTTGCTTTCATTAAAAAGAAAAAAAGAAAAAGATTTAATTGCAACCAGAGACCTAATTTTGTTTCTGAGGTTTACTTTTCCAATTTTGTATAAATAAGTAAGATTTACTGGTATTTGCAGCAATGTTATAGAAATACTTTGGTCATAAAACAGGTGTTTTAAAGATAGTTTTCTATCTTTGCACATCTAAGAGTATGTAAAATAAAATTTAGTCAAGGCCCAGGTACATAATCAGACAGAAGTAAGGAGGAGGAGGAAATCTAATTCTGCTTGTCAAATAGAGTGGAGGAGAATGGCAGCTGGCAAGAGTAAGACTAGAGCTTGGATAGTGCTTTTAAGTATCATTACCACCAGCTGATTTTAGTATGTTTCTGTGTTAAAATAGTTATTTGTCTGCCTCAGGAAACATTCTCAAGTCAGTTAATTTTGTTACTACGTGGAACTGTTTCTAATTTTTTTTTGTCTTGAAAAGGATCACAAGTTTCCTGTAAAGCTTCTGTTTTTGCAAGTAAATCCTGTCTCTCAATTTTGTAGGTCCTGTCTTTTGAGATTTTTATCTGACATATATTAAGAGGCTACGCTGGAACTTTAATTCATTATCAATATTTATTACTTGTATCATTAAAAAACAAGATCATCTGTTGTGTATAATTATGACATGGTGTTTATGTAGAATATAAACTCTAGCTTTATTGTCTGCTTTTTCAGTGTTGGAAGGAAATATTGAGGGATACAGAGAAAAGCAGTAAAAATAATTATAGGACTGAAAAGTATTGTCTTGGATTTGGAGTTACATATTTTAAGATGTGATTCAATAACTCAACTTCATACATGATATTTATGAAAAGAAAACCCTGTTTTAAAGAGTTATATAAATATGGCACATCTCCATAAAAGAGTGAATATAACTGGACAAATTTCTTTCTAGATGAGGTTTAACATTCAGAACTGCCTGAT
Source organism: Pteropus medius (assembly GCF_902729225.1). NCBI lineage: Eukaryota > Metazoa > Chordata > Mammalia > Chiroptera > Pteropodidae > Pteropus > Pteropus medius. The sequence continues at coordinate 29,084,706 of NW_024340849.1, read as the reverse complement.
ACTGATAGCAGTTAATTTTTAATTATTTTTAGAAATATGAAAGAATGTCATTTAGCCATTCTTTGAGTAAATATTTAAGTGCCTACTTTGATCCCATCATGACTTTATTTTCATATTTTTTACATTTCATTTGTTTCTAAATGAAATATTTTGAATAGGTAGCATCATAACTTTTTGAGCATCTCCAATTATTAAAGTGTGCCCCTGTTTCTTTTAAGTGAATGGAATTATGTATTAACATTTCTGTAGGCTGCCCACCATCCAACTTTACATCAAGAAACGAGGAAAATACTTTGTTTCTTATAATTTTACGTTTAATAAAAATTAATTGGTGATATGTTGTGGGGGAATACTTAATGTTTTAGTAATAGCTACCTTTTTCTAAGATTGCAGTCCCCCCATTCTCGATCCTTCTACCTGATTATTTCTTCTTTCTTTCTCTTACTTTACTACCTTCTATGATATAATTCAATTTATTTATGTTTATTGTTTGCTGTCTACACCTCTCTTCCCACATAGAGTCTTTGAATGCATTAGTCTTTGTTTGGTTTCCTGATAAATGCCAAGTGCCTAGAACAGTGTTTGGCACATATTTGTTAATCAAATGAATCATTTACTCATTTATTTATTTATTTATTTAGGCTTTTAGAAGTAGAGGTATATTTCTTTTGGAGTAAAATACTCAGCTAGCAGACTTCAAAATATTTAAAGGCTTCAGTTTATGGCAGTGTGGCAGATCAGATTTAAAAAAAGTTCTCTCTTATGTAACATTAACAGTACTGGACCAAATAGTCAAAAATATCTTTTAAATGCATAGTTGAGCTGATAAATAAGGAAGCTTCTCAGAGGTCAAAAACAAGAAATCTTAAATCCAGATAGGTAAGCTAATGGTAATACTGGCTGCTGTGCTGGAGGTCCTGGTATCCTTGGAAGCTTAGAGCTTTGGATTTTGCAGGACGACTGTGGGGTGCTAGACAGAGTCTAGGAATCAAGGTGAGAAGTAAAATCCAGAGACCCTATATAAAATGAAACTCCATGAAAGGGGTCAGTAAACTAGGAAAAAAATTAAAAGTCTGTCCCACAGGGCAGAGGTGGAGAGAAATGTATGGGTTGGGTTTAGTAGGAGTGAGGTAAGGAGGGTTGCCTGTCTCAGCTTGACAGCTTGTCTTTCATTGGAAAGGTAAAATGGTCTTCCTTGAGAAATTATAACTAGGAGTCCATTCTCGCCAAGAATTTAGTGAAAAGTCTCAAGATTTTAGGACTGAGAAACCACATCCTCCTGGAGAAATACAGCAATACCGATTTTAGAGAATTGACACAGGTAAAGTTTCTAGGAACATGAACTCACAATTAAAAAAAAACAACACTTTCAGTAAGCCACAGTGAATTAATCAGCATTAGGTCAGACAGACATTCAGAAGCTACAGATATTCTAGTTGTCAGATACAGAATATAAATAAATGTTTAATATGTTCAGAGTATAAAAATATGGCTATGGAACAAGAAGCTATCAAAAATAATTAGGGAAGCTGATATTGAATATCAGCTGTAATTGAAAAAAATTAGGCAAGCTGAATTTAGTATATAAAGGAAATACTACATATTGAACAAAGAATTTGTTCTAGGCAGGCAAGCGTGGTTCTGCATTAGAAAATCCATTGATATAATAATCCACAGTTTAAAACTAAAAACCCCGTATCACTCGAAAATGTGAAGAAAAAGCATTTATTAAAATTCGACATTCTTTTAGGATACAAACTCATACCAGACTAAAGATATGAGAGAAATTCTGTAACTTGACAAAGGGCATCTACAAAAAACCTATAGCAAACATCATACGCAATAAAGACACATTAAGAATATTCCTTTAAAAATCAGCAGCAACTTGAAACTAATTTAAATAAATAAATAAATAAATAACAGCAATATAAAGATGCCTCATGTTACCCCATCTCTCCAGCATTGTACTGGTCAATATGGCAAGAAAAGCTACGAGGCTATAAGAAATGAACAAAATGGTTAGCCTTAGAGTCAGTGTGAACATTTTCATAGAAAATTTAAGTCCACAGATACAGTTTTAGGATTTATAATAGTTAGCAAGTTGCTGAATAGAAGATCAATATAGTAAAATCAGTTCTATTACTCTAACATAGTGGCTCACAATAAGAAAAAGTAATAAAATTATTTCACAACAAAAAAAAAAAGGTACCTAGGAATAATTATCAAAAGATGTGCCAGGATCTTTATTTAGAAAGTTATAAAAATGTATTGAAAGACATTAAAGAAGACCTAAGTAAATATGAAGACATTCCATGTTTATAGGGAGAAGACTATGTCTTGTAAATATATCAACCTGTCATTAATAAATTCATCACTATTTCAGTAAAAACCCTGCAGGATATGGTTTTATTTGTTTGTTTTTGTGGAACTTGACAAATTAATTCTAAAATTTATTTGGAAAAGCAGAGGGCCAAATATAGCCAAGATATTTCTGAAGACTGCTTGTCCTTCCCGATTTTAAGTTAATGTAAAACTTTAATAATTGAGTTAGTATAGTATTAGGGCAAGTATAGACTAATAGTTTGGAAGAAAATTGAGGCAAGAACAACCGTATATACATGGAAATCTGATATATGACAGAGCTACTGTTATAAATCAAATAAGGAAATGGAATACTCTGTAGAGGGTGTTGAGATTATTATTTAGCCACTTTGAAAAAGGTTTCTTACCTCACACCAATATATAAAAAAAATTCTAGATGGTTTAAAAACTTAATTGTGAAAGGGAAAACACAAGCTTTGAGAATAAAATTTTAGAGAGTATTTTATGACATCAGGCTTTTTAAAACTGATGCCGAAAGCACAGTTGTCAAAGGAAAAAGTTAATAAATTTGCCTATATTTAAATTAAGATCTTTTTTTGTTTACAACCAAAAGAGAGTGTGAAGTACACGAACAGAAAATATTTGTAACACATAAAATCGACAAAGGATTTTTCTTTTAATTGGAATAATGTACACACATGTATATATGTCAATATACATATATATCAGTGTGAAAGAGATAAATGGTCAGTAGCCATTTCATAGAAGAAAAATGAATAGCCAGTAAATATTTGGCAACAGAGAAATGTTCATCAGAACTACATTGACAAAATTATAAAACTTGGACAATATCAAGTATCCCATTGCAGTGCTCTATGGCAGAGATCAGCAAATTTTCTGTAAAAGACCAGTGAATAGTAAATATTTTAGGCTTTGCAGGCCATACAGTCTGTTGCAGTTATTCAGCTTTGCTCTTGAAGCGCAAAAGCAGCCATAAAGCTTATGTAAACAGATGGAATGGGTGTGGCTATGTTTACATAAAATTTTATTTATAAAAAGTAATTTGACAACCCCTACTCTATAGCACCAAAGTTAATGAATTATTAATACATCAACATGGACAAATCTTAAATGCTGGATTAAAAAGGTAGAAAAAGGGTATAAAGGATACATGTTTATGGGTTTTACTATAGTTAGTGGGACTTGAGTAATTTTGAATTCTGGCCTTGACAAAGTCTTGTATGAGTTCAGCCAAATTACCTAACTTTTTAAAGTGTCAGTTGTCTTATCTGTAAGATGATAAGCATAGTATTATGTAGCTTATTGGTTTGGTTAAAAGTGCTCAGCATATGTAAGTGCTTCATAATTGTTGCTGTGCTTTCATTCTACAACTTTAACTTACATCTCTTCAAAAAAAAAAAAGATACCTTTCTTGCTTTGGGAACTCTAGGTATTTTTAATCTGGGCTTGCACTGCGTATGGGTAATGTGGCTAATAGTAAGGCTTGAAATGTCCTCAACCTGAAGTTTTGAGTACTGTTTCTTTTACTTAGCGCAGTTAGTGAGATCTTATGTTTTAGTGTCATGTTGAAATCGCCAAACTTACTGTGGCTGATGAAATACTTGTTGACAGCTTCGGGTGTCACTTAACCTTCCTCTGTTGGCTTTAGCATTGTGGAGAACTCCTTTCTCAAAACTATCTTCTTTTGGGTTTATGTGCCAGTCTCTAGATTATTCTTTAACCTCTCAGACCTTTCATTTCTCGAAACGTTTACATTCTTGCCACCATTAAAACTTAAGACTCTTCAGTTTCCTCAGCTGAAAATGGAAGATAAAATTCATTTGAAAAGAATTGTTATTAGGGTAAAATTTTCAAATATATAATATCATCCATAGAGGAACGCCATACCCATAGATTCTGATTCATTTATGCTGAGTTGTGGTCTGGATGAAAAAAAACCAAACCACAAAACTTCCTCTTTCATTTGAGCAGCAGTGACATATGAATGTAATGTACGTGGCACATTGCAGGCTTTCATAGTTTCCTCTTCAATCTGTCTGCGCCTGCTGTGCTTTATACCTTTCTGTCAGGTCGCCTAGGATCCTTTATCGCAAGTGTTCATATTGACTGTCTCCTTCCTAAGGATAGTGACGTTGTCTAAGTCGTCTTTGTTTTCCTAAGGTCTAGTGAAATGGCTTGGTATATAGTAAATAGGTACCTATAAAACTGAAGTTAAGTGAATGAATGTATTTCTTGATTTTGTTGACAAAAAAACCAGTGTTAGCAATATTTGGCCTGCTAAAGTAAGACGTTTAATCCATTTGAAGTCTAATATAGCTTTCAGCTCCCTGAAACTTACAAGTTATTTCTTTGTTTTAGCTTTGTATTTCAAAAAATTCAAATATATGTAAAAGAAGAAATAGTAAAATGAACTCCCTTAAACATGTACCCATCTTCCAGCCTCAACAAAGGTTAAGATTTGCAACGCAAGCCAAAATATTTTAAAACAATATGAGAACCATATCATTTTACCTCTAACACTCTTCATTATGCGTTTTTTAAAAATGGGAACGTTTTCGAATATAGCCACAATGCTGTTATCATTCCTGATAAGACCAACCATAATTCCTTAGTACCATCTAATATGCAGTCCATAGTCAAATTTCTCCAGTGATTCCCAAAATGTCTTTTTGGGTTGGTATGTAGATTCACAAGTCAAACACATCTACATACTGCATTTGATTTCTTTGAAAAAACTCTTCTTATTAAGAAATAAAATAATAACTAGTTTTTATTTCTCTCTTTTCCCCTTTCTATTTTTTTAAATAACTCCCTCAAGATTAAGGTTTTTTATAATAAAGCAATAAACTTTGCTGTATCAGATACAGTTTTCATCTCCTTTAAGACTGCTTTGCTGTTATTTTTTTTAGTAATTAAGCACTTAATATGTAGAGCAGTACTTCAGTTAACGACGCAGCAAAATGCAAAATTGAAACTTGCAGTTAAATTTTACTGTACCCTCAGTACTGTTAGACTTTTCATGAAAGCTGTAATACTATTTTATATTCATTAAAAAGTATATGCTCTTTGATAATATTTAAATATAGTATCTTAAATATTTTATAGTTATTCCTCTTGAATTTATGGTTATGAAAAGGAAGCTGAATCTAGGCTGTAACATACTGTGTGTGTTTGGAAAATTTTGCTCATAGGTGAACTTAATTCTTAAATTCTCTAAAGCCGAAGTGTAGAAAAGTCATTTGCAAAAATTTATCTTTTAGTTATATTTCTATTGGTAATAAAGACAAATGTGCAACTGTTTTGTATATGTAAGAAGGAAAGGAAGCTAACCCAAGTGTTTAGAGTTTTAGGAGACTACAATTTTGGGAACTAAGTGGAATTTAGAAAATAATGCAGAAAAATGTTTTGAGTTATTTCAGAGACTTTTCAACAATTTACTTGTTAATTTTTTATTACATTTTTAACTTCGTCATGAAGTGTTTTTTTTGGTTTTTGTTTTTTTTATTCTGAGAGCAGGAAACAAATCCTATAATCTTGCCCCAAAGAGCTGAAAAATATTCCAAGAAAAGGCACTTGGGATGTTATCTCCTAGTATGGATCTTAACTAGTATCAATGTAAAGCAGTCTGATACAAGGAAAAGACTGAATTAAGGGAGTGAAGCCTAGAATAGCCATTCACAGAAACAAAAGGCAAGGAGCCAGAAAGTGGAGTAAGATCTGCAGGAGAGAATGCAAAACAATCACTAAAGTTATAAGCTAAGATGTTAAGTGGCATTAGGATGAAACAAATAAGAGAGAAACCAAATTAGTAAAAAAAAGAAAAACAAAACAAAAACAATGTTAATAACAAAAACAAAACAAAAACAATTAGTACCAAATTGCTGACTGGTTAAGGGAAGAAAATGAAGAGTATGTGTGTTTTGCAGTGTTTTATCTGTGATAAATCTATGAAGTAGAATTTATGGTTAACTAGAGCATTGTCTTTCTGTAACATGGTAACTAAACATTTCAGGTTATTGGGCCAAAATCTACCTTTATCCCAAATTTTTGTTTTTATTGGTGTCAAGCAAAATTTATAACTTGTTAGATTTCAAAATGTAACTTTAATATAGGTAACATCAGGCAGTGTTTTAAGTGAAGTAGTTCTCAAAAGAACCTTCATGTTTGCAATTGTAAAAGAAAATTTCATCTTAGGCTGCTAGTATTCTTTGATATTTTTCTTCCTTTTCTCTTCCCAGATGATCGAGTTGTGGAGGAGAAAAAGTATGGCAATGAACTTTGGAGAATGTAAGGAGAAGGAAAAATAGGAAAAGGAAATTTCCATCTAGTCTGCAAATTGTTTTTGGTCTTTCTCATCCCTAGCCCAGAGCCAAGAGACTGTGGTATCTTACACTCTTGTTTGTTACCCAGACTGGCAGTAGTAGTGCTGGTAGTATTGTAACTGTTCTTTCAGAGTGTGGTTGGCCAGTTTTTAGTGTGGGGGTGGAAAAACAAATTTTCCTCCCACTTTTCTAAATTCTGCTGGCAGGACTAATCAAATTAACAAGAGAAAATGTCCAAATTTACTACATATCATATGTGGGCTCCATAAGAATATGAGAGCTGAGGGCAGGTTGAGCAGTTGTGTTTCTATGCAATTCTGGACAAAGAAGAGGGTTCAGGAAGGCATCTAGGATTTCAAAGGGAAAGCAGGCAATTCACAGGATGGAAAGAACAAAAATCCTTGCCGGGCCTCCTGAACAATGGGACACAGAGGGGAGTCCAACAAACAGGCTTCACTAGAGTTCTCCATGTCTGCCGCATTTAGGTGATGCTCCCTTCCTTTAAGTAGGTTTTTGTTTGTTTGTTTGTTTTTTAAATCTGAATTCCTTCAGGCAGATAAGGAGAAGATAAAAAGTTCTTTCTGAGTCTTTTGTTTTTTTAATAACCAGCTTAAAATCACTATCCTAAAAGGCATATTTGGGAGTGGCAAACTCTGGTCCGCCTCACTAGTGAATTCTTTATCCACTCTGGCCATCTCATAAAGTATACATGTTGCCTTTGCATTTTGGCTTGATGTGTTGGCTAACAGTTGTCAATGGGCAACATTTGAGAATCTGTTTAAAATCTGAGATATAAAAGGTATTTTTTCATATAAGGAAATTTAAATATATATAAACAGTATAGAAGCAGAAGAAAAGGAACAATCATGAATCTATCTTTCCCCCATGTCTTAACATTTTCCTGTATTTGCTTCTGTGTCAGTTAACATCTAAAAGACCCCTGCACCCCTACTCCCTCCAAAAAAAGTTCGTTAAAGAGAGCTTTTTCTTCTTGGGATGTGGCCACTGTGTGGTCATCAAGGACCCTCTCCTTTTATCTTTCTGCTTTGCAGTCCTTAGCTTGTGGCTTTATTTCTCAGGTGATCTTATGGTCGCAAAGAAGATCCTTGCAACTCCACCCTTGTGTTCACATTCTGAGCAGCAGAATAAACGAAGAATAAGGAAAAGAGGCCCATGTCTCATTGTAGCCAGTCTCCTTTCAATACTTTACCATAGTCCCACCCAGTGATTTCTAATTTTAACTTACTGGCCGCCTTAATCTGCAAGACAAGCCAGGATATGTAAATTACCAGTTTTAGTAATACATAAGAAGAAAGTAGATAGTAGGTGAGCAACTTGTAGTCTGCCACGATTTCGATCTTTCATATACAAAAGTTCCAATATAGTTGAAGCTCTTCCCTCCCACCTGAGAAATAACCGTGATATGGATTTTGGTATATTCTCATGAATATTTTTCTATCTTTATAATATATGTTTGTGTCCATGCACATGTCTGAAATTTATATGCTTTAAAACTGTGTGTAATAGAATATACTGCACATATGCTTCTTATTGTTTTTTTGCATTCAACATTGTTTACCTATATTGATGCATATAGTTCTAGTTTAATTTTAACTACTATATAGTATTCTGTTATATAGTTCATTTATCCATTTTCCTCTTAATGTACATTTAAGAGGAGGCAATACTTCTCAACTCATTTTATAAGGCCAATATCACCCTGATACCAAAACCTGGTAAAGATAACACACAAAAAGAAAACTACAGACCAATATCTCTCATGAACACAGATGCAAAAATTCTAAATAAGATACTAGCAAACCGAATATAGCAACATATTAAAAAGATTATACACCACAATCAAATGGGCTTCATCCCAAGGGGCACAGGGATGGTTCAACATACGCAAGTCAATTAATGTGATACACCACATAAATTAAAAAGTAATCATATGATCATATCAGTGGATGCAGAAAAAGCCTTCGACGAGATACATCACCCATTTATGATCAAAGCCCTTAACAAAGTCAGTATACAAGGAAAATACCTTAATATAGTAAAGGCCATATAAAACTAAAGGTTTTTAGTTTTTCACCATTAAGTATAATGTTGGCTGACAAGCCCTCAGCCAACATTATACTTAATGGTGAAAAACTAAAAACCTTCCCTCTAAGATCAGGAAGAAGACAAGGCTGTCCACTATTGCCACTGTTATTCAATATAACATTGGAGGTCCTAGTGAGTGTAGTTAGGCAAGATAAAGATAGAAAAGGCATCCATATAGGAAACGAAGAAGTCAAACTGTCACTATATGTGGATGGCATGATTCTCTATATAGAAAACCCTAAAGACTCCACAAGAACACTACTAGAAACAATAAGCAAATACAGTAAAGTCTCTGGATACAAAATCAATGTTCAGAAATCCGTAGCATTCCTATACTCTAATAATGAAGTGTCAGAAAAAGAAGTGGAAAAAATAATTCCTTTTGCAATTGCAACAAAAAAAATAAAATACCTAGGAATAAATTTAACGAAATGTGTGAAGGACCTATATAATGAAAACTACAAGACTCTGTTAAAAGAAATTGAAGAAAATACAAAGAAATGGAAAGATATTCCGTATTCTTGGATTGGAAGAATCAACATAATTAAAATGACCATATTACCTAAAGCATTATACAGATTTAGTGCAATCTCCATCAAAATCCCATCGACATTTTTCAAAGAAATGGAACAAAAAATCATCAGATTTGTGTAGAAGCACAAAAGACCCCGAATTGCCAAAGCCATCCTGAGAAAAAAGAACGAGGCTTGAGGCATCACTCTGCCCGACAGTAATCAAAACGGCATGGTATTGGCAGCAAAACAGACACACTGACCAGTGGAACAGAATCGAGAGTCCAGAAGTAAACCCATATTTATATGGGCAAATAATTTTTGACAAGCCAAAAACAGTGGATAAAGGAAAGCCTCTTCAATAAATGGTGCCGGGAAAACTGGAAAGCCACTTGCAAAAGAATGAACTAGACTGTTGTCTATCACTGCATACCAAAGTAACTCAAAATGGATTAAGGACCTAAATATAAGACCTGAAACAATAAAATGCATAGAAGAAAACATAGGAACTAAACTGAAAGACCTTGGACTTAAAGAGGATTTTATGAATTTGACCTCAAAGGCAAGGGAAGTAAAAGCAAAAATAAATGAAAGAGACTACATCATACTAAAAAGCTTCTGCTCAGCAAAAGAAATCATCAACAAGGTAAGAGAGAGAACCATCCGAATGGGAAAATATATTTGCAAGCAACACCTCTGATAGGGCCTAATATCCAAATTATACAAAGAACTCATATGACTCAATAACAACAAAAAGACAACAGTCCAATCAAAAAATGGGACCTGAACAGACACTTCTCCCTAGATGACATACAAATTGCCAACAAATATTTGAAAAGCTGCTCAACATCGCTAGCTATTAGGGAAATGCAAATCAAAACCACAATGAGATATCATCTCACACCTGTTTGAAAAGCTATAATCAATAGGACAAGTAATAACAAATGTTAGAGAGGATGTGGAGAAATAGGAACCCTCATACACTGCTGGTGGGAATGCAAATTGCTATATCCGCTATGGAAAACAGTATGGAGGTTCCTCAAAAAACTAAGAATTGATCTACCTATATGATCCAGCAGTCCCTCTACTGGATATTTACCCCAGAGACTTGAAAACCCATATCTGAAAAGATATTTGCACACCGATGTTCATAGCAGCATTATTCACAGTGGCCAGGACATGGAAGCAACCGAAGTGTCCTACTTAGATGATTGGATAAAGGAGCTGTGGTACATGTATACAATGGAATATTACTCAGCCATGAGAAGAGATGAAATACTGCCATTTGCAACACCATGGATGGACCTTGAGATAATCATGCTAAGCAAAATAAGCGAGACATAAAAAGTTGAAAATCACATGATATCACTTGTATGTGGGATATAAACCTAAAAGCAACAAATGAGCAGGACAAACAGAGACTCATGGACATGGACAATGGACTAGTGGTTACCAGAGGGGAGGGGGGAGGTGGGAGATAGGGGGAAAAAAAATTTAAGTCATTTCTTCAATTAAAAAAATTAAAGAAAAAAATTGATACTTTTTTTGGCCATGGAAACAGTGCTGCAAGTCTTTGTACAGATCTCTATATACATATGTGCAAGAGACTTTCCCCAGGGTATCTCCCATATTTACTTTTTTTAAGACTTTATTTTTTAGAGGAGTTTTAGGTTTACAATAAAATAAAATTGAAAGTACTGAGATTTCCCATATACTCCTTGCCCTGACACATGCATAGCCTCCCCCAGTTATCAGCATTACTCACCAGTGATAATTTCTTTTAAAATCAAGGATGAACCTATGACACATCATAAACAAAGTTCATACTTTACCTAAGGGCACATCTTGGTGTTGTACATTCAGTGGTTGATCCAATGTATAATATCATATCCATCATTATAATATCATACAGAGTATTTTCATTGCTTTAAAAATCCTGTGCTCTGCCTATTTATCCTGACTCCCACCCCTGGCTGCCACTCATCTTTTTAATGTCACCATAATTTTGCCTTTTCTAGAATGTCATGTAGGTGGGATCATATATCACCTCAAATTGGCTTTTTTTACTTAGTAATATATGTTTCTAGTTTCTCCGTGCCTTTTATGGCTTGATATCTCATTTTGCTGAATAATATTCTATTGTCTGGATGTACCACAGTTTATTCATTTGTAACCTAACCATATATTGAAGGACATCCTGGTTAATTTCAAGTTTTGACAATGAATAAAGCTACTGTAAACATCCGTGTACAGGTTTTTATGTGGACAAAAGTTTTCAACTCCTTTGAGTAAATACCAAGGAGCATGATTGTTGGATAGTATGGTAAGCGTATGTTTAGATTTGTAAGGAACTGCCAAACTGTCTTCTAAAGTGACTTTACCATTTTGCATTCTCATCAACAATGGATGAGAGTTCTTGTTGGAGAAGAGAATTTCTCACTAGCACTTGGTATTGTCAGTGTTCCAGATTTTGGCCATTCTAATAGGTGTGTAGTGGTATCTTGTTGTTTTAATTTGCATTTCCCTGAAGACATATGATATAGAGCATCTCGTCTTATTCTTATTTGCCATCTGTATATTTTCTGGTGAGGTTGCTTTCACTTTTAACTTTTCTGAATCCTTATGTTTTTAGTGTTTGTCTCATAAATAGCATATAGCTTTCAGTAAAAAAAATTTCTAATCAGACAACTTATCTTTTAATGGATACATTTAGTCTTTTTTATCTAATTTAAATTACTTATGTTTTGAGATTTATTCCTATCATTTCACTTTATGCTTTATATATTTGTATTTTTTTCTCATTTTAAATTTCCTTGCAATTTTCTTTTGAATTTATTGATTTTCTTATTCCTCCTTTTTTTCAACTTTTGGTTTTTAAGTTTTACACATTGTTTTTACTTAATTAGTTGATACCTTTTAATTTTCAATAATACTTGATCCTAAGAAGTCTAAAGTAAATTAAATATTTCTAAATTAAAATGCTTTCATTTCAATTACCTTTATTCTTGCATGGTATTGTTTTCTGGTATTTTCATTCATTTAACAAATAATTTTTGAACTCTTATACTATTTCAGATGCTGTAGTAATAGCATTAAACAAAGTGTCTGCCCTCAAGGAGCTTACAGTATAATTAATAAACTGATTTATATATATATTATGGTGTAAATTACTGTTTGGTGCTAGAATGGAAGGTATAGCATTAGAAAGGGATGACTGATGGGGTGGAGATGCTATTTTGTATGAGTTTCTGCTGTCTTTAGACATTTCATATGATTTTTAGGGCTTGAGTATGAAAAACATAATTCTTATGCTGGAGGAGCTTGTAGTCTAACCAGAAAGTTCCAGGATACAGACATGGGAGCCATTGGCACATGGCGGGTGAAGCTTTCAAACTGCTGAATTTCCAGGGAGGGTGTGTCGAGTATCAAGCAACCTGAGGGCAGATCCAGGGCAGAGTGGGATGAGCCAGGAAAGATGACTGCGAAGCATGGTCAGAAAAGTCGAAGGACAAGAAATGTCCCTGGGAGCCAAGGAAACAAGAGGTTATATTTTATTTATAGCCTGCCTATTCCTAAAATAATGTAAGAGTCTGAGATATCAAGTAGAATGAGTCTGAGAGGTTAGTCTTGGTAGTTAGGGCTTTAGAGCAACTTGATCAACAAACGGTTTCTTTAAAGTGAAACCAGACTACACTGGGTTGAGGGTTTGAGAAATTAGAAATAGGAAATAAAGACTACTTGTTCGGAAGGTGGAAAAGGAAAGAAGAGTGATCATTTGAGAAGAGGGCAACATTAGCACTCAGGGCTAAGGTTGGTGTTTTGGCAAAAATATAGACCAAAACCTTGGAGACTTTGAGGGCCAGAAAATAGACCCCCTGGCCTGTTGGAGGTTCTTACCTGATCCTTTATTTGCCCGAAACTGCTCCCCAGGATCCCTGGGGTTTTCCATCATTGATGGTGGCAGTGAATTTCCTAGTGTCAGAGTTCATGGTTGAGAGGAAAGATGTAAATTTTCTGAAACCACAGTGTTATGTTGTAATGATTTGGCATTTATATTCAAGAGATAAAAGTAAAAACATGGGAAGGCTTCTCCTGACCATTGCTCTTCAAACTCCTTAGCATGATAGTTAAGATTTGCCATGTTCTGAACTCAACTCCCTCAACTGTATCTCCCAGTTTTTCTGTTTACTGTCCACAAGACACTCCCTGCATTTTCCTACCTCCCTATTTTAGCTCACAGTTCTGTTCACCTGAAAGATCTTTTTGCCTTTTTCTAACTCAAATCAATTCCCCAGTCATCCTCCTGTACCACTTTCTTTCCTTTGTTCATTATATCCTCACATAACTTGGAACCTGTCGTAAAGATATAAAGCATTTTGTAAATTGTGAGGTGCCACATAAATTTACCTTGTTACCTCTCCCCTTAAACTACAAGCTTGTTAAGGACAGACTGAACCTTTTTCATATTTATATATATGAGATTACTTAGCATAGTGTCTTGCACATGTTCGATATTTATTAAAGTTTGATGGATTAGGGCTATGTGATTAAGATAAATAATGCTGTGTCTAAGACTGGCATGTTATACCAAGTTCTAGTTTGTAGCTATTAAATTTTTACTGAAATTCATCTTCTGTGAACTCTCCTGTAAAAGACTGCTTATTTTGGATTTCTAAGTAATTCATATCTCATTTTTTTCTTCATGGAATACGTGCCTATCTAAATCAATAATCGTAGGTTGCTGGGTGGTAAACTGGGATGTTTTTGACTATAATAGCACATTACCTAAACAATGAGGCCTTTATCATCTCACATAACTAGAAGTCCAGATATAGGAGATTTCAGGGTTAGTCTGCTCAGTGACTCCATGGGTCCCATGTGCTTTGCATATTTACTCTTTGTCATCCTCAGCATGTTGATTTTTCCCTCATGACCTCAAGGTGACTGCAGCACTTCTATACAAACAAAATCCAAAGGTGGAAAAGTATAGTTTCTCCTTTAGCATCTCTGTGAGGGAGCATAACTTTTTCTGAATGCTTCCCAACAGACTTCCCTTCAGGTCCCATTGGTTGAAATTTGGCCACTTGCCTTGGTAAGAGGACTAGAACAGCTATGGTTGGCTTGAACCAATCAAGAATAGGTAGTCTAACAGAGAATGATCACTTGCATTCAATTGGGGGTCTAATGGTATAAAAAACATGGGGACTGAGAGTGGGATAAGGAACAAACAATATCTGCCACAGATGCTGTTTGGCTGCCCATCAGGAAAGTTAATATCCTCATAGATTTCTAACAGGAGGCAAGACAGTATTTACACTGAGCTTGGTGTTGGATCTCAGTAATACTCTTTCGATTCACTCATTCATGTAATAGACCTTAACTGAACACTTATTGTGTGCCAGGTATCGTACTCAGCGTTGGGGAAAGAGACATGGCCCTCTCTCTTAGGTGGCAACTGGCCTTTAGTCCAGTGGAATAGGGTGGCTGAGGTGAGGGGGAAGGACAGAGTTACTCTGTAATAAACTGATTTTAGGAAATTTATTTTTTAACAGGAGATGTGGGGCATATGGATTTGGGATATGAATTCATTTGAAAAACCACTTTGGGGTAAGTTGATAGCGGAAGTGAATGACTTCAGGGTTGCACTTTAAATTAGGGTTTGTTCTTATAGCTCTATAAATTTCAAACTTTTGTTAAATTGGACTTTATGCCTCATACATACACAAGAAAATGGCTTGTACTAAAATCTCAGTTTAGTAATTTGAGAAATTTAACTATCAAGCATAAAGCATAGCCCAGTACTAGTAAATTAGTACATTTACTTCTCATTACAGAGGTTAATTTGAAGACCAGGTTTAGAAATAAAAAGATACTTAATGTATAGGGTTTAACCTGCTTGAGC
Organism: Pteropus medius; assembly: GCF_902729225.1. NCBI lineage: Eukaryota > Metazoa > Chordata > Mammalia > Chiroptera > Pteropodidae > Pteropus > Pteropus medius. The sequence continues at coordinate 29,069,521 of NW_024340849.1, read as the reverse complement.
TTACTCAATAATTCTGTCATATGGACTAGATATTACTCATAGAGCCAGTGTTGAAGATACAGAGTTAAACTGTCTCTGAGCATCTTTTTCCATTTTTTCAAATGGCTGTTTGAATTCTCATTGCATAAATACAACTATAATAGGTTCCTGATTTTTTTGCTTCTTCTAAGATAGTGCCTCTAGAAATACTATTTAATATTTACTGAATATTAAATAGTACTGAATATCAGTACTGTAGTATCTGAGTGTGTTGTGCATAACCTCATTTGATTTAGTGTAATGGGACTGACTATAAGGTGGGTATATTTTTCTCAGAGGAATAAAGAAGTCTATGTTTATGTAAATAAAGTAACACTGCTAGGATCACGTAACTTGGAAATGAAATTTGAACCCAAATAACTTAATAGACTCTTACTTCAGTTTTAATATCCTGTGTGTTGGAGGTTCCCAAGACCACCCCCAGGTTCATTATTGACTAGAAAGACTCAGTATTCAGCATGTAGTCATAATAATGGCTAAGATTTAGTACAGTGAAAGAATACAAAGGGAAAAAGTACATGGGGCGAAGTCTGGAGGAAACCATGCACAAACTTCCAGGAGTCCTCTCCCAGTGGAGGCATTCAGGATGTGTTTTATTCCTCTAACACTGAATCGTGACAACACATGTGAAGTGTTGTCAACCAAGGAAACACTGGGTCTGGTTTTGGAGGCACCCTGTGCCTCGCATGTACCAAAATTTCAGAATCCAAGAAGGAAAGCAGGGATTATGCATAAACCATATTGTTTGTACAAACAGTTGAGGCACACCTATCATTTAAGGTAAGTTTTATCAGTGTAGGGAACTTTTTCATTCAAATTTCCAGACTCTAGCCAGGGGCCAGCCTTGCAACCAAGCCTTTCTAAGGATAGAATTCTCAGGCCTGCAGTGTTAGCTTTTATCCTGTACACTGATTTATTCATTTAAGGAGATTGTGATTATGATCATTTAGCTTCTGAAAAATATGAGAATGGTAGGTGATGGTCAACCAAATTCTTTAATGGTGTTTGTTCTGCGGGTCTCATGACTGCCAACTGGTTTGATTTGCTGGAAGGAATCACAACGTATGTTGTATTCACAGTTAAGGTTTATTACAGCAAAAGATACAGTGCAGGAACAGCAGGGAAAGGATATGTATAAGTGAATGCTAGAGAGAGATCAGGTACAGAATTCTAGTCTTTCTGCTACGAGGATTACATGGACACAATTTTCTCTCTAGCTGTGAATGATAGAAACATGTACAAAGTGTCTCTGGCTAGGGAGGCACATTAGTATTACCGTACAGAGTTCTTATAGGAAGCTGGTCACATAGGCACATTCCTGCCATATGGCCGGCCAGCCCTGGTAACTAAAACTTAGGACCCAGAACAGATACCAGGTACACATCATAAATCTTGATTCCTTTAAACAGTTCTAACATCCTTAACCAGTGACTGTGAGCATTTCAGGAGCTTAGCTCTCAGTTTGTCTAGGGGTCATTGCCATGGCTTCAGGCATCCCCCAGAGATTAGCAAGGACTGAGTAAAACAGACCTGCTTTGTTAACTCCTTCCTCATAGTATTGTACATGAAATATTGTTGCATTTCATGAATGCAGTATTTAATGCTGATATGATAGAAGTTTAGAATGACATTGTTTAGAATGCCATTCTAAGTTTTTCTAAGTTTAGTTAGAAAAAATAGTAGAAATAGTTGACAAATTTCACTTATCTGAGGAGAAGTTTGTAGATTCTTTTAAAGATTTATGTAACAGTGACTTTTGGATTTCCAATTTTTGTCCACAAGTATTTGTATTATATCTAGGTATATGTTACATTAAAGAGCAATAAAAATATGAGCTTAAAACAATTAAATCAAGATATTACAGAATTACCCTTTCCTTTATGAAGGCCTTCCTTGTGAGAGGCTTTTAAACACAATGGTTTCTCTTTTTTACAGAATTTGTATATTCAAAAAAATACCAGTTTTGCAGAAAGAAATAACTCATAACTTACAAATATCCAGATTCTAGGATTTGAAACCAGTCTTTACTACTTTATTTGTTGCTATTTGAGACCTGCTTTATGTTATGCAGAAAAGAAAGACAACATAGATGGGTAAAATTCTATGCTTGAAAATGAGAAGTTCTAAGTTAACAAAGTTAAATAGCTTTCTTATTGCAGAACTTCACAGAAGCTTTAGTGCAATAATATACAGGATAAATCTCCCAGGGCAAATAGAGTATATACCACTCTCCTAATTAATTGACCATGGAATTTTTTTAGTGAGATCTCTCAGGTTTGGGCCCTGCAATAACAGTGTTCTTTAGAACAAAACAGAAGGTCAGTGGGAAGCCATATAAGGGTTTTAGGAGGAAGGAGAGAGGAAAAAAAAAAAAAAAAATAAACTTATTTTAAAGAAAATCTTGTTGCAGACAGTTTAATATCTTATACTGCTTCCTGATAAAACCCGTTTAGAAACTTCTCTATCTCGATGTCTCTATTGCCAGGTTTCCTCAGTTGATGTTTATCTTTTATAATGTGAATGGCCAGCCAGTCTCTTAAACTGGTGGTTAACAGTGTGATAAGATCTTCCCTGGTGTGGATCGATGCCTTCATGCTTGTACCATACACAGTTCCTGACATGGTATCAAGAACTTAGTTGGCCAGGACTTGGCAAATATCCAGAGAGCATGTAATTAATGAGTTATGACTCTAAAATACTGAAACTTTTTTTTAAGGAACGATATAGTAGACATGAAAGTTGTTTTCAAAATTGTCATTTTGAAAAGCACTTTCAGAACTTAACTTTTAGACTTGAGTTTAACTCCTCATCACCAGCTTCTCTTTTATGACCTTTATGATTTTTAAAATTTATTTTCTCACAATAGTGGAATTGTTCCACCATAGACATGTAAACACTTTTAACTACTAGATTTCTTTTGTAGTGGATGGAAATCATTTTCAGTAGTTAAATGGTCATCATAGCTAAGGAAGGCCAGTGGATCAAGAGTAGCCAAGATACTCCTTAAAAAGTAGTGAAAAGTGAGAAGGCTTGCTTTACCGTACATCAATAATTATTATAAAGCTATAATAATTAAGACATCAGTGTAGTGTAGAGATAGACCCATGGAAAGAACATAACCCAGGAAACCTGGTTTGTGACAAAATTATCATTGCATACTGTTAGGGAGAGGATGAATTTCCATAAATACTATTGGGACAGTAGGTTATCCACATGGAAGAAAATGACATTGAATCTTTACTTAAACCTGGAGTGTAAAACTGTAAAATATTTAGACATTGAAACATTTTTTAAATGATCTCTAGATAGATAAGAACTTCTTAAGATAGAAAACGTGAACCATAAAAGACACCTCTTAATAACAAGATAAACTATAAAATGGGAAAATATACTTGAAGTACGTATACTGACACAAGATTAGAATAGAGACTGTAGAGAGATCTTTACAAACTATTAAGAAAAAGTCAAAAGAACCCACCCAGTAGAAAAGTGGACAAGACTTCAATAGACATATTAGAGAAGAGGAAATGGAATAGCCACTAAGATACGAGATGGTGGGGAGGTTCAAATTAAAAGTTACATTAAAATACCAACTATATACCCACAAAATTGTGGGGGAAAAAAAAAGTCTGACATCATTAAGTGTTACCAAAGATATAACACATCCATAGCTCTAATTTTTATTTCTATTTTGCTTCACCCACCTGGGAAAACAAATTGGTCATATTTAGTCATATTTAAAATATGCATACCCTATGATCTAATACCCCTAAGGATATACTCTACATCAGGGATTGGTGTGGAGTGACAACTCATAGTTAAGAAAGATTTTTAACGTTTTTTAAATGGTTAAAGTTTTTTAAATAATATTTTTAATTTCAATGTGAAAAATATATGAAATTCAAATTTCAGTGTCCATTAATGAAATTTTATTGAAACACTGTCACATTTACTTGTTTATATATCTTTTATGCTGCTTTTGCGATACCAGAGTTAAGTGGTTGGAACAGAGATCTTATGTCTCACAGATCCTAAAAATATTTACCATCTGGCCTTTTTCAGAAAAAATATGCTGACCTCTACTCTAAATAAATACTCTTGCAGGTGTGTACCAGGAAACATGCTTAGGAATGTTTATGGCAGTACTGCTTGTAATTACAGAAGCCTAAAAGTACCCAAATGTCCATTAAGAGTAGAACGGATAAATTGTGGTATACTAAATCGATGGAATACTCTGCAGTGAAAATGAATCAACTACAGCTACATACAACATATAGATGGATCTCAAGAACACAGTGTTACAGTGTTAGAAAATAAGCAGGTCTCAGATTTTTCCATTTATAAGCAGTTCAGAAACAAATATAAACAAGGTATTGTTAAGGATACCAGTAAACTAAAACTATCAGGAAAAGGTAGGATGATAAATTCAGAATAGAGGTTGCCGTTGAGGAGCTTGGGGAGAAATGGGATTGGAGAAGGAACATTAAAGGTGATGTTCTTATTCTTAAACGGGGGATTGGGGGCGGGGATACGTGTGTGCTGTGTTGTGATCCTTTATTTCTATGAGGAGTTTTATACATACTTATGATATTTGATATGTTTTTGTGATTCAGGTTACTAAAAAGTATCTTTTTAAATAGTATAGTGTGCCTGGTAATGTACAGTTGTTTATGACTAGTAGAAGAGAGCCTCATCAGTGGACTAGAACCTGCTTGATTTTACCTGTAAGTTCCACTTCCTCACCCACTACCATCCCAGGTGTTCTGGTTGTGTCAGGAACCCAATTCCAGCTCTCTTAAGCAGAAAAGGGGACTAATAGAAGGAATCCTAATTTTCACAAAAGCCAAGGAAGAGTCAGGGTCTTGGTCACCATCAGGACCCTCTGCCTCTTGTTCTGTATGCCTTTGCCTGTCCTCATTCTCTTGGACTGCAGGCAGGCTTTCTCTGAGTGTTGGGCAGTTGTGGCTGACTACAATCCAGGATGTATAGGCTTCCAGCTCTGTGATTCAAGAAGCCAAGCGGGGAGGTCCTGTGGCTGGCCTGGGGCTGGATCATTTGACTGTCTTGTGGCCAGAGGGCTGAGTTTGTTACCAGAAGAAACCCTTGAGGAAGCTACTTCTGTTTATATCTATTTTATGTCTATTCTTTAAAAGTAAAACAATATGTGGCATTTTGACATAGCTTTGTGAATATCAGGGCTTTTGTGAAGTGACCATTAACATTTATTGTTGCCTAAGACATGATGCTCAGTGGTTGGGGTGGGAAGAGGAGTTAGAAATGTCTGTTGAGCATATTACTTTAATTTTTTTTAAAAAATCAGAATACAGCATGACCATGAAGATTTCTCATGCTTCCCCTTTATAGTCACACCCATCCCTTTCTTTACCCCTGATGAGGACATTTAAGACACTAAAATGAGGCAAAATAGACATTACAAACTTGTTTTAAAACGTAATGCATCTACTCTCAATTCTAAATGACTGGAAAAACACTTAACCTGTTGGTAGTAGTGTTTAACTGGAATTGGGGTTTATAAGTGGTTTTGTTATTTTTTTTCTTTTTTACTTATCCATGTTTGCTAAGTTCTTTGCATTGAGCACATGTTATTTTATAATTAAGAAAAATATAAACTTTCAAAGGTATTGCTAGAAATTAAGTCGATTTATTATGTTAGAAACTAATAGTCCACTCAAGATATCAAACATTGAATGCTCTACATTTCAGCCAGTAAATTTTATAGGAGCTTATACCATGAGTGTCCCAAATGATAAGTGTGATCTGCCAGCCTCTAAACTTGGGATAACACCTGGGAAGTAGAGTTAGAGAATATTCACATTTATATGGAATGTGGATGTCAATTTGTGCAGGAATTTTGAATTGGTTTTGTATAATTTTTTGTTAAATACTCAAGAGTGAGAATATGCTAATGCCTTAAAATTTGTTCTTGGGAGAGCGGGGCTAGGCCTTCTCAGTGCTAAATTTTAATCAGTAACATCACTCCGCTCAAAGACAGTGGCAGAAATGTTGGCCTAAATACTTTATTAGGAAGTGGAGACTATAATATTGAAACTTAAGGGGCTATAGCCATACTTATGTCGCCAGTAGGTAATAGGCCAAAATTCATGCTACATTGTTTTAACAACCTTGGCTTCAGTTATTTCTTTTTAACAGATTTACTTTTGTTGTAGTATAAGGTAGGATCTCAGTTTGTTTTACCATATAGATAGCCATTTGTCCCTGCACCATTTTTCTCCTCTGGTTTATAATAGTGCCTTCCCAATTTTCCGCACATGTATGGGTTTGTTTTTGTGAACTGCATGGTTTTAGATAGTTCTGCTTTATAATAAATCCAGTCCCCTAAACCTTCATTTGTGTTTTGATTAGAATTATATTAAATTATAATGTTACATGTCAATTTTACCTCAGTAAAAAAATTGTAGATTCATTCTGGGAAGAAACTGAGTTTTTTCCCTGAACATGGTATATCTGTTCTTTTATCTTCTTTAATAAAGCTCCACAATTTGTCTTGCACATATTTTGTTCAGTTTATTCTCAAATACCTTAGAGTTTTTCTAGCTATTTTGAATGTGATTTGTTTTCTTTTATATGTTCTAATTAGTTACTCTTACCACACAGGTGCTTGATTAATGTTACATGTTCATCTTGTATTCAGCATGTAATGAATATGCGAATGAGCTCTATTGGTTTATCTATTGATTCTTTTAGAACTTCTGTGTAGAAATCATGCTTTCTGCTAAGATAATTTTGTCTCTTTATTTTCTAATTCTCAATTTCTTTTCTAACTGCTTACTCTTTAGTACAATCTCAAATTGAAGTTAGTATGCATAATTTATCTTATTAATGTTACAGAAATGCACCAGAAGTTCCGCAATTAAATAGTTTACTATAGGTTAAAGAATTTTCTCTCTAGTCCCAGTTTGCTTTTGAAGTTCTCTTTTGATGAGTAACAATTTACCTTTAAACTTAATGGCTTTAAACAATAGACATTTATTACCTTATGTTTTCTTTGGGTCAAGAATGCAGGGGCAGCTTAAGCAGGGCGAGACTTAACTCAGGAACTTTCAGGATGTTGCAGTCAAGATGTTGGCTTACTTTAAGACACGACTGGGTCTGCTTCTAAAGTGGTTCACTTCCATGCCTGGCAAGATAGTACTGATTGTTGTCAGGAGGCTTCACTTTCTTAGTATGTGGACCCTCTCAGTAGGGATGCTTGAGTGTCCTGATATGGCACTGGCTTTCACAGAATATGTGATCTGGGAGAGAGCTAGGAGGAAGTGTGTTTAATGGCCACCCTTGAAATCATACATCCTTACTTCCACCATATTCACTAGGAGGGAAATTACGATCCACGAATATTATTTTCTGTATTGATTTTTTTTTTAAAGTCTGTCTGCCCCCACAAAGTTGCATGAGAGCAAGGGCTTCCATCTGTATATCTTTACCTTATACCTCTCTCCTTTGAACCACAAACTTTTATATGCAGCAGCTGTGGTTAACATCTCTCCTTGAAGGTATCAAAGGTAGCTCATATTCAATGTGTCCAATATCAAATTTATGTTTATTCCCATCTTAATTCTCCTCCCTTCCAAAAATAATCCTCTTTTACTGGTTCCATTTCTATGACTGGGACCACTCTGCATCCAGTTGTACAAGCCAGGATTTCCTCCTCTTTCTCCCATCTAATCATCCTTAAATCCCATGGAGTTTGTCCCTTAATATTTTAAATCTGCCTACTTTTATCCAGCTCCTGCTTCATCTCACATCAGTTTCTTCCTTTGTCTTCAGTCCACTGACTTTTCAGTGTTGGGCTCCTTGCTGTAGTGCTTTTGCTGCTCTTTGCCCAAAATGCTTGTTTTCCCCTCAAATCATGTCTTCCTCAGGGAATCTTTTTTGACAAAGTTAGGTCTCTCTATTACAAATGTGTATAATGAGATGTACCTCCCTTCAAGCAGTTTCACAATTGAAATGTCACATATATGTGACTAATGCCTACTTTCCTAGAGCCAGCTCTAAATTTTATAAGGACAGGGAGTTGGTGTATTTTGTTTATTTTTGTATTCCCTGCATTTGACACATTCCCTACATTTACTGAATTTGTGTTTATTGAATGAGTAAATAAGTGAATGAATACATTTGATTATAGTCCTGATTGGGAAATGGAACAAATAGTATATATAATTAGTAAATAAAATAACCTAGGCTCTCCTAACTGTGTTGGAGGATAACTTTTTGAATCTTTTAGTTTTTCTGGCAGAGAGTCCATCTATAAATTAAATGAATAGGTCTATTGAAGAGTCTCATATCTCATACCTCTGCCTTGTCAGTATGATGTAAAGTTAGTGATCTTAGGTCTGGGTGTGTGTTGTTAGGAGAGGAAAGATAAGCTCTGCAGTATACTCCAAAGTCTATAAAGTTTTAGGTCCAAGAGAATAAGCTCTCATTTTCTCCTAAAGGTTCTGTTGAGCCAAGACTCTTTATCTATGGCTTAAAATTTCTGGAGAGCCTCGGTTTGAAGTATAAAAGGTAGGAGAAAATAATTGTTTAGCCCTAGAAAATGTTGATCTATCTTTGGAAAAACCTGGTGTATGACTTGTAGGTAGGATAAGTAGTTTACCTGTTACAAGGGATCTCTGTACTTTGACAGTAATTCTGATTTTATAACTTTTAAAATAATTTAATAGTTAAATACATTTCAAATGGACGATTTTAATCTGTTGTGGTTGGGACAAAACAAATTGAGCTTTTAGTGACTTCCAAGATAAATTGTGGTATGTGTCATTTGAAGAAACATGAAACAGTTTTTCTTCTTCGAAATTTGCCCCCCGCCAATATTTATTTATTTTTAAGTGTTTTGAAGTTGAATTTATATACACAGTAAAATTCACCCTTAGGTATAGTTTTCTAAGTTTGCACAAATGAACATAGTCATATGACTACCACCACAAGCAAGATACAGAATGTTTCATTATCACTAATTCCTTCATGTTCCTTAGAGGGCAATCTCCTACTCCCTTCCCAGCAACTCCTGGTTGCCACTGATCTAATTTTGGTTCCCATAGTTTGCCTTTGCCAGAATGTTATATAAATGGAGTTATGTAGTATGGTATGCAGCCTTTTGTGACTACTTTTACTTAACACAGTACTTTTTAGATTCATCCATGTTATTGCATGCATATCTTTTTTAGTGCTGGATTGCGAGGAGGTTTTCACTGTATATTTGTGCCACAATTTGGTTATCCATTCTTCAGGTGATGGGCATTTGGATTGTTCCCAGATATTGATGATTATGATTAAGCTGCTATAAAGATTTGTGTACAGGTCTTCATGTAGACATGTTTTCTTTTCTCTTCAATGAATAGTTAGAAATTGGATTGCTGATTTATGCGGGAAGAAACTACCCAGCTGTTTTCCAAATAGGCTGCACCATTTTGCATTAATACATGGTAATGTATTAGAGTTACAGTTGCACCAATTCCTTGCTAACACTGGGTATTTTTCTTTTCTTTTAGACATTTGTGTCGGTGCATAGTGGTGTTTCATTGTGGTTTTAATTTGTAGTTCTCTAATAGCTAACAGTGTCCAACATCTTTCACATGCCCGTTTGCCATCTGCATTGCTGTTTTGGTGATGGTTCAAACGTTTTGTCCATTTTATTGGAATTTTGTTTTTGTATTTTGAAAGTTCCTTCTATATTCTGGATACAAGTAATTTATTAGATATGTAATTTGTAAGGTTTTTCTTTCAATCTGACTTTTTTTTAATATTTGTAACAGTTCCTTTTGAAGAGCAGAAGCTTTTAGTTATAAAGGCTGGTTTATCAATCTTTTTACAGTTTGTGGTTTTTTTCCCTATGTAAGGAATCTGCCTAACCGAAGGTCTCAAAAGATTTTCCTTCTCCTTTATCTACCTTTTCCCCTATACCTCCTGCTTCCTTTATACCCCTCTCCTTTCAAACACTCCCCGCATCCCAACTGCATTTAACGTCCAATTTTAGAATTTAATTTTGCCACTCAGAAAAATTAAATAGGAGTGGATGCAAAGTTATAAAGATTTACATTTAAGTATTCTAGGCTGTAAGCATTAAAAACACACACACACACACACACAGCAGATTTTAGAGAACATAAAGCTACATTTGAATCCCAGATATTGTACTAGCAGTCAGTCTGTTTGTTTTGCCAGTGATCAAAAGAGGAAGGCTTTCATGTGAAGTAGCTCAGACTATAAATTTATATATATCTAGCTTCTCTGGAGAGAACTATTGTTGCGTGACATTGCACTCTAATGCTTTTGAGTCTCCCCTCTCCCCAGTTACCATAGTTATCAGTAGTTGCTCATCACGTGTGACACAACATCAGATATTAAGTTTGATTTTGAGGCAAGAATATGACAGCACCCTTTTTCTCATTGTGCGGTCAGGGAGTGTTGGTTCGATGAAAGGAAAGAATATAGGCAAAAGATCAAAGTTTCCATAGAGATGAGCAGAAATAATACTTTAGATTTATAAGTATCACTTAGTATTTGGGGGGGTGCTTTTCAAGTTGCCGTCTAGCAACCTTGTGATGTAGGCAAGAACTGTTCTATTTTTTTCATAGATAAACTCTCTGGCCTGTCCTGAATTGTTCAGCATTTGTGCTGCCTGCCATAGAACATATTAGATAGAGTTCCCCTTGTAAGAAGCTGCTGCATTGCCCATCAGCCTAATCCTTCATAGCATCTGCTCATGTGGCTTTCACTGTGGGGCATATGCACAAAGTGTGTGTTTCCTTCATCGACCTAAATGCATTTGGCTTGGCTTTTTCCTGATCAGGGGTAAAACAGGTCTTTGAAAACCTTGATATCAGCTGCTCATCAGATGACTTCATACCTCACTGAAATCTCTCAGAATGCTCCAGAGTTCCCCAAGACGAATTCTTCATGTGCCAGAAATGTTTCTAGTCAAAGTATCCCAAATGACTTTCTAAATCTGGTGAAAGTTCCTCACGTCATTTTCTCATATATTAGCATATTGAGGTGGAGAGTGCATGTGCAAATAGGAACTAAAGATCAGGGAAGTCTATAAATTTACCGTCAACACCAAGACTAGGTCTCAGATCCTTAGAATACCTTTTTCTTTTCCATTATTCTTTCCATGAGTCTGTTTCTCAATGGCTGGTGACCATAGCATTTTAAGAATGAGATTCAGTAGGACAGAGGGGCAAGAATTAGCCCAATAAACTGCTATAGTACAGGCTACTAGGAGTACTCATATTAATTTTTGGGCCCTGGAAACTGAATGTGAGTAGTCAAAATGGACTGAGAATCACTGGTTTCTTAAACTCCTGTGGCAATAAATGGCTTAGCTTCAGCTTAGCATTTAATATAGCAATTAAACAGAAGGCAGTTAAGCCCCATGTATTTAATGGATATGAGATCGTAGCTCACTGTTTTAATTTGCATTTTCCTAATTATAGTGAATTGAGCACTTTTCTACATGTTTATTGGCTATTTGGGTTTCCTTTCTGCAAAGTGCCTGTTACATCCTTTACTTATTTTCCTTTTGGGTTGTTGTATATTGATTTGTAGGAGTTATTTGTGTATTCTTGATACTATTAATTTTTATGTATTTTAGAAGTATTTTTCTAAGTGTGATTTATAAACTTCATAGTAAAATTTCATATGCATATTCTTACAATTTTCTAGGTTCTAAATTTTTAAGTTAATCTTTTTTTTTCTCTCTAGGTTATGAATGTGATTTCTGATGAAACCAGATTGGAGGAATTTTCATGATCTTTGTATATTTATATATATATATATATTTTAAAATTTTGCATTTGACTTAAAGTGCCATGAGAAAATTTGCATATTGCAAGGTGGTCCTAGCCACCTCCTTGATTTGGGTACTCTTGGATATGTTCCTGCTGCTTTACTTTAGTGAATGCAACAAATGTGATGAAAAAAAGGAGAGAGGACTTCCTGCTGGAGATGGTGAGTGACATTTTATAATAATATACTCATTTTAATAATAAGTATGTTACAGGTTTTTTGGTTTAACTAATTTGGATACTATAAAATTTATCATTTTTAAATTAATAGTAATCCCTGGTTTCCACATATGGTGATCTTATTTCCAGCAATTCTCTAGTGTGTTCTTCTAACAAAAGTATTAAAGTGTCATGTATAGAATTGCTAAATTAAATTTTTGTGTTCACTGTTAAATGTAGTTAGTTTTGTAGGAAGCTACATTATGTTATCAAATAATATAAGGAATCTCATAGTTAGAACTATCAAAATTGTACAGAAGATTACTCTAATGCCATAACACTGAGTGGAGCATTGAAATTGTATTACCAAGTATCAAAAGATATTTCTCCTACCTTCCCATCTCAGTACTAAGGGGAACAGTCATTCTAGATAGATGTGATATGAAGAGTTCTCTTCCTTAATGCTGTAGATAGTTCCAGTTAGCATTTTTAGGGAGGGCTTTTGAAAAGATCATGCTCTAGAATAGGGGCTACAGTGAGTACACTGCAATATCCTAGTGTGGAAAAGAAAGGAAACACAAATATGAAGTATTTAGGTAGGCTTAGTTGCCAGTATTAGACTCTAGTAGTACCTATGCTAAACCCTAATTTTTAAAATTTCACTTCCTCGAAAAGTTTTAATAAAATATGTTTGCATTCAAAGTCAGCCTGTGTTTGTTGACTTTCCTGGTTTACTTTATGGCCCTGCTGTTTAGTAACTTGATTGGGTGACAGAATGCTGTGTCCTTAACTCGCTGTCTACATTTAAATCGGAGAGCAGGTATTACCATTCACCAATAGGAAACTAAAACATTCTTTTTCCAAAGAGAACAGATAAACTTTTGTCTCACCCCATCTTAATTCATTGCCATTTATAGTGGGAGTTCATAGTGTTCTATCTTAAATGCAAAGGAATGGAAGTAAGAATAGGACCTATAGTATGTGAAGGTCTACTTGGCAAATATTTTTTAAACTCTAATGTATGCTGGGCAGTGGAATAGGTGCTAGTGATGTACAGTTCATCAACAACAAAAAGACAAAATTCTTCCCTTTCGGAAACTCATAGTCCAATAGAGAAAGAATAATAGTAAAATACCAATATAATAAATAGCATACTAGAGATGTGCATAAGAGCAGAAAGGAAGGAACGCCTTGCAGTGTCTGCAAAGGTGCAGTAAGGAGTTAATGCTTAAGTTGAGTAGTATCAGGGTGAGCAGATGGTTGTTAGGTTTGGTGGGTTGAGAACACCTTCCAAACAAAGGAAAGAATCATGTGCAAGATGAGCAAATGAGAGAACAGAGCTGATGCATAGGCGACTGTGAGGAAAGAGCATGGGTGAAGCTTAGGAGGTTAGCTGAGGCCACATCACAGAAGCCCTTTAATGGCACGCTAAGGATTTTGGTATTCATCCTGTAGGCAGTGGCATGCCATTGAAGGATTTTAAACATGAAAATAAGTAACCTCATGGGATCTGGACTTCCAGAAACAGTTTGGTGGTCATGTGGCTGATGTACTGGAAGGGAATGAGACAGGAGAGACCAGTTGTGAGGTTGTTGTGAAAGTTGGGAGATATTCTCGGAGCCTACACTATAATGACACTGGAAATGGAGAGAAAATAAAATGGATGAGAAGTATATAAATAGTGGAATTTACATAACTTATAGAGCCATTGAATATAGGTAATAAGAAAAAGAGATGTCCAAGATGACTCTTAGGTCTCTCTGTCTGAATTGATAGGCAGTAGGGCCCCCAGAGGCGGAACTCTTTGATTAGAAAGTGGCTGGATGAGTTGGGTTTGGAATATTTAACTTTGAGGTGCTGATAAAGATGCTCTGTGGTAGGGAGTGGTTGAAGTGGAGCACATAGATGGTAGTAGTTTAAGCCTTGTCTGTACATGAGACTGCACTGGGAGCATTATGTAGAGTCAGAAGAGATGACTCTGTTGGAGAGCATCATGGAGTGTCAGTGAAGGAAGAGAAAGAGGCCTCTCTGGAAATCAGAGGTACAAGGAGAAGCCAGAGTGAGCAGGTTCATGGAAACCCAGGAATAGTGTTTGTTCAGAGATTTTACCTGAGATTAAGATGAAGTGTTTCTGATATGTTTGGAACAGAGGGTTTTTTGTGACCTTTGCAAGTCCCCTTTCAATTCCAGCAGATTTGAAGTGCTAGTGAAGTCGTAGAGATATGTAGCTTATTATTTTAGGAAGCTTCGATGCAAAGAGAAAGAGGTAGTATAGTGAGATAGATTAAAAGAAAGGAATGGAGCCAGCATTGGTTTTCTATGTGTGTATATATATATATACATATGTATTATGTATGTTGAGGAAGAAATTTAAAATATAAGGAAAAGAAATAGTTGAAAGAGCAAATACTTAGCAGATGAGACTGTGGTATCAAAACCATAAGAAAAGGATTATCCTAGAAGAGGATTCTAAGGTTAATGCAGATTTGAAAACCACTACTGGCATAAGCATCAAAAAAAAAAAAGAAGTAGCTTTAATACAAAGTTCCTAAGTTCAAAGTAAAGGAGAACTGATCTGGAAGTAACAACAAGGAGCTATGAGATAGCATCATTACCTTATTGGAAATGAAGAATGAAGTTCTCGCAGAAAACATGATGAGGTTATTGGGCTCTAGGGAAGAGTCAGATTTGTGTTAAGTCTGGGGTAGATAGGGCTTCTCTGTTGAAGAGACAAGACAAAGAAACTTATAATAGCCCTGGAGGTGTCCCTTTATTTAGTGGGACAGACTGAGAAGGAAGTCAGCAGTGGAAGAATGAGAGAGGGGCTGAGCAGTAAGCCAGAAAGTGAGTCAATAGCTGAAGGGACAGGGTTTGAGAGGCCAGCAGTTCCAGATGAGGCTTCAGAGCATGTTTTTAAACTGTGATTTATATAGCCTTAAGGGATTGAAGGCAGAGAGGGGAGAAAATGATCCAGGGAGGGGGACAATTGATGCTAACAAGAACAGTTTGAAAAATCTGCTCCTATGTGAAGTTTCAGTGCAGTGGGACCTGAGAGGTCCCAAGTAGTGTCAAAGCCTTGAGGTTGTTTAGGTTACCAACAGGTGAGGAATTCTTGTGGCGCCTCTGAAGAGATCTTTTAATAAAGGTGTTGGGAGAAGGTGGCTAGGTAATGGCACCAAGAATGTTGACCTTCTTAGTGGAACTGGCAAGTACACTCAGTGACCTAAAAGAATATAGGTCTCTTTTAATCCATAAGGTCTCCATGATCTTTGTTTTCTATAGCATTTGAAAAACCAAAATAAAATTAAATTGCAAAAAAAATGAGCAGACATAATACTCCAGAGCAGTTGTTTCAGTATTGCAAGGATCTCATTTCTGAACATTCTTTGAACTGTTTTACAGTGCCAGTTGGTGAAATTTAAGAAATTCTGCTCTGTATGGTGTGAATAAAGGTGTTCTATCTTTAAGTAGAATGGATTGATTATCCTTATGATAGTGCTAAAGCCCTCATGTATAAGATTGATACTGATAACAGTTTTCTAGGATTCATTCAATTTACTTGTTACTTGCTTCAAGTGCTATAGCGGGCCAGTATTTGGTAATTATAGAAGGATTCATTTGGTTCTGTTTTCCTGAGCAGTTCCTTCTTGTAGTTTTATTGTATTTTATACCCCAAGCTATAGCAAACTTCTGTTTAGATTGGGATCCCCTTGAAAAACAAGGTTAATGTGGCTTCTGTCCTGAGATTATTTTTACTACTCTTTTGCTTTCCAGAATTAGCTCATTCATTCAATGTATGGATTTGGATGTTATATAGAACATTCAATACTTTCTTAAATGCAATTCCAAGTCAGAATTGATCATTTCTGCCAGCACTGTACTTGATTTTCAGATCATTAAAATGTTGATGATTTAAGTTTTCATGTGCTTATGCTAGAATTACTTCAACTATCAAACATTAGGAAGAAGGCTTTGAGAACAGTTTATAGAAGAAACTTCTGATGATTAAAAATTTAAAAATAGTAGTAGTAAACACTTTTAGTAACTATTACAATTTTTTGTGTTTAGAGTTTTATATACTAAACACATTTCAAATAAATTGAACATAAAATTGGAATGAGGGTTGAAACTGGCAAGGATGTTGAGGTAACAGTTATCAGTGAATTTGTTATATATAATATTTTGATGTTAAAAAATAGGTAATTTGCTGTATTTTGTCATAGTTTACCTTTATTTATAGAATACTTATTATTTTATATACCACTAAGCAAAAACATTCTAATTACTGTTGTAAGTCACATCTCAGAGATGTTAAAATATTTTTAAAAATTAAAAGGAAAAAATATTTGGAGTAGATGAAATATAATGCATAAAAACAGTAAAGATAATTGTGTAATAAAATCCTTTGGGAGAAATGATCGTAGCCTTGTATTAGTATTTTTTTTTTCCTCCAAAAGGGTATCATATAACTTTATACCTCTTTTTTACTTTCCATGACAAAAATAGTAGTTTGTGAGATTAAGTACATTCAAAGGTATGTCATGTGGTTTGTATATGGCAGTATTCAGAGTAAACTTGTAGTTTTCTTGGTAATTAAGTTTTCTGAAATATGAAACTTCTCTACATTGTCATGTAAGTAAAGTTTAACTGAACTATATAATAAAATGTTTGTTCTCACATAATACCTTGGAGTAACATCTTAGTCACTCCCTTTTCAAAGTTGATTTGAGTTTTAGAAATGATGTGCTTATAAAATTTTATGCCAAGAAAGTTTTTTTTTTTTTTTTCAGTTCAGGAAATTGATGATATCCAAACCTTATTTTAGTTACTTTCAAACAAAAATTTCTCTTAACTCACTTTTAATTTGCATGCAAGACTAGTAAGTAGAATACATGGAAAGTTAATGCTTATCCTCTTTTTTTTAGCTGCTTTTTAATACTGCAAGTGCATTAGTAGTAAAAATATTCACTAGCCGCACATATTTTATCTTGGTCTCTTTGCCAAACAGAAGTAGTTAACTAGTCCATTTAATTCTTGAGGATATTATAATTCCTAAATTAGAATATTGTTACATTTTGTAAGTCATGCAGTAATCATGTAACTTTTGATTAATGGTAATTTTAAATGTGGCTCAGAAATGTCATGTGTACCAGTAGTTTAAAGTGTGTAATGTGGGCACTACACTAGATATTCAAATTATTAATAAGTACCAGGTGAGCAAATGTATAAAATATTGCAGCAGTAGGGTTGTATATGGTGTATAGTTTTGCATTATTCTTTAAGATATCAAGGCCAGAATTTTTTACTTCATAATGATGGGGCAAGATTTTAACTTTCTGGTCATATAGTCTCTTATGCTATAAGGAATCAAGATTATATTTACTAGTTCTTATAGTAGTAATTTCTTGAGTCCTCCTTCATGTTTCTCCAACTCCCATGGAAAATTTCAAACAAACAAAAGTAGAGAAAATAGAAAATTGAACTCCCATATACCCATCATCCGCTTTCGCAGTTGTCAACTCAAGGCTAGTCTTGTGGAATGAATACATGGATATTTACTTTTTTCTCTTCGTCCACCTCCCCGCCTCCCACCCCCCACTCCCCTTTTTTATTTTTTTTGCTTTTGAAGAAATTTGGGTATCTTTTCCATTTTCCCACAGTCAGGATTTGCATCTCTTTAATGTTTTTTATCATGTCCTCCTGTCCTGTGTATATCCTGTGAATTCATAGGTAGATTCAGAGGCTTGATCAGATTCAGGATCTTTTTTTTCCTTGCAGCAAAAATATGTTATAGATGGTGTTTATATTAATACTCTTAAAAAACAACAACAACTGAGCACCATGAAAATGTTTCCATTTTAGCTTTTCTTTAAAGCATCATCTTATACTAAAATAGGGCACAGATAACTGAAGGGTATTTATAATCAGGGCCACTAGATGTCTCCCACCTACTCTTTATGTTATCTATGCCATGCACAAAAGATAATTGTCACCTCTGGAACTCTACTGCTTTCTATTGACCCCTGAACATCCTAATCCCCAATCTGTTGATTGCTCTTTATTTTCAGAGACCAGTAAGTAGAATTGGTTCTAAGAGTTTTATAATTTTTGACTTTTAAAGTATATCTGTTACTTGTATTATAGTTTTTATTATGCTTGTCATTGAGAACTTTTTTTTAATTCTGCCAACCCTTATATTTAAAGAGCGTACCTGCTGGACAAACATTAGGCAGGATTTGTTTTTAAAAACTATTACCAGAATTTCCTACAATTTTAAATGTTATTTCCTAATATTTTCTTGTCCCTCCTAAAACCATAGTTTATTCTGAGAATGGGGAAAGTTATTATATACTATAGCTTTTCTTGATGGTTCTCTAAAATAGATTTTTATATTCTAGACACAGTTGTTAAAGACACAACAAATAATTTCATATGCTGCAGCTCTCGTATTAACAGGTTTGATAGATTGCTTTGTACCACCATCTGAAACAATCATCCTTTAGGTTGGCTTTACCAGCTACTGCTATTTGTGGGCAGATGAAGCCTGCCTGGAGCGAGATACTTTGTCTGCTGCTTTAATGTCTCCATTTTTGTGCAGATACTTTGGGGATGCCTAAAGAATAAACTGCAGGAGAATAAAACTTTCAGCTTAAAAAAAGTAATATCCCAAACAGATATTTCCATCCCATTATTGTCTTCACCTAATTCTATACTCACTTTAACATTCTTATCCAAATTTAATACATCCTAGAACCTGTTTTTCTTGGAAAGTTTTTAACATCTCAAAAGCGTATAACAAGGAACAAGATTTGGGAACTGCTAATCTGAATTGCTAATGATGCTCCACCTTGCATGGTGCTTATTATAATGTCCATTGTTATCAATTCTAGGATCTCATTTTGATTTATTAATAGCACTTTTACTCGCATATTAGTTCAGCATATAGTTATAAAACTCCTATAAGACACTATGCTAAACTCTACAGAAGGTACATAAATGAATCAAAAACCCCAGCTAAAGAGAATATAACCTATGGGGGAGCAATCATTATAGTAAGAGATGGCAATTGGTTAGAGACATAAGAACTCTGAATGAAATGATGTGGTAGTTAAGAGTAGTAAATAGAGAAATTCAGAAAAGCTAGAGGCAAGAAAAGCCGTTTATTGGGCCTTGAAAGACAAATCAGTGTTTGGTATTGCAGAGCTTGGAGTGAGAAGGAGATGCCAAGGGAATGGACCTGTATGAGCGAAGGCACCAAAGCAAAAAAACGTGAGGCACATTTGGAGGAAAATAATGAGTTGCTATTTGAGGTTGAAGTACTGGGGAGTCGGGTAGGGAGAGCCTAGCAGGTGGTAAGTTTGGCAAGTTAGGTTTAATTCTACATTAAACAAATTGGACTTTTGGAGACAATGGGAATAATACAGGGAAGGTTATGCTTTAGGGAAGTTAATATGGTAACAGTATTTGAGATGAGCATGCCAAAGCTATGCAGTGATTCAGATAAGTGGCGCAGTGATTCAGGTGAGCAGGTCTTGAGGACACTGGTGTGGAAGTGGAGGACAGGGAAGCCCCTAGGAAATGTTACAGACTGGGAGAGGATGGGTTCAGAAATGACTTTGGTTGTTGAGGGCACAGTTTAAACTCAAATGTTATTAATAGAAACATGAAATAATTGCTATAAAATTGTTAAGTTTCCTCCCTGTTCTTAGTTCTAGAGCCAGTACAAAAGCCTCATGAAGGTCCTGGAGAAATGGGGAAACCAGTTGTCATTCCTAAAGAAGATCAAGAAAAGATGAAAGAAATGTTTAAAATCAATCAGTTCAATTTAATGGCAAGTGAGATGATTGCACTCAACAGATCTTTACCAGATGTTAGGTTAGAAGGGTAAGTATTTAGTGTTCCTGATAGTATTTAATTTGTATGAAAATTATGTTCTCAATTCCCAGTAAATTGTACTTTAATGTCAGCTGTTCTTGAAATGAATGTTACATCACTAATTTACTACTTAACTCATTTAAAAATAATTAAGTACTGATAAAGTAATACCTCAAGTTACTGTTGATCATTAGGACTATGTATTTCAGGTTTTGGAAAATAATTGTTTTTCTTAATAGTTTAAGATGGTAGGGGGTTTTATTTTATTTTATTATTTTTTTTAAAAAAATTAATTGTTTATTGGAGTAATATTGGTTAATACAACTATATAATTTTCAGGTGTACATTATCATTTGACATATGTATATTGTGTGTTTACCAAAGTCCAGTTTCCTCCAGCTATATTTGATCCCCTTTACGCACTTCACCCTCCTCCTAAACCCTATAATTGACTCCTTCTACTACCCTTCTACCTCCTCCCTCCTCCCCCATCGTACTAGTAACCACTAGTCTATAGTCCATGTCCATGAGTCTCTGTTTGTTTGTCCTGCTCATTTGTTGCTTTTAGGTTTATATCCCACATACAAGTGATATCATGTGATTTTCAACTTTTTATGTCTGGCTTATTTGGCTTAGCATGATTATCTCAAGGTCCATCCATGGTGTCGCAAATGGCAGTAGTATTTCATCTCTTCTCATAGCTGAGTAATATTCCATTGTATACATGTACCACAGCTCCTTTATCTAATCATCTATCATAGGACACTTAAGATGCTTCCATGTCCTGGCCACTGTGAATAATGCTACTATGAACATTGGTGTGCAAATATCTTTTTGGATATGGGTTTTCAAGTCTTTGGGGGTAAATACCGAGTAGAGGGATTGCTGGGTCATATGGTAGATCAATTCTTAGTTTTTTGAGGAACCTCCATACTGTTTTCCATAGTGGCTGTACCAATTTGCAGTCCCACCAGCAGTGTATGAGGGTTCCTTTTTCTCCGTATCCTCTCCAACATTTATTACTTGTCCTGTTGATTGTAGCTATTCTGACAGGCGTGAGATGGTATTTCATTGTGGTTTTGATTTGCATTTCCTTAATAGCTAGCTATGTTGAGCATCTTTTCATATGTTTGTTAGCAATTTGTATGTCATCTAGGGAGAAGTGTCTGTACAGGTACTCTGCCCATTTTTTGATTGGATCGTTTGTCTTTTTGTTGTTATTGAGTCATATGAGTTCTTTGTATATTTTGGATATTAGGCCCTATCAGAGGCATTGCTTGCAAATATATTTTCCCATTTGGATGGTTCTCTCTTTTACCTTGTTGATGATTTCTTTTGCTGAGCAGAAGCTTTTTAGTATGATGTAGTCCCATTCATTTATTTTTGCTTTTACTTTTCTTGCCATTGAGGTCAAATTCATAAAATCCTCTTTAAGTGCAAGGTCCTTCAATTTAGTTCCTATGTTTTCTTCTATGCATTTTATTGTTTCAGATCTTATATTTAAGTCCTTAATCCATTTTGAGTTAATTTTGGTATGTGGTGATAGACAACAGTCTAGTTTCATTCTTTTGCAGGTGGCTTTCTAGTTTTCTCAGCACCATTTATTGAAGAGGCTTTCCTTTATCCACTGTATGTTTTTGGCTTCTTTGTCAAAAATTATTTGCCCATATAAATATGGGTTTACTTCTGGACTCTCGAATCTATTCCACTGGTCTGTGTGTCTGCTTTGCTGCCAATTCCATGCTGTTTTGATTACTGTCACTTTGTAGTATAATTTGAAGTCAAGCAGAGTGATGCCTCAAGCCTTGTTCTTTTTTCTCAGGATGTCTTTTGGCAATTCGGGGTCTTTTGTGCTTCCATACAAATCTGATGATTTTTTGTTCCATTTCTTTAAAAAATGCCGATGGGATATTGATGGGGATTCATTAAATCCGTATAATGCTTTAGGTAATAAGGTCATTTTAACTATGTTGATTCTTCCAGTCCAAGAACATGGAATATCTTTCCATTTCTTTGTATCTTCTTCAATTTCTTTTGACAGGGTCTTACAGTTTTCATTATATAGGTCCTTCACTTGTTTTGTTAAATTTATTCCTAGGTATTTTATTTTATTTTTGTTGCAATTGCAAAAGGAATTATTTTTTCCACTTCTTTTTCTGACACTTCATTATTAGAGTATAGGAACGCTATGAATTTTTGAACGTTGGTTTTGTATCCAGAGACTTTACTGTATTTGCTTATTGTTTGTAGTAGTGTTCTTGTGGAGTCTTTAGAGTTTTCTATATAGAGAATCATGTCATCTGCAAATAGTGACAGTTTGACTTCTTCGTTTTCTATTTGGATGCCTTTTATATCTTTTTTTTGTCCGATTGCGCTCGCTAGGACCTCCAGTGTTATATTGAATAACAGTGGTGATGGTGGACAACCTTGCTTTGTTCCTGATCTTAGAGGGAAAGTTTTTAGTTTTTCACCATTAAGTATAATGTTGGCTGAGGGTTTGTCATAAATGGCCTTTATTATGTTAAGGTCTTTCCTTCTCTACCGATTTTGTTAAGTGTTTTGATCATAAATGGATGCTGTATCTTGTCGAAGGCTTTTTCTGCATCTATTGATATGATCACATGATTCTTATTTTTTAAGTTGTGTGGTGTATCACATTAATTGATTTACGTATGTTGAACCATCCCTGTGCGCCTGGGATGAAGCCCACTTGTGGCGTATAATCTTTTTAATATATTGCTATATTTGTACGCTAGTATCTTATTTAGGATTTTTGCATCTGTGTTCATGAGAGGTATTGGTTTGTAGTTTTCTTTTTTTGTGTTATCTTTACCAGGTTTTGGTATCAGAGTAATGTTGGCCTCATAAAATGTATTGGGAAGTATTGCCTCCTCTTCGATTTTTTGAAAGAGTTTGAGGAGAATAGGTGTTAAATCTTCTTTGAATGCTTCACAGAATTCACTGGTGAAGCCATCTGGTCCTGGACTTTTACTTTATGTTAGGTTTTTGATTGTTTCAATTTCCATACTGCTGATTGGTCTATTTAGATTTTTCAGTTCTTCTTGATTCATTCTAGGAAGGTTGTATTTTTCTAAGTACTGGTCTTTTTCTTCTAGGTTATTAAATTTGGTGTTACATACTTATTCTTGTATGATCCTTTGTATTTCTGTGATGTCAGTCATAATTTCCCCTTTTTCATCTGGTAGGAGGTTTTAAACTCTATTCAAAAGATTCATATGATCAGTTTTTAAAAAAGATTCTTTTAAGTGCTGTATAACTTAAAACAAATATACAGTTGTACATGTACAGATAGATTACTGAATTTTTATTGCTGATATGTATATTCCTCTCTAACCATCATCCAAATTAAGATATGTTTCCATCACCCCTGAAAGTTCTCTTATGTTTCTTTCCAGTCAGTACTCCTACCTGAGAGGCAGCCTTTGTTCCGATCTCTCTAAATATAGTTGAGTTTTGCCCTTTTTTTGAAATTTTAAAAAATGAATCAATGTAATATATATTCTTTTGTGTCTTTGAAATCCATGTTGTGGATATATCAGAAGTTTATTCTTTTCCATTGCAGGGTAGAGTTTTGTTAATGTGAATATAACATAGTTTATTTACACATTGATAGGCATTTAGGTTGCTTCCACTTTTTGACTATTATGAATTAAGCTGTTGTGACATTCTTGTGCTTATCTTTTGAAGGACTTAAGCTCTCATTTCTCTTTGGTATCTATTCGGGTAAAGGAATGGGTATACATTTATATAGCTTTTGTACATGCTGTCAAAGATTTTTCCAAGATGGTTGTACTAATTTACACTCCTGTGTACAATATAAGAGACCCAGTTGCTCCATATGAGGAAGGTAATACAAAATATCTAGACTATAGGACAGCTGGCCCAGTTAAAAACAGAGGAACTGTACAAAAAACAGGTAGGTTAAGTGAATTTATCTGCAGCTGAGACCCCTAGCCACTTTGCTTCTATGGCTTTCATTAATGCTAGCAACCAGGCCTTCCCCTCCAGGCAAGAGATTGGACTAGCTCTAGAGAAAAAAACCTACAGACACCGACGTCAGAGATTCTCCAATTTGTGGCACAGCCTGATCACCCCAGTGCAAACTCATAGTAAGCTTGATGCATCTACATTTATTGTGACTATTGATATATTTGTACTTCTTTTAGGTTGAACTATACAAAATTGATATTTTAACTATTTTGACTTAGGAAAATTAGTTTCATAAAGTTCAATCTAATCTTGTTTTCTGTTTACCTTTTTAATTTTCCACTCATTTTCTGCTTTGCTGATTGATATCATTTCAGATGATAAACTTTTTAGTATTTGTGTTTTTCTCTCTCATGGTTTGGTCTATTCATTTAGTAGTAAGATCTGTAATTGTCAAGAAGATATGGATTTATCTTCATCTACATGCTTAGTGCACATAGTGTACTTTTGCACTGGGTATTCATATTATTCTTCAATTCTAAGACATTTCTAGCTCTAATCTCAGATAATTGCTACATCACCATTTCCTCCAGTCTATTCATCTGGAACTACTCATATGCATATACTATAGCTGCTCAATCTATGCCCGTATTTTTTCTCCCATTTTGAATTGTATCTAGGTGACTTTCTCATTAATATCTTGATAGTGGCAAAGTCCAGGTCTAGTTCTGCCATTTATTGACTGTCTGACTTTGGACAAGTTACTTTACCTTTCTGTACCTCAGTATCCTTATCTGAACAATAAGGAAAATATCAAAAATTGCTGTGACGCTTTGTAGTGCTTTGAATACTTCCTGGTACTTAGAATATAGAGAGGGCCTTTTCAGAAAGTGAGCTCTAGGTCCTAGTTTGATTTTCAGGAAAAGCCAACTCTAAGCATGCTTTTCCATCCCCACTCTTTTTTTATTAATCATTTTCTGGCTTCTGAAGTGTAATCACAATGAAATGTTAAATGAGAAATATCACATTAATACTTAACTATCCCCATACTAAGTTGGACAGAGATGGCCAGCAGATGCATTTCAAAACAATTTCCAGAGGTGGAAGGATAAGTAGTATGGGACAGCCCCTAGAGTGCAGCTTTTTCACTCCCTTTTCTGAATCCAGAAAAGCCTTCCTTATTCTTAGTCATGGACTCAACTGGTGGTATAAACTGGCAGTGTTCAGATCATCCTGTGCCTGCTAAGAACCTTTACAGCCTTGTAGGGTCTCCACGGGCATATTTCCTGGAGGAAATATGGAAAGGATATTCTTTCCTGGAGGAAAGAATAACATTGTTCCGGTGTCAAAAAGAGTTAAATAGAGTAACAGTCAAAGAATAACTTGCAGCGTGTGGTCTTAGGGAAGCAGGTTTAAGACAAATTCCAAATCACCTAATATGGCAATTCCATTCTATATAATTAGTTTTGGATGCTTAAAAAATAGTAATACTATTTAGTCAGTATTATGTATCAGGCACTATATACATTATTACATTTAAGCAGTTGAACAAAGTAGTAGTATGCTCAGTTTACTGTGGGGAAACTTGGATTTTAGGAAATTAAATGATTGGTGCCAGAGATAGTTAATAACTGACCCAAGTGAAATTTGTCAATGATAAAACATGTAATCTTGATCAGTGTGCTCTGCCATCACTTTTATGGTTAGTTCTTCATTGATCTTGTCTGAATGAGAGTACACAGGGGAGAAATTATGTAACATTGCTAAACACTGCCTGGCAAGTAGTCAGACATCTTAAGAAATACAGACTTGTCATTGGTAAATGGAAGTAATAGGCTAAATTTAGTGAATGACCAAGAATGCTTTAAAAATCATAGTTTAAAGGCATATAAAGAGCATTAGATTATAGTGCATATCTACCTTGATTTGGAATTAAGCTTCTTCATGTTCTAAGCCTGTTTCCTCATCTGTAAAATTGAGATAATAATACCTCTTGGTGTTTTTGTAAGGATAAAGTGGGATAATGCATATAAAACTCTTAATGCCATTTCAGGCTGTAAGAGGGTTAGGATAAGTAGAGAGGGACTTTAACAATTGAAAAATAATAAAAATTATAATTATCAAAAGACTTCTGTTGTTCTGTATTCTTGAATTGTTAGGTATTTGTATGGATTGATTCTTTGGTAAGCCCAGTCTTGGTGAGATGAACACTATTTTAAGCAAATTTAAAAATGTCTGTTTCCTGAAACACCTCTGACTCAGGCAGGCACTCAAGCTAATTCTCAGACCATACAGTGAATTTCATGCATTAGAGTTTATTCAGTAATCCTTTCATTTATATATAACAATAGTCCTCATTATATAGGCCATCTTTTAGTATTGTACATAGGAACATAAATGAAACCTTGTGTTTTCACTCATTGTTTAAAAACTAGGGATTTTCAGTCAACTCCAACTCCACTCCAGTATATAACTCACTCCCATTAATAGCATCATTCACTATGGTAGTGATGGTGCAGTTCGAAAAACCTGCCCAGTGTCATTTAAGTGTGTGCATATACATTTATTTCTCCTTTCACCAGTTAATGGACATTTGGGTTGTTTCCATTTTCGGGCCATAAATTTGCATACAAGTGTTTGTGTGGATAAATGTTTTCATTTTTCTTAGGTAGATTCCTAATTGCTGATTCATAGGGTAACTATGTAAGAATTTGCCAAACCTCTTTCCAGAGTGACTGCACTATTTACATTTCCATCAGCAATGCATGAGGGTTCTAGTTTCTGTACATCTTCACCAACACTTGTCTTCGATTGTCTTTTTTATTATAGCCATTCTGTTGGTTGTGAAGAGTAGTATCTCATTGTGATTTTAATTTATAGTTCCCTAATGTCTTCATAAATGATATTGAAGATCTTTCATGTACTTATTATATTCTTATATCTTAAATGTTTTTTTAAATCTTTTGTCCATTTTTAATTGGATTATTTGCCTTCTTGTTAATGAGTTGTAATAGTTCTTTATATATTCTGGATACAAATCTTTTATCAGACCTATGATTTCCAAATATTTTCTCCTAGTTTGTTGGCTTTTTATTTCCTTAATGCTACCTTTTGAAGCACAAAAATTTTTAAATTTTGATGAAGTCAGATTTATCAGTTGTTTCTTTTATGAATTCAGCTTTTAGTGTCATATCAAACTTAATGGTACAAGACTAAAAGCTTTTCCCCTAAGATGGGAAACAAGGAAAGAATTCTGCTGTCCACTTCTATTCAACATTATACTTGAAGGTGGTCCAAAACCTGGAAGTACACACTGAAGAAAGAGAGCCCTAAGAGAAACACTCTCTTTCTGGTCTGAGGAACAAGAAAGGGGTGGGTCTCTTGATGGTTAGAAAGTGGAGAAAACCCTCTATTTTTTTCTCCACCACCTCCTCCCATCATCGCTATTAAAAACTCTGAGGGAGGAGGCTTCTCTCTGACCAGAGGATCTCTGGTCTCCAGAGCATGTAGAAGCCCCATTGTTTTTCTTTTTCTGACTTCTCTGCTTGGCCAAGAACACAGACACAATCACAGGAAGCACGTAGCAGAGAAAGGAAACTATAAAGCCTCAGCTTTCTAGCTGTGTTGGAACACTCAACATAAATGATGTCAGTTCTCCCACAACAGATGTATAGATTTAATGCAATTCCATTCAGAATCCCAGCAAGGGGTTTGAAATTTAAATGGAAAGATAAAGGAAATAGGATAGCTATAATAATTTTGAAAAAGAATACAGTTGGAGGAAATACATTACCGAATTTAAAGACTTACTCTACAAGACAGTGTGGTATTGGCAAAGAGACATATATAAATTGGTGGAACAGAATAGAAAGTTCAGAAATAGATCCACACAAATATGGCTATTTGGTTTTTGCCAAAGGTACAGAAGCCATTCAATAAAGATTATCTTTTTCAACAAATGGTGTTGGAACGATTAGACATCCATATGCAAAAACATTAAACCTAAATCTCATGCGTTATATGAAAATTAACTCAAACTGGATCATAGATCTAAATCTAAAACCTAAAAATTTATAACTCTTAGGGAAGATATTCAGGACCTGGCTACATTATGCAGAGAGTATTTAGACATGACACCAAAAGCATGATTTAATTTTTTTAGATGATAAATTGAACATCAAATTTTAAAACTTTCATTCTCCTAAAAACACTGTTAAGAGAAAGAAATGAAAAGCTACAGACTGGGAGAAAATATTTGCAAACCATACTT
The DNA here is from genome assembly GCF_902729225.1 of Pteropus medius. Classification (NCBI taxonomy): domain Eukaryota; kingdom Metazoa; phylum Chordata; class Mammalia; order Chiroptera; family Pteropodidae; genus Pteropus; species Pteropus medius. The sequence goes on along the minus strand of NW_024340849.1, from coordinate 29,041,405 downwards.
TCAATAAAGGACTTATATCTAGAATATATAAAGAACTCTCAAAACAAACAACCCAATTAAAAAAAAGTGAATGCAATAAAATGTTAAAAAACTTGACACTTCATCTGAGATGCTAAATGGATGGCAGATGAGCACATGAAAAGACATTAGCCATTGGGGAAATGCCGATTAAAATGCCAATTAAAACCATGAGACACTACTTTATGCCTATTTAAATGGCTAAAATAAAAATTACTGACAGTATCATGTGCTGACAAAGATGCAGGACAGCTGGAACTCTCGTACAATCCCGGTGGGCACACAGGAAGCCTCTGGGGTGTGGTAAAAGTCTGTTTCTTCATCTGAGTGCTGACTCCTTGATGCATTCACTTTGTGGAAAATCATACATCTATATACTTAGGACTTGTCAGCTCGTCTGTGTGTATATTATATTTCAACAGAAAGACTCTTCCCTCTTTCCCTAATGACAAACTGGTATGTAACTTTTTTTTAAAAAAAAAGTAGTAAAACCTCACACTGGTTGATTTTCATTCCTGAGGATGAAAGACTCAGTTGTGACTGAGGGTGGAAGAAAGCTGCTTCATAACACTGCCTGTGGCCTTCCTGCTCATCCTCAGCTCTGTTTCTCCCACCCTCAGAGGGACCTCCTACTCTCACCTCCACAAAGATAGGTAGTCCCTCCATGGGAAAAGCTTAGCTAGACTGCTGGAAGGTTCTTTGTGGCTTTCCCAAGTGTGTATGTGTTTATCTGTTCTGAGATCGGTTATGATAATTTTTCCGTAAGTTCTCTATTTTCTATTTTGCTTTAAGAAAATATTTGTGAATTTGTTGTGTTCTCTAAATGATTAAATTTAACTTTGATTTAGGAAATTTTCTTTTTTATTAGAATCCCAATATTTGCTTTGCTTTTTGGTTCTTCCATCCTATTGTGAATGATTTCCATTTTAGTCTTCCTTATTTCTAGTGTTCTTATAGTCTTACTTCCTTATCATACAATTTCAGAATTTAATTCTTTAATGTATCATCCAAGAAATAAATCTGGCTTATCATTTCTCTTCTGCAGAAACTGCCATCTCAGATTTTTCTGTTTTCTTCCTGTCCACATCCTGGCTAACATTCACATGGCTAACAATACTGTTTACACACTGTGTATTTTGCCTAATCATCTTCTGTGTCTCACTTAATTTTATTCTTTTAGCTGTTTCGGTAAGCTGGCAGCTGTGTAATCACCTTGACTATTTCCTGCTTCCCAATTCTATAATAATAAAAGGGATTAATTTGGGAAAAGAGATACTATGTGATTTAATACGATTAAGTTAAATAATCGTAGAAACTTTTTCTTAACCTCCTTTACTTGTACCCAGGCCATTCCTGACTTCAAAGTCATGTTCAAGTAGTCTGTGAGTCAGGCATTCAGGAGACATCTTCCCATAAAAACATGAGTGTCTTGGCTTGCTCACCTATGATGTATTTGAAGCATAGTAGTAATGGTTATAATATATATAATCTAGCCACCATTTATGATAGAACAGAGTTTTGATGGGAAACTGTTTTTAGAAGTACTTGGAATGCTAAAGACACATTATCCCATAGCCTATGCAATTAGTCTCTTGGGCCTCACCTCTGTAGCCCAGATTTAGAGGCAAGGAGGTATAGACAGGGTGGCAAGCTGTGCGGTAGCCTTCTAGTGGATCTTTGAGTGAATGTAGGAGGAGAGGAGAGTTAACTGTGACATGGAAATGAGGCCATGGGTCTTTTGGGTCAGTGGATAGATAGTGAGGTTACTGGTAATAGGATTTGGAGACCACACGTGAAAAGAGTGTCTTGGGAATGGTAAGGAGAATGGGAGGGCTCAAAATGGGATTTAATGAAGAGAACAGTGGAAGCTATTTGTTTCCCCTTTTCTCCTTGGAGAAAGGAGGGACCAGTCCTCCCCCATAGTGAACTCTCCTTCCCATTACTCCTTTATTCAATCCCTTGACCTTGTCACCTTTTTTTCCCCTCCATTTTCCTTTTCTTCCAACTTCCAACCAGCAGACTTAGGGAAGCGCTTTCAGTAAGTAGAATTGTTGTGGCAGCTTCTGAAGAGGGGATTTAATATTTTTTCTCTTCCCTTCTTCACTTCTATTGACAGGTAATAATAGATGAGAGTGGAGAGACCGCAAGGTTTGTGAAGCTTGCTAGAGAGCAGAAAAAAAAATGTGAAAAGAGAAGGCTGGAGCAACATTTACAATATGGGGATACCTAAGAATGAATTATAAATGCACTCCTTAGGAGTGCTTATATTCAAGAACATCCCTTGATATCTATCTGGTTACTTAATGCTGTTATTGTTCTCTTATAGTTTCTAGTAGTTCCGTCTAGCTAACCAGATTGAAAGAAGAGACCATATGCCTAACAAAGTGGTAGAAACATAGTTAATACATTGATTTTGTGTCCGTATTATTTTTGGGTCTGCTTGGTCTTTCAGATGATTGCATTTCTAGACATTGTCTTTACCAAACAAGATGCATATTGATATTTCATTGTGGAGGAGGCAGCATCAAGAGCTTGGTCAGTAGAGCACAGACTGTGGAGTCCTTAGTCAAGCACTGCCATTCTCTGGCTGTGTCTTCAGCTTCCATCTGTGAAATGTGGCTCCAAGTACCTCACAGAATTATTAGGAAGCCTAAGTGCCTAGTACACATGAGATACCCAATAAATACTGGTTCTTCTCCTTTGTGAAAGTTATATTTTTGTTTAGCTTATTAAATTGTGTAGATTCTAGTGGTTCTGATTTTTTTGTCCAGTTGGATTCTTGAGGGAAATTGTTTGGAATTGATGATATAGCCTTAGTTCATTCTCTGTTAAAATGAATTGACAGAAAACATCGAGAAGAGGTGCCCAATTTTAAAAATACAACTAACATCTTTAAAATAATTTTAATTTAAACATATAACTTTCAATAGGTACTATTTATTAAACATGCAGCATTAACAAAAACTTAAATGAATAAAAAGTAACCAAGAGTCCCACCATTAGAGCAAACTGTTTTTATTGTTCTATTACCCTTCTAGGCTGGATTCATTCATTACGCTATCTTACCAGTCACTTTTTATAAAGACATTTGCTTTGTCTCTAGGTGTAAAACAAAGGTGTATCCAGATAATCTTCCTACAACAAGTGTGGTGATTGTTTTCCACAATGAGGCTTGGAGCACACTTCTGCGAACTGTCCATAGTGTCATTAATCGCTCACCAAGACACTTGCTAGAAGAAATTGTTCTAGTAGATGATGCCAGTGAAAGAGGTAAATTTCAAATTTTAATGCAAATAATATACACACCTTTTGTCATTAATATTAAAAAAAACTAGTCGCTATCATTTTTAACACAGCAATTTTTTACAACTTAATTTTAAAAATATTTGTGGCATTTGAATTCATTCACATATGAAAAAAATTACACACCATGAAATTTTAAATATTTTAATTAGCATTTAATTTGTGTCACATCTTAATCTTTTAAAGAAATATTACATAATATAAACGTTTATGGAGAACAGTGGAATAAAAACATAATTTTATTAGGATTTTCTCTGTAAGAAGCTATATCCCTGAGTCAAAGGAGAGAAATTGGATCTTACATAGAGCCATGAATGGAGAAACTTAGTTCCTTGTACAGTGGGAAGTATCTTTGGCAGCAGAATGAAGCCTCAGCTGGGCAAGCCTTACTTCTCCAGATTCTTTTTAGGTTTTCCCATTTTACTCCATTTCTGCTAGGTGCATAAAAGGATAAAGAAGGAACTTACGAAAAAGTAGTGTATGACTCTGATCTCATAATAAATCTCTATAGTGATTCTTGCCCCATAAGAATCTCAGCATTTTTCACAAGCTTAGAATCTCTCGACCTGTTTTATTAAGTACTCTTTTGGAGAGGTATATTAATTAAAAGTACGTTGGCCCAATATTATTTATTCTGAATCCTTGGAGATTTCACACCACTAAGTAATATACAAAATGCTCTACGTAGTCCAACAATTAAACCTGTTAAACTCAGAGATACACAGCATTTCCCAGGTTTTTTTCCCCACAGCTCATCTATTTAGGATTGTTGGTGTCATGTGTTCCCCCAATATTCCTGTGTTCATGTGAGAAAAATTTAGAGGGAATTACAGATCAGCCTTAAACTTTATGACCCATCATTTCAGCCTCTTTGCTAATATCTTCAACTTTCTTGCCTAATGTCTCATTGCATCTGGTAAGACAGTTTAGTCAAGTATTACGACTTCACATTCTTGTGCCCACACTAAATATGTACATTTAACCATGATTAAATTTAATGTCTTCATATCTTAATTATTAGGAGTAATTTGCATATTAACAACCATTTAAATCTTATTTACTTTGCCAGATTGTAGAGGTACAAATAAGTTATAGTCCTACCTTCTCAAGTACCTTATAGCTTACCTCCTTAATCTAATTAAGGAAATAGTTTATAATCACACAAAATATTTAAATAATAGTATAATACACAATGCCTTTAATGTCAAAATTAATGAGAGTTATAAATTAAGAATACCACACTTAAATAATTACTGTTGAACAAAGAAGTATAAACCTCATGTAGATAATTATTTGGTAGGAGTTAATTAATTCTTTAAGAAAATTAACTGAAGTTAATTTAAGCAGAGATCTGTACAAACATCCATACTGTAAGTGACTTGTGTTTGGTTTACTCATTTGTTGATATTTGCTAAATTAAATATTCCTCAAGGAGAGAGATTTTTCTTCAGATAAAAGGAACTATTTTTCCACTTCCTCCTTTGGTTTCTCTATTATTCTGCTGAGTGTCTGAGATGGCTATGTGAAATATTTTTTTGTAGTATGTGGCCTAATCTGAAAGACACATGTATCCACAACTCTAAAGTGACAGAGAAAGTCATGTATATAAGTTATCTTTTTCCTTCCTCATGAGGGCCCTTCTTAATCACACCAAACTGTATAAATCTGAAGAGGAAACATGTGGCAGACATCTACTTTACTCTTCCACCTGGGGCTCTTGGCTAAGCAGGGTCCCTGAGTGTTACCCCAGAGCCCTCACCAGGGGTCTGCTTCTCCTTTATCTTCCTGCCTTGAAAGCCTCAGGAGCCTAGGTCACAATTTCTGATATTTGGGAACCACTAGGCATTTTGTTTTTGTGGTTATAATTGTAGTCTTGCTATCCAGATTGAGAATTACCTAATACAGTTTTCTTTGGCTCTCTTGTTTAGGTGGGAACGCATCTAAGGCACCATCATTTATTTATCACCTGAACTGATGAAATAAACTAACTGGTCTCCCCACATACTTTCACACCATCCTATGCTTTATGCAAAGTGAGCTTTTAAATATGTAAATCAGACCATGTCACTTCTCTGATTAAAACCTTTCTGTAAGGCCTGCATGACCTGGCTTCTGCCTGTATCTCCAGTCACATCTTCAGCTGTTCCCTGCCCACCCCATCCCCACAGTTCAGCTCAAATGTTTACTCAGAATCAAGTTATATTCAGAGAGGCCTTCCTTGACCTCCTAAGACCAGATCATGTCCCTCTGACATCTCAGAACACTCTTCTCACCAAAAGATTTTACTGTTTGCCCGTTTAATGAGTGTCTCTTTCCCCCACCCTCTAGCCAAACCCCTGTTAGACTTTATATTCAATCAGGGCTATTTGCTCACAGTTATCTCCTCAGTGTTCACAGCGCCTATTAGTAAACAGTTCAGAATTTATTGAATGAATGAATGAATGAATGAAAGAATAATCTACCAGTTAACCTTTGCTTTTACTTCTTGTCTGTACAAGCTTCCTAATTAGATTATGTAGCATGCATAGTCTGCTCATGGCCTCAGGATACTTGATTTCACAGTTAACCTGCTGAGTTATCAGTAGCTCTATTAAAAAACTATGAAGTAGGTGCTATAATTATCCCTATTTTATTGATGAGGAAAATGAGGCTTAGCATAAACCAAGGGCTTGACCCCTTAACTGGTATGCACATCACGTCTGTCCTAAGTTTATGGTTACAGGGTCTCCAGTGAAGACAAGAGTCTGGATGAATCCCTAATTCATGTCAGAAGTAACATAATCATCTCAGAAGGTTATCTTAAGACTTAGAACTGATAGAATGTTCCTAATCTGAGTTGACTTATTTTTATTATACACAAAAGGAAATGGAGGTTCTTATTTAGTACGGATTAGGAGTCAGGTTTATTAGACTTTAAATTCATTGCTCTTTCTACTACTCTTTAGAGTTCCGGCTGAGACTTCTTAGATGTTGCTGTGAGGAGTGAAATTTTCCTTGACACACACCCTCTCTGACAACCTCACACTCCCTGATGGAGAGATGCCTAGAAATCCATTTATTAATAGCTATAAAGATATTCTAATAAATAAGGTTCTCTTAATTTTAGATCACATAGTAGCTTCCAATCATAATCACCACCATCACCGCTTGATTCATTTTTGTAAAATGAGGCATCAACAAATAGTTACTAATACCCTACCTAGCCCTGAGACCATAATTCTGTATTAACTATTAGGAAGACACCTATTTCTTAGCCTTATTGCATGAAAGAAAGCCACAGATGTCATACTAAGATGTCAAGAAAATTTGTGGAATAGTAATGTTTTTGAGCTATCAGACCAAAGAGTCATGCATTTTTCACTTTCTTTATAGACAGGACAGAGTATTAAACTTTCAAAGATGTGAGATTGAGGAATTAGATTGCTTTGATTTTTAAGCACTTTAAGCTGTCTTAATATTTTGAGGAAGACTTACTGAGAGATACATTGTTTGTGACACACCCAACCTTGGCTGGTCTAAGGTACTAGAATATATCTCACACCCTAGCACATGACATTCTCTCAAACTCTGGACGTAAAATAATATACATGTGTGTCAGATCAGGTGAATCCACAGTCCTAAATTGTTCTCTGTAGTTCCCTTCTAGAATTTTATATGGATGACAAGATGAGCTTTCAAGTCACGCAAACCTGAGTTTGAATCTTGGATTCAACCCCTTAACTAGCTGTGTCACCTTGATCAGTTCATTTAATATTCTGAGCCTTAGATATTCATGTCTAAAATATGTGTAATAACTTTCTTGTGTAACTTTGAGATTAAATGAGATTAAACTTGTAAAGGGCCTGCCATTGTGCTAAACAGACTCAAAGTGGTAGCTACTACTGCAGAATGTTGCTTTTCTTTCTAATTGGCATTACCTTTTTACTCAGAATCAAATTATATCTTTCTGACCTTAAGATTTGGTTCATAAAAATCACAGTGGTGATCAGGTAGGAGTTCTATTCCAGGTATTTTTTAGATACTCATTTTAGCCCAAATATATTAGGAAATATATTAGCAGTGGTAGAAGTGATGGTTATTCCGTTATAGTGGGACACAAAGGCCTTTCTCTTTCACAATTTTCATATCCCTGATTATTTCAGTATTGTGTCATTCTAGTCTTACCAGTTAAACAAACAAGAACCATTTCACTTCTGTTTGTCTTTCCCTCTCCACTATATAGGAAGTCCTTTGGATCCCCACTTAGTACTTAAAGAGCTCAACCCCTTAATACATAAATCTGGCTTTCCATGTGACTCTCCCATTATTAAAGCCTTATGGGACAAAGCTAGTCATAGTCACGGTATTTTCCATCTCAAGTTTTCCCTTCCCTAGAGAGATCATCCTAGGGGGACTAGTTGTAAAGACATTTGGCCATACCAGCCATCAATAGCTTCTCTGGCATAAATACCATGAAATAATCTAATTTGAAAAATTCTTTCTTTTTGTTTTGAGAAAGCTGAGCCTTTTCTGCTTTTTAAAGTGAATTATATACTTAAAAGGCAGGACATCCTCGACTTATGGGCATAACCTGTATCTGCATGGCTTCAGGATAATTATTGATTTCATACAACTACTTCCTTTCCCTTTCCCCTTTTCCTCTTCAATTGCCCTTTCCTATGAAAACCATTTTTACTTAGGCCTCCTTGTCTGTTAAGGATCTCTATTTGGTCTTCTGAGCTTTACCTCACTTCCTACCTCCTGATTAAAGAACTACATAGTCAAAGACTGTAATAATCAATAAGACAATCAGTTCTACCTTTGAAGAAATCCCACAATTTTCTGAACTCTAACAGCTATTGCATATTGTTCCTTTTCTCTGTTGCAGTCTGGATTGAACGCTCTTGAACAACATTCTTTCTGTCTCTGATCTTTACACATGATTAGAAAAAGAATTGAGCCTGACAAAAAAGAGTTGCTTAGAGAAATGTAGTAACTTGCCTATCTTTGATTTAGCCTGAACCCAAAGGCTCCTCCTGATAAGGTAGAGGCAGCCCTTGTACTTTCTCTAAGGAAATGAAAAGGCTTCCTGTAGTGAAATGGGTTTGTGAGGGAGCCCCATGGAAAGTGTTCAGTAAATGTGTTGAATGACTATTGCACATCAAAATTTCTTTACATCTGAATAATGCCAGGTCACAGTTTTTTTGTTATTTTTGTTCTGTTAATTTTTCAGACTTTTTGAAAAGACCTCTAGAGAGTTATGTGAAAAAATTGAAAGTACCAGTTCATGTAATTCGAATGGAACAACGTTCTGGATTGATCAGAGCTAGGTTAAAAGGAGCCGCTGTATCTAAAGGCCAAGTGATCACCTTCTTAGACGCTCACTGTGAGTGTACAGTGGGATGGCTGGAGCCTCTCTTAGCCAGGATCAAACATGACAGGTAATGTTCTGGAGTCTGTAAGTTTGTTTTCAGTGCATGTGTCCTAAACTCTATGTTAAATTGCAAAATTCTGTGTTTTTAAATAAATACAAATATAATTTCCTCTGAAGTTCCTTTAACATACCCACGAAAAGCACTCTTAAATATGAAGAAGACCTTCTTCTAAAGTCTGGAAAGAATGTTTGCAAACTGTCTTGTTAATGAAGATAGATTAGGAGATATGTTGTTAAGATGTATACGAGATATATATATATATACACACACGCTATGCTCATTAAACAAGGAGAACAGATGGACAATGAACTCAGGGAAGGTAGGATAAAACCCTTTACTTGTCTCTACCTTCTAAAATTAACACTAGGGCAGGCAGGTCATCTCATCTCCGTCTACATCCTTACTGGAACTGTAGCACAGCAAGAAGTGGAAGGGGGTGGGGAGATACATGTAACATCCTGAAATGCTTAACTGTATATTGAAAAGCACTATAATTTTAGATAATACAGGAAGAGCTTTGGGAGCCAGAGGTGCCCATGGTTGTAGACTTTCATGATGCACATTTTGAATGACATCTGTAATTGAAAAATAAATTTGCTTTTATGATTTTAGGAAAACAGTGGTTTGTCCTATCATTGATGTGATCAGTGATGATACTTTTGAGTACATGGCAGGTTCTGATATGACCTATGGTGGATTCAACTGGAAGCTCAATTTTCGCTGGTATCCTGTTCCCCAAAGAGAAATGGACAGAAGGAAAGGTGATCGGACTCTTCCTGTTAGGTAATTAATTTGTCAAACATTTCCCCTAGAGTTATCAGCAGGAGATTGTGAAGCTTTGGGAATCATGTTATAAAGATTATAAGTATATTTTGAGAGACATTAAGTATTTGTGTATCACATATGTAATTAAGAGCCATCTTTCACAAATATATTATTTTTCATCATCAATTAATAAAATTAGAATTTTTCATTTATATAAACCTAGTGCATGTGAGAAATGATGGTGACATGCATGTTCCTTCATTCCTATATGAACATTTTGTAAATCTAACAGATTTGTGCTTTAATTCAGTTGTTAAGAATAATAACATTTAACTTGAATCAACCTGTCAATTAATTGTGTTAGTATGTGAAAATATTACCTAAAACTGGGTCCCTGCCCCAGAATGTAAGATTTTAAATTCAGACTTGTACCATCTGGATGATAGTTACTGATAAGTAAGGTTTTTAAAAGTTTGTTTTAAATATATTAAAAAAAAAACAATACAAAAAACTAGAATTGACAAAAATATAAAAAAAGGGATTTCTATTAGTTAGTGTTTTTCTTTTTCCGTTTAGTCACATATAGATTTTTCTTCAGAAGGGGATAAAAATCTTGCTATTCAGAACCTTCAAATTGAGACCTTGGACTTTCTGAGCCATCCTAAGATTTATTCCATTTGCATCAGCCTGCTGCTTCTGTAGTAATTTCAGAGTTCCATTAGTACCAGGTCTTTTGGTTTTTTCCCATCCCGGATCTCCCTTCACTTAAATTCAAGCCCAGTTCTGGCAAAGTCAAAGACAAGTTTCACTAATCCTAATCTCTTTACCCCTAGCAAACACGAGTTTTTTCCTAGTAAAGGGACTTTTCCCACTCTTTTGCTGACAGTTCAAATCACCGTCTAAAACGGGGTTCCTAAACATTTTGTAAATGATGGACTTTGAAAAATCTGATAAAAGCTATGAGTCTTCTCCAAGGGGGGGAAGGTGCAGTGCAGATCATATAATTCTAGGAAATTTATAGATATCCCAAAACCCAGGTCAAGAAAACTCTGTACTAAATGATAACTCCGGGTATTGGCCTATTTCCTTTGACTCCTAAGATATTAGATTTTCTTTCTTTTACTCTTCTAAAATCAAATAAGTCCTAACTTTTTTTGTGGAAACAAAACTATGTCTACTAGAAAAGCAAATGTGCCACCCTAGCTAGGGCACAGAATAAGTATATTAGGGTTACAGAGGTGGCCAGTTCATCCTAAAATATGATCTCTATAGTGTCTTCTTCCTTGGAACTTAGTTATTTTCTCCTACTCAGAGTCTGTTTTTTCTCCATACTCATCCTTCAAGGAAATCAAATGTTTGACTGGTATGCATTTATTTAAACCCCCTTCATTATTATTTCTCTGCTTAAGTCCACCTATTCCCACCTGCTCTGCATACCTGGGCCATGTTTAAACAAACTGGGCTTCTCTTTTGCAGAGGATATACCATACTTGGTCAGGATGATGATCTTCCTAGAAAGAGCATATTTTTGTTCTATACTTGAATTTATTTTGTATTTAAAGGTTCCTATTAGGTATAAGGAAAGGCCCCCATTGTTTTCATACTGTTTAATCTTATATCTTTGCAGTATTTGCTACCCTTTATAACCTCGCCTGTTAGAGTTGCTAACTGAGTCTAGTTGGTTAATATAGTCAACTGCATTTATGGTTGTTAGGAACTATGGAGTGTAGGTACACACTCAGATGGAGAGGATTACGAGAAATGTCTTCAGTGTAAGGAGTTTCAGGGAAACTCAGTCAGGGCCCAAGGACCAGGAAAGGTACTAAAAATAAGAAGAGCCCTCGGGACTGGATAGAGAACGATGACCATGCAGAAGCTGTGACAACATGACTAGAGTGCAGGTTATATCTAAAGACCAAATAACATACCAAAAACCAAAGTCTCTAGGGGCCTGTGAAAGTTTTTGAGTATGAAAGTAAGCATTTATTCCATAGGTATAAACAGTTTTAAAACTACTTTTTAAAACAAAAACTGATTGCAGATTTTGAATTGTTATAATTAACAGTATAGTATTATGATTGACTTTCAGAACACCTACAATGGCAGGAGGTCTTTTTTCAATAGACAGAGATTACTTTCAGGAAATTGGAACATACGATGCTGGAATGGATATTTGGGGAGGAGAAAACCTAGAAATTTCCTTTAGGGTAAGTTCCCTTTGAAAAAAGTAGTCTTCTGTTTAACCTCAAATATAGATATGCTTTAACTATATTATCACTAAATTAAAAAAGTGAATTTGGTATGAATTTAATCAGACTTCAGAGCCTTTGGTGATACTGTTATGGGTTCATTATAAACTATTTTAAGCAAATAAGTCAGTTAATAGTCCACCTGTAAAACTTATACAAGATTTCCTATTTTTTTAATTTCTGTTATTTTCAAGGAACTAATTCAAACTCTAAAAACAAACGAAAAATAACTTGTAATTAGTATATGCTACATTGGTGCTTAACCACCGAATATGTAATTTTACTTTCCGTAATAGGCTTTGTTCTTCTGGTGTGAAAATTTTTCTCATACAAAACCTGGTCACTTTACCAGTATTATAGTTTTCAATGAAAAGAAAAGGCAAAAAAAATCTGAAATTACTCTGATTTAACCCAGTGGACCTTGAGTCTTATGTATTTCACATTCACTAGAATCAACACATTATTTAAATGACATTGTGTATTTCTGAAAATAATCAGGTTTTAGACACATAGCTTAAAATGGAAACCACACTGAACTGCACTGTGGTCTAAACCAGCTAGCTCATTTTGTTTGTAGTGGATCTCTTTGCCTTCTTATAAAAGGAGAGGTTTGGACTCTAGGTCATCTTGGAGATCTTATCCAGCTTTGCCATTTTATGATCCTGAGAAAATGTTAAAATAGACACAAAATCATAACTTTTCGAAATATGTTTTAAATAGTTAGTAGATTTTTAACTTATGGAAAATGTATTTTGAAAGGAACAAAAGGATAATTGCCTTAAATTAAGGATGTCAAAACAATGATCTGTCTTTTTTTATCCCTTTTTTGTTTTTATGCTCACAGGGACAACAAATTGTGGTATTGCTGTCTAAATAACTCGTGAGAGATCCAGTTTAGATTCCTAGGTTCTGTTTAACATACAGGCTATGACACAGGTTTGCAGAAGAAGGAACAAATAGGACTCTGGCTGAATACTTCATGGTCAGAGTTTTTTTCACCATGAACCATGTTAATAAATACACTATGTATTATATATGTACAATGCAGAAAACGTAAACATTTCATGAAACAGTATGTCCTTGTTAGCAAGTACTGGTTGTAGTTCATCAAATTTGAATTTATGATTCTTTTATGAGTCATGGACTGCAGTTAGAAAAATATTGCTTTAGACCTCATGTCTTTTCTGTATTTAGCCTTTAACCTGTCTTTTCTGAATTATAACCTTGAACAGTTTGCTCCTAAGGAAACACTGGCTTTGTGACCAGGTAACAGGAGCTCCACTGTATGCCTTGATTCTGTGAGATTCCAAGTATGAAACTCAATAGATGTGAACAGATTTTTAAACTATCAGTGTTTAAAACCAGTCTTCTTGGATATTGTTTTCAGATTTGGCAGTGTGGAGGAACTTTGGAGATTGTTACTTGCTCACATGTTGGACATGTGTTTCGGAAAGCTACACCCTACACATTTCCAGGAGGCACAGGGCAGATTATCAATAAAAACAATAGACGACTTGCAGAAGTGTGGATGGATGAATTCAAGAATTTCTTCTACATAATTTCTCCAGGTTAGCATTATTTGGCATCAGAAATATAAAACTAACTCACTTGTCCCTTATCCTAATGCATCGAGGATAGGTGAGAAGGATAGAAAGAAGCTTTGAGCAAAGGCAAAATACCTATCTCATAAGTCATTGTAAGGAATAAATGAAATCACGCACAGTATTAAAAGCACTTAGAATAATGCCTGGTATATTAATAATAATAAATTATCCAGGTCAGTATTGCAGAAATTATTGTTAGTCCAGGTGTTATCCATGTGTGTAGGGTTTTTGTTTTTGTTTTTGTAACTGCAACATTTTATGTTGATATGAAAGTGTTTAATATCTCAAGGTCAGTGCAGAGCCCCTGTACCGTGTCTCAGGGGACTTTTCTCCAGGAATTTTTCTTTGCCCTTCAGAATTTTGTGGGAATAGCTGTTCCGTTAGCTATAAATCTGCCTGACATTACCATTCCATTCTCATTTTTAAATTACCACAAAACTGTCAGGTGGCAAGGTATACAATTCAGTGAGTTATTGAGAGAAACCTAACTGGGAACAGTTAATTGTTCTGTTTAATATTTGGGCAAAATCTTGATTTTTTTTGTTTTTGCCATAACATTAAAATTTTCTGATCCCATATAACTTATATTTGTAATATTATTAGCATGTATATCAGTCTCATACATTTTTCTTTGAAAAATACGTTAATCTGTTTCCTTGCTTTTTACTTCGAGAGGTAGATTTATGATATAACACTTGTATAGTCACATATTGCCACAATGGTACCACTTTTCTCATTCATCTGGCTTATTAGATATAATATATAAAAAGAATCGTGTTTCCCAATAGAATAATTCAGTCATTCATTTCCTTTAACAGGTGTTACCAAGGTAGATTATGGAGATATAGCCTCAAGACTTGGTCTGAGACACAAACTCCAATGCAAACCTTTCTCTTGGTACCTGGAGAATATTTATCCTGACTCTCAAATTCCACGTCACTATTTCTCTTTGGGAGAGGGCAAAAGTAGTCTCATGTGGTTATTATGTTCTCACTTATTGAAATCAATAGAGGTTAAACTTCCAACAAGGGGAATACCTTCATATTAAAATTACGTGACCTCAAGTGTGGGGACGTTCTTGTTAGAACTTGACACAGTCTATCTCATAACTTGAAACCTTGTTAATTTTTTATCATGTTATATTTTATTAAAATAAGAATGCTCTACTCCTAGCCTTTCGCAGTTAGACTCTTGTTACAATATATTGTCTTCTTTGATAGACTTCTTATTTTAACAAACTGACTCATTTAGTTAAAACCACATACTCTTAAAGCTAATGTGCTAGTGTTAATTAGCCTGAATCAAAGCTTGAGGAACTTCAAAGTAAAGAAAAATTATAAAGAACTGATGAGGAAACTTGCAAGACCATTTATAATTAATTATTTTTGACACTCATTCTTTTCCCTCTTTGGGAGTTCTAAATCTCAGTTTGCGCAGAAAGGTTAGAAAGAAAGTTGGTAAGCATGTTTGTTTCTGATGATAGACTTTAATTATTGCTCTTCAAATTCAGGAGCAAATTTTCTTGAAACAAAATAATGTGCTTATTAGTACTTACAATTAACTTACAGTTAATACAATTAGGTGTGTTTTGGAGTTTGGCCTTTGTATCTTTATGGGTCCCCATAATATAAGGTGTGGTGTGAGACAGACTTATAACTACCTAGGTAGTCACAAGAAACTATTTCTTGTGCCCCTCTTCCACAGTATACCTAAAATGTCTGTAGCCATGCATTCTCCCTCCCAGCCAAAACTGTACTCTGTGTATAGGAAATCCAAATAGTCCTCTTTGGCTCAGGAGTTTGATCAAGTCAGGGACTGTTAATTCCCTACAGCTGCCATAATAAAGTACCACAAACTATGGGTGGCTTAAACAACAGAAAATTATTTTCTCACGGTTTTGAAGACTAGAAATCTTAGAACAAGGCATGAGCAGGTTTCGTTCCTTCTGAGGTTTGTGAGGAAGAACTGTTCTCTGCTTCTCCCTAGCTTCTGGTGGTTTGCTGACAATCTTTGGTGTTCCTTAGTGTGTAGAAGCATCACCTTCATCATCATATAGCATTCTCCTGTGTGCTTGTCTGTCTTCAGATTTCCCTTTTGTAAGGACTCTAGTCATGTTGGATTAGGCTCCACCCAAATGACCTCATTTTAATTTGATCACCTCTGTAAAGACCCTGTCTCCAAATAACATCACATTCTAAGGTACCAGGGGTTATGATATCATAGGAATTTGGAGGGGGCGGATACAGTTTAACCTTTAACAAGGATTGAGCTAGTTGGGGCTGGGTTACAATTTTAGGAAGCCTCAGTTCACTTCTGGCTCACATGTTTCTTAGGTCTAGTCCTCCAAAGCTTTTTAATAATGGCATGCACGGTCTCTGTATCCTCAACCCTGAAAGTTTTGCCTGAGGTTTTGAAAGTAGTACTTTAGCATTCCACTTTATTCAGTGGGGACACTAGTTGTTAATTTTTGCAGGTCTTCTGTCTAACAGGAATTTGTCTCCTAAGCACCAGGAGATTGTAGAAGATTTCATTCTGCCTTTCTAGCCCCAGCTTCCTGCCCACCCAGAGCTCAGCAAATGTTTCATCAGGAAAATAGCCTTGCATTTGGGGCTTAATTTTTAATTTGTCACATGACCAAAACACCACTATGATCTTTCCCAGAAAAAAGGTGCTTTTTTGGGCCACACCCTGTTCTTAGCCTGCACTATCAGCAAATGTTCTCACAGAGGAAGACAACTGGTGATTGTCAGCTCTCACCTAGCAAGGGCTCTTCCCTCTCTGGAATTATAGTTCCCTTCATCCTAATTGCTTTCATAGCTCTCCAGCAGCCTCCAAACCAGGACTTTTGTAATTTAACTGTTTTTCCCCCTAGCTGTTGGAGCAGAAGTTTTGGGTTACTGTGTCCTACTGAGAAGCAGTGTTTCTCCTTCTCTTCTCTACTACAGTATAATACCCCAAACCAGTAGGCCATAAAGATTCTAGGTCTCATTTCTTAATAATCTAACTTTCCAAGGTCTTTTTTTTTTATTAGATCAAGACAGTGATTTTCAGTTTCTGGTCACAATCCAGTAGTGGCTTATAAATCATTTTAGCTGCTTAAGACCATCAGTTTTTTAATAGTCTAGAATAGTACATTGCTTATAGTAAAGGAATTTTGTTTTTACTGGGTCAATCTGCAATTCATTGTCTTTTAATTATGAGATTGACTTTTAGAACGCATATGAAGCCAGATGGGAAAACAGCAACAACTTCTGTGAGAAATTGATAGGACAAGATTTCCTTTTGTAAGTCACAGCACCAAATGATACGAGTGGACAGGGCTACAACCAGGCCCCATCCCAGGACTGAATCTGACACTCAGGAAAAGTCACCCCCCAGTCCTTAGAGGGTTGTCACCTCTTAATTCATTTTATTCATCTAACAAGTATTTGAGTACTATGTGATAAGTACTGTTTTAAGTACTGGGGATATAGCAGTGGAAGAAATAAAGCCTCTGCTTTTGTGGATCTTACAGTCTCTGGAGGAAGACAGATTTTTAAAAAAATATACAATATGTCAGGTGGTGGTAAAGGCAGAGAGGATAGAGAATGACCGGTGGTGTGAGTCGTGGTGCTCTTGCATGTAAGGTAACTGAAAAAGTTCTGAACAAGGTGATTTTTGAGCATAGCACTGAAGGAAGTGAATGGGCAAGCCGTATGAATTTCTGGGGAAAGTATTCTAGGCACAGGGGAAAATGAAAAGGCCCTAAGACAACAGTGTACTTTAGCACATTCCAGAAACAGCAGAGAGGCCTGTGTCTGGAATGGAGTGACAAGGGGGAGGGTAGTACAAGATAAAGCCAAGACCTAGTGAAAATCAAATCACATAGAGCTTCTAGGCCATGGGAAGGACATTGGGTTTTATTCTGAGTAAGATAGGAATCCATAAAGAAATACAAGCAAACTTTCATTGGAAAAGCATTAGATTGTCTGCTATGTCAAGCAAAACTGTTTGGAAACAAGAGGAGAAACTAGTGTGTGGGTGAAAGGAAAAGAATAGTCAAGGATTATATAATAATTAAGATTTAGCCTGAGAAACTGGGGCAGTGAAGTTGGCATTACTGAAATGGGGAAGCCTGTACAGCAGGTACAGAGGCATTAAACAGTGCTGTCTGGGACATGTTAAATTTGATCCAGGTAAAGATACGGGGTAGGCAGCTGCATTAAAAAAATCTGCAGTTTGGGTGAGAGGTTGGGGATGGAGGTCTAAAGTTAGGGATTGTTAGTATATAAGTGGTTTTTAAAACCACAAAACTTCATAAGATCACCTTGAGAAGAATGAATGTAGATGAAGAAGAGGGGAGGGATGAGGACCAAGCCACAGGGAACTCCGCAGTTTAGAAATTATGAAGATGAGAAATCAGCCAAAAAAGACAGTGACTATTGAAATAGAAGGAGAGACAAGAAAGTGATGTCACGGAGACTAAGTGATGGACTTCTTTCAAGAAAGAGGAAGTGATTAACTATTGATTGCTATAGAGAAGTAAGACAAGTACTGAGAATTGGTCATTGGATTGGCAAGGGAGTAGTAGTAAGTAGGGTCCATCTTACTGTGTCAAGAGGGTTCCAATGGAGATTGGTAGGGACAAAATCCCTGATAGCTTCAAGGGAGATAGGGAGAAAAGGAAGTGGAGATCACGTGTGTGGACAAGTCTTACAAGAATTTTGTTGTAAAGAAGAGCAGAGAAATGGGTGGTAGCTGGAGGGGAATATGGGGTTAAAGAAGTTTTTTTTCCTGGTTATTTTTGTTTCAATGAAACTGTGTGCTCATGCAAATGACCCAAAAGATAAAATGCGAAGATGGTAAAAACAAACCACTGCTTGCAGGAGTCATGTGGTAGTCAGATGGGACAGGATACGCCCCAGGTTACAAGTAAAGATAGTGAGTGGGGACAAGGGGAGAAGGCAGTTCATCCATCGCAGTAGGATGGAAGGTAGAGGGAATGGGGACTTGTGCAGGTCAGTTGTAAATTTGGGAGTAGAAACTGGTATTTTGTGGGGGAAGTGTGAGGAAGTTCTCTGATGACTTGTTTTGTCAGATGAACACATTGGCAAGAGTAAAGACGAAGTATTGGTGATGGGGGTTTGGAGGAAAGAGGAAGAGATGTAAAGTAGAAACATAGGTTATGGGAGAGCAAATAGATCACAGAAGGGACTGGTTGGTGGTGAGAGAGTGAAACCTTTTGACCTGGTTGCATTTTCTCCCGTGCTAGGGCAAGCACAGACTCCTGTGTTCAGCCATAGTAGTTACTGAGGCCACTTCAAGGTTTAATGCATCCTACCTCTGAACTTTGTTGCGCTTTAAGGAATTCACTCTCAAACAAGTGAGGGATATGCAGAGTTTCTTGCATCATTTATGAACATCTGTTCCCTTTTATTTAGCCTCATTCTAGTCAAGAAAGGTCCAGGGAGGGTGCTGTGCTGTGGGAAGATTTATAGCAGTTACTCCTATAACTTGCCTTTAGAATAGAGAATGAAAATTGTTTTTTTTTCCTTCGAACTGACCCAGTTTTGGACGTAGGAGGCATTGTTAGCTGGGCCAGAATATAGGCATATTACAAAGAACCACTTGTCTAACCCATGTAGATTGCCAAGGCAAACTTGCCTTTTACCTGCCTCTTGGCAGCTAGTTTTCTGTATAAGAAACAGATTTAACCCTCTGTGGCCTGCTTGTTATTGCCTTATTAACTAAGCAGCTGGTCCTAACCTTATACGCCCTTAAAAACAGGCCACACTATCCAGATGAAAACTGATTTCTGGTGCCGGGTGGTTTTCGAGCATCTGCCACAGTGCAGCCAGTGGTCTTAAGCTTGCGGTCATAGTTCCACCTCAGTGAGCCTTCCTTCACTAGAGACTGGAATTTAGCCTTTCAAGGATATTTTGTCATACTTCAAGGGCCTAGGGGAACTTGAAATAATAGGAATTTAGAGTAGAAAGGGAAATTAAAAGGTATAAATTTAGTCTCTGGCTTCACTGAGTCAAGTTCTCATAAGCTCCTATAGGACCTGGAACTGAATAAATGAGTTTCATTGTGATACCCAACAGTTGTTCATTGAGATGAGTATTCTAAACCACCATCACAGAAAGTAAATAATCCAGACCTTTGATGTATAAACCAGTTTTTTGGACTGACCAGTTGTTTCTCCAGGCAGATCTGATTACCTCTAAGATTTAGTGAGCCTGAACTCCATGTCAAGTACCAGTCTGAGTGCTTTACAAATATTAACTCATTTTATCCTCACGTCAACACTGAGATTTAGGTGTTATTATCCCCACTTCACGGTAAGTAAATTGAGGCATAACTAAATGGTTTAAACTTGGGTTAGGTCATAGCCATAAAATGGAAGAGACAGGATTTGAACACAGGCAATCTGGCTTGAGCTGTGTTGTTTAACAACTTGTACTCTTTCTCACATCTAACCCATCTTTACCTTATGTCAAAGAGTAAAATAACAACTTCAGTTTCCATTATACTAGATTCCAAAAATCCTTTAACCACTTAGGTTGTCTACCCTAATGTAGATACCAAGAGATTCTGGAGGAGACTGTAGCAGAAATTAAGGAATTTAGACTCTAATTGCCTATTTCCCAGGAATGAGTGTATTCACAATTATTTTCAACTCTTAAGGTCAAAAATAGTATTTTAGTGATAGCTATGTACACCTAAGTTGCTACTTTACAGGAGCTGAAGAGTTGCTAATCTGTGGATAAGGAAGGGAAACGGACAGTTATTCTGGGCCTATTATGTGTAGTTTCTTGTAGGGCTCTGTATGTTTTACGTCATTGAGAGATTTCAGCAAACCTGAAAGAGCATTATTCTTGTTTTACAGATGAGAAAATGAGGTTACCATAGCAATATTTCTCAGTTACTGTGTAGAGTGCTAATATCTAACATTCCTCAGAGTGCTCAATTAGAAAGGAAGGCGGGAGTAGATTTTGTCGCCAAAAATGTTTCGGAAATAATGCTTTTTATATCCTGTACCACCAGTCCCTACCTCTACCAAGAGTCACAGCATGTAGTAGGCTTTGAGAAGTCCTTCAGTAAAGAAACCTATTTAAATTTAACCCAACATTTCCCAAACATTTGATCACAAAACCTTTTTTGGTGGCACATGTGTCCATACCTGGCCAGATACTGTTGTTCAGAACATGGTCTGGGGAATCACTGTCTTAAAGTATTGATCTGCCAAGGTCTCATGGCTAGTAATGGTAGGGTTGGGAGTGAGGCCCAGGTCTGCATGTCCCCAAACCCGCTCTCACTTCTGCACATCTGCCTCCATACACCTTGAAAGTGTGGCTGTTTCCCCTCAATTACTCTAGTCCAGGGATTGCTGTGATTCAAGTAGAAAACTTCCTGCTTCTGACAACTCACCCTCTAGGATTCTCAGGTCTGTAATGGTGCCTCCAAATGTCTTGGTTTGGCTCATTGGCAAATCTGGCTTTATAAGCAAAGATGTGTTAGTCATAAACAAATTCTGTAAAAAGGACCATTTGCCCACTAACTTTCCCCCTTAATATTATTTAAATCCCTGAGGACTTCTACTGATTCCAGAAAGTATGAACTAAACTTGGGCACTTCTGCATGCTTTTCACAGAGTGCCAAGGATGTGATAAGCTTCGTTAGCATGTTTCTGCTGTTTGTCATTATTGACAAGTTGCCCTCAAATAGGTGGAAGACTTTTTCCTATGTGTCAGCATCTTGTCTTGCGTATCCAGCATAGTAGCCTCTAGCCACATGTGGTTATTTAAATTAAAGTTAAATAAAATTCAGTTCCTCAGTCACACTAACCACATATAATAGTGTTCAATAGCAAGAAGTAAAATGAAAAAAATAATAAAGTGCTCAATAGCCACACATGGCTAGTGGCTACCATATTAGTCAGCACAAATATAAAACATTTCCATCATACAAAGTTCTGTTGGACAGTGCTGGAGACATTAACACAGATAGCCGACACAGGAGGTTATCCATCTATCTTGCCATCATTACACAGATTTCTTCCTGCCAAGGCCCTAACTTGAGATGTCCATATTTGCTTGTCAAACCCAGTGTTTTAAAAACATAACTACTGTATATACTCTGATTATCTTTTCTCTTAAATAATTTAGAATATGTACATCCTAAAACAACTTTCATAGGGCTGTGCTATATCAAATTCCCAAACTATTCTGTCACTTATTTTCTTGCGGTGTTAGGAGAATATCAGGATCATATTTATATTCAGGAGTATCTACTCTAGTGAGGAAAAATTCTCTTATTTTTCAATATCAAATCTTTTAGTTTAAGGGTCTTTGATAATTTAGAATCTCATTGCCATTAGAGATCCTGATGATCACCAAATACTCTATTACCAAACAAGGGGACTTCTCTCATTTCTCTTTCCAAAATAGTAATCAAGATATAACTTGGAATGCAAGTAAACTAGAAGGAATTGATAATGTAACAAGACCACTGAACATTCTTTGTTGATCCACACTATGTATATGCCAAAAGATGGGACAGAGTCCTCAGAACCCAGAAGCTAGCCTATCTTTTTCTTAGATTAAACTTTAAATACTCTCTAACTTATCAGAAGGTTCCCGTTTTTTCTTTTTTGTGTGTTAGTCCTACTGTTTTTAGAAATACAATGTAGAAGTGTTCTCGACATTTAATTAGAACATCCATGTATCAGCCAGTCTTAAATTCTTTCATGTATTTTCCTTTGCCTTGATAACATGCCTATACTTTATGTCATTCTACATTTCCTACATCACCTCAAATGTGCAGGACATTGCTCTAGTATTCCCTGCATTTTAGAGGAGTGCTGTCAGGTCCCGGACCACCCATCTCAACTGCACCTCACTGACCACATCTTGCTGATCGAGGTTCACTGTCACTCTAACAGTTAGTGGAAATCAGTGGTTTCCAATTCTTGGAAGAAATTCTACTTTTAACACCTGTGGTCAGTATTACCCCAAGGGATAGAGACTTAGATCTTTCATGTCAGAAAACAACCCCAAATTACTCACTAGAATGTTGTTAAGGATGGTATACGCTGTTACATACAAAACTCGTAGAACAATGCCTAGCCAGAATATGCATAATTTATTTGCTATAATTAGCAACATCAGTCATGGAAACAAAATAACAATTTATTATAAGATAGTTATAGAGTAATAGGAAACCCTATTATATTTGGGGAGAATTGTATTAATTAATTTTGAGTTTGGTGAAAGGGTAATAATTAGTTAACCAAAAGGCCTTTCCATATGAGAGAGAGAAGAAACCAAGAGAGAAGACATTGGGTCTTCTCTAATCTTTTCTATAGCACTTATTACCTTTCTTCGGCAACCTTTACATCTATATTTGAAAGAAAAAGAAAAAAACCTGGAGAATTTATAATTTTTTCCAGAAGTACAGGGAAATAATTGTTTTATATGAATGTATATGATAAAGATATATCTTGTCATAATCTGAATTATTTTTCAAGTAAAGTAGCCATGATCATCAAATACCACAGAAATGCAATTTGTATCTAACTATAAAACCTTTTTTTAGTATATGTGCTGCCAAAGCGAGCACTATAAAACCTTTTTTTAAAATTAAATTCGTTGAGGTGATATTAATAAAATTATATAGGTTTCAAGTGTACAGTTCAATAATAAGTCCTATGTATATTGCATTGTATGCTCACCATCCAAAGTTAAATTTCCTCCTGTCACCATATATTTGACCCCCTTTACCCCTATGTACCTCTTCCCTCCTTTCCCTCTGGTAACCACTAAACTGTTGTCTTTGTCTATGACTTTTTGTTTGTCTTGTTCATTTGTTGCTTTCAGTTTTATATCGCTTTTCGGTTTTAAAATCTATGAGGTAATAAGTTTATGAATTGAAATAGATTAAAAATAATGTAAATTACATGGTAAAAGAATTTCTGAATACTACTATGATGTGTTAGACCCAGGGTAAAAAAGAACCCTAAGATTTCCATCTTGAATAATTGGACAAATTTAGGGATTATTAACAAAAATAGGATATCAGGAGAAGAGGGGAATTTTTGGAAGAATGATAATGATGTTTGTTTTAGATAGCAGTTCTCAAGGTCAGGTGTGGAGTGGCAGGGACACATTAAATATTAGAATGAGGAAGTATTACCATTAAAAGGCTGGAAAATCCTCTTTTGCATGAACTGAGTTTGAGGTTGATGCAGTAGCCAGATGGAGGTGACTAGCAATAAGGTGACAATGCAGATTGTTAGTTTCTGAGTCTACTATTGCTAGACTTGGAAGTAGGTATGGATGCATTGTCTCACCTAACCAGCAAAAAGCCAACATTATCTCCCAGTTCCTGTTAGGAAATTGATCTCAGAAGGTTTGGCTCATTTGGATTCAAACCTAATGCCAAAACCCCAATTTTTATTCTTGACCGCTTGTGAATAATATAGTTTTTCACACCTATGTCCTTGTATTTTAACAAGGAAAAAGAAATGCATCTGGGCTTGTTAGTGCCTTATTAAAATATTAGAAAAATATGTAAAGAACACATTTGTTTATAAAAGTGAATGGCTTATTTGCAGTTTTAATGTTACCCCTACTTTATCACACAAATTACTTTTTTATTTTCTATTTGCATAACATGACAGAGCTTGTCACATATCTTCCTTCTGGCTCACTTGCTAGCAATACCATCCACGGGAATATATTTAGGACTTACAAATGTCTGTTAGTTTACAATGTTTTTAAACTGCAGTGACTAAGAGGAAACAAAATATCAAGGGGGCATTGCTTAAAATATTTTCCTAATTTTTATGGCTGATTTAAATTCCTTTTATGTAACTGACAGATATCTAAAAAGGGTTGTGTTTGTACATCATGCTTACGCTTCCAATTAAGCTCCAAACTCTAATTAGAAAATACCCACCACAAGTCTTCTAAGTCTTCAGAGTAATTGTCAAAACTAATGTCCCTTAACTTGGTGGTTAACAGTATCTATGAGCAGTTGTTAAATTGCTTTAAATTATTAAGCAAAGTAGAGTTTATTGAACTAAATACAAATCCTAGAAGAACATCTTGGAAAAATGAAAGAAATAAACAATTTCTTAAAAGATTTCTCCCTGAAACACAAAAATTATATATAGAAACAGACCTTTCCAGGCCACAAAATTTTAAATAGCCAGACAGCAATTTCCCCCCACTAACTCAGAGCCCTTACCTCAAGAACTTGAAGTTGTTTTATAGTATAGTGGAAAGTTTAGGTTAATTTTAATGTGTGTGTCTGCCTAGTTAACCTGTTTAACTCCTGATGTTTTATTGTCTCATAGATACGAAATGTGGAAACAAATCAGTGTCTAGATAACATGGCTAGAAAAGAGAATGAAAAAGTTGGAATTTTTAACTGTCATGGTATGGGAGGTAATCAGGTGAGTATGTTATTTTAGCAAAGCTTTAAAAGGGATAATTTTTGGATTTGCTTGAATCTTTTTTATCTAATGTCATTCAAGAAATATTTTCCCATCTTTAAACTAAAGACCTTTCTTTAGGAGAAAGGAGGCTTCAATCTAAAAATAATGATTATTTTCAAACGAAACATTTGTAAAAGGACTCTTGTGAGAACTGTATTTACATTGTTGTGCATGAGATTTATTTTGCCCTCTTTAGTGCAACAGATGACAACCCTTGACAATACACTTAGTGTATACAGAGAACTCAAGGTCATTTTTCTTTTCCTCTGTGTAAAATTAGTGGTAGCTTTTCTGAGCCATTTATTCTCATTACATTAATAAAGTTCACAAATTATGTATATGGAAATACTTGTTTTTTCCCTTCTAGATTATTGGGCATATAAAATGTTGACTACTTTTATTGTTAAAGTTTATATGCATGCATTTTTCAGGTTTTTTCTTATACTGCCAACAAAGAAATTAGAACAGATGACCTTTGCTTAGATGTCTCCAAACTTAATGGCCCAGTCACAATGCTCAAATGCCACCATCTAAAAGGCAACCAACTTTGGGAGTATGATCCCATGGTAAGTTATCTATTTGCATATAGGATAAAATATATAAAATTATGTGACTTTGGGTATATTTATATACTTTATAGCTAAAAAAAATGAATTCTTGGGGAATTTAAATATAGATCAGCTTGTTCTTATACTTTAAAATTTGACAAATGGGAAAAATAACATTAGTAAAATAAACATGTTTTAGTCTTCCCAATAATTAAATTAGGTCTGCTTCCAGTCCCTGGGTCCTTGTTGTCACTAAGTAGCCACTCTTCCCTCTGTGTCCTGAAGCTCTGCAGGCTAGCGTGGGAGTAGAGCAGTAAGTAGGCTTTTTAAATTACTTAAACATTTAAGTAAAAGGTGAGCTTCAATTAATGAAATTCTCTGGCTCATAATGATTTTTCAGTGAAAACAAAACTTTCTGTATTTATCTTTACTTTCCTCTGGAGCTTCTCCCTCTCCCACCCACTGTATGTTGTACTCACTCACATACAGTCACTTCGAAGATACTAGTTCAATCAAAGCATCTCCAGTAAGCCGCTCCCTCTGGCCTCATATCTGGCCAACTACCCAATTTGTGCTTTTCCTGTATGGTTCTGGAACCAGCACCTGCATCTTTAAGATGTCTTTCTCGGTTTGTTTGGTTTTTTTCCTGCTTACAAACACTAATGTTCTTCATGTAAGGACAAACTTTTGTTCCTGTTTTGCTTTCTATATACCATTCTACTTTTCTCCTGCATTTGTATGATGGTGAGTAATGGCCAGCGCTTGTGCCTCCAGTACTTCAGCCCTGGCTCCTGCCTCGGCCTGACACTGTGTGGAAACAGCTCCTGGATGCAAAGCTAGGAACATTCCTGTCTCTTTTTCCTTAACTTCTCTATAGCTTACTGTTGCTAAGCTGATATTTTTAAATGCTCAGATCCATTAGATCTGAGACATGAGATTTATTTTGCTCTTTTTAGCCCAACAGATGACAACTCTTGACAATACACTTAGTATATACAGAGAACACAAGGTCATTTTTCCTTTCCTCTGTGTAAAATTATTGGTAGCTTTTCTGAGTCATTTATTCTCATTACATTAAAAAAGTTCACAAATTATATATATTGAAATACTTGTTTTTTTCCCTTCCAGATTATTGGGCATATAAAATGTTGATACCCTACTAGCATTGATTAGTCTCCACACCGAAAAAGCTTAAGGCAGTTGGACAGACAGGTGACAGATAGCTAATTGTAACCTTTGAAGAGCAGGATAAAAGCTATAATTATCATTACATAAAGTCCACATGCAACGTAGAAAAAATTTGTCGCCCCCTGCCCCTGCTCTCTAGATGCCTTACTATTGTTTCTTCTCTTAGCTTTCTCTCTGTTCATCTGCTTGCCTCACTTTTTCTTCATTCTACCCCTTAAATGGAGATGTCCAAAATTATGTCTTTGATGATTTTTTCTCCCTGCACTATGTCATATACAAACTTTGATCTACTTTCCCACTTTACATTTAAGGTCATACGTATAGTTCCCTCTGCATAACAAGTCCTACCCATTCTTCAGGGCCCAGTTTTGACATCACTTCCATGAATCCCAGCCAGAAAATTATAATGTAATTATAATTATCTCTGACCCCTGTAATGCTGTGCTGCTTTGCAGTTATTTTATCTACCAGTCTTTTCTCCAGTATTAGATTATTAGATCCTAGATGGCAGAGACCATGTTTTATAAATCCTGGGTCTCCCTTCACAGTGTCAAACTATAATGAAAATATTAAATATAGGAATAGCTCAGTTAATACGACCATTGGAAATAGCCTCAATATTCTGTTCCAGGATTTTCCATGGTACTGCCATTTGGGGTGTAGCTGCCCCATGTACTGCAGGATGTAGAATCTGACTCCGGACAGTAAGTGCCAGTGGCATCCCACAGTCATCATAGCAACCAAAATATTTTAAAAATTAAAAAGCATCCCAATTATATGTTCATTGAAAAATGACAGTATATCAGTTAGGTAACATAAAACCTCTTTGTAGTAGCATAAACAAATAATCAGTCTTGGAGGTAAGTGGCTTCTGGTATGGAGTCAGTGGCACAGTGATGTCAGGGATAACATTGCTGCAATATCCCAAGCTTTTCATTGTGGCTGCAAGATGCCTGCTGCAGCTCTCACTATCACATCCCTATTCAAGGCACGAAGAGGGAATGTTTTACTATCCCACGTATTGTTCTTTATCAGGAAAGCCAGAGCTTTTCTTGGATACCCCTCAGCAAACTGTGTTCTGTCTCATGGTCCAGAACTTCATCCCCTAGTAACCCCCAGCTACAAGGGAGGCTGGGAAAGCAGGCATTTGGTTTCCAGTTTTTATGGTGTGATGGGCCACCACATTTGTTCTTCCAAAAGTAAACAACTAGAAATTTAAGGAGGTAGAGATGGTTTAGGCTTTAGGGTATTTAGAAAAACAATTATGAGTAAAATTTTACAACTTCTGGAGCACTTTGCAAAGCGTTTTCCCTTAGATAAAATTTTAGTGTTGCAGGCTGGGTTCTCCAAGCAGCAGACTCTGAGGTAGTTTAGTGTATAGGATGTTTATTAGGATGCATCCTTTAGATCAATACTTGTGAAAAGGAAAGGGAGAAGAAAGAGTTGGGTAGAGAGAAGAGTCAAACTGCAATGCAGGTCTCACAGGCTGAGCCAATTGCAGAGGGAGCTTCGTAAAGTGGTGTCACAGTTGTCCTGCCTCCATCAATCAAAAACATAGCAGTCTGGAACAATAAAATATGTATGTCAGTAATCTGTAATCTAAACTTGAAATCATGAAATTAACTTAGATTTCAAAGGAGCCCTAGAAATAAAATCCAGGACCGTGTACCTGTAAATGTCAAGGCCCAAAATGGAAATTAATTGCCCAAGGTCACAGAGCATGTAAATAGTGTAAATGGATCTCAGACCTGAGACTCTTTGCACAATACAATTTATATTATATTTCACATAGAATTTATATTATATTTTATATTATATTCTATTATATTTTACATAGAATTTAAGATACCAGGCTCTTTTGCTTTGACTACTTATATCTGTTTTTTTTTTCTGAAATAAAATTTAGATCTTGACCTAGTTACATCTAGAGAGTAGGGGCAGGAGGTGACAAATTTTCTTTTTCTAGGTTGCATGTGGACTTTATGCAATGATAATTATAGCTTTTATCCTGCTCTTCAAAGGTTACAGTTAGCGCTCTGTCACCTGATTGTCCAGTTGCCTTAATCAAGCTCTTTCCGTGTGGAGACTAGTCAGTGCTGACAAGGTCCTCTGCTGGGTACAGTAATGACAGTTTCTACAGTGTCACAAGCCACAGAACTCTTCACCTGCTGTCAGTAGCCAGGTCTTCTAAAGGGAAATGAGCCTCCTGAAATTGTGGGGATTCTGTCTTAATTTTGAGCAAATACCCAGAGTGGAGCAATAGCCTATCTTTTTTATGAGTTTATTTTAATGAATCTAAATAAGAGAAATTTACATTTTGAGAAATTTACATTTTTAGAAATTGAGGTGAGAAAGAAACAATTGCCCAGCTAAATTTTTTGTTGTTTAGGTTTTTTTTTTATTATTATTATTAATACTGACCGTGGACCTGATGAAGTTTGACAGAGAAGCTTTGCAGGGCCTTCTGGAATATTTGAGGGATTCTGTGACTAAAGGCCTTGACAGCAAGCAGTGTGCGTGGGGACCTTCAGCTCTCTGTTCATTGTGTTCATGGCTGCTTAGGATAGTGCTAGGATATCGAGTTTTCCAACAGTGAGTCCTATTTATTGAGAACTTACCCTAAGTAGGCAGCACTTTCTGTACATTATCTTAATCTTTCTTAATAATAACTTTAAGTATTTTTGTCCCCATTTTAAAAATGTGGAACTTGGGGCTCAGAGAGGTTTTTGCTCAAGGCCATGTACGGTCATGTACTGCATGTTTCAGTCAGCAGTAGACCACATGTACAATGGTGATCCCATAAGATTATAATGGAGTTGAAAAATTCCTATTGCCTAGTGACACAGCCATCTCAGCGCAACACTCACATGTTTATGGTGATGCTGGCATAAAGAAACCTGCTGCCAGTCATATAAAAGTAGAGCACATACAATTATGTACCGTACATAATAATAACAAATTTGTTACTGTCTGTTACTGGTTTATGTATTTAAAATAAAAAGTGTAGTAGAATGTACTTTCTACACACAAAGTTTGCTGTAAAACAGTATACATGTTACACAGGCATTAGCCTTACACATCTTGTGCTTACTGCATCTCTTGATTGCATTTTTTCTTGTACTCAATTTAATATCGTTTTGTGCATTAACATGCTGTGCAGGCTTGTAGCCTAGGAGCAATAGGCTGTACCATATAGCCTAGGTATGTAGTAGGCCATACTGTCAAGGTTTGTATAAGTACACTCTGTGATGTTTGCACATGACACACTCACCCAATGATGAATTTCTCATAACATATTCCTGTTGTTAAGCAGTACAGAACTTTAGTTGGTATGTGCCAAATCTGAAATTTACTCCAGAAATGTCTAACTGCAAAGCCCATTCTCTCAACAAGTAAACTGCACAGCATGTCATAAAAAACCACACTGATTCTCTTCCAGGTTCTATTCTTATGCATTCATAAGAATGAAAGTATATAATACTGAACCTAAAGTTAATGTTGATAGTAAACTATGACATCTACAAATGTATACTGCCTTTGCCAGGTTCCACTTTGACCACAACACAATAACTGAAAGCTCAAATAGTTGTATTGTATACAGTCATTAGGTTTTAAGTTCAACTAAAAGAATTACGTTAAAATTGAGCCATAAGTAAAAAAGGAAAATAAATCTTAGATTTCAAAGGAACTCTAGAAATAAAATCCAGGACTTTGTTTTATACCCGTAAATGTCAAAGCCCAGAATGGAAATTAATTGCCCATGGTCACAGAGCATGTGTGTTAATTAACATTTCACATTTCCTTATAGATGTATATAACAATGATTAATGAAATTCCCCCACAGTTGCTTAGGAGTCCTTAACCTAACCAAGGTGCTGTATCACATTCATTAGTGTGAGTCATGTGTCCTCTCCTTTTAAAATTATCCTAAAAATCAACATGCCAGTATCAAGTCTAGAATGTGAACAAGTAGACAGTAAGATCTATAGCTGTCTATCAGCCAGTTATTAAGCTTTATAAATCTTATGATTGCTTGTGATTTTGAATCACAGAATTAATTTGAACAGCTTTATCATAGGGAAATTAAGCAATTTTGAAATAGCTTTTTGAAAATAGGTTGAGGATCCTAAATTAGGAACCACTAATCCGATATTTTTAGGAAACTGAAGCATAAAAATAAAATTTCTCACAGTGTTACAGAGCTTATGGCAGAATTGGACTTAGAATTTAGGTCATCTTACTGCTCATCCAATATAGCCCACTGTATCCCAGTGCCTTTCTCCCTCACACATGCTGTCTTTACATAGTTGCCTTTTCTCCATTGTTGTTTAATTTACATTACAAAAACAAAACAAAACAAAAAACCTTTTCTGCAGAGGAATTTAATGTTCACCAAAAATGATGGTTGAGATGTTTTTGATTTGGTTTTGTTTTGTTTTCCACTCTCATGTTAAGACTTTTTTTTTTTTTCTGTCACTTTCAGAAATTAACCCTGCAGCATGTGAACAGTAACCAGTGCCTGGATAAAGCCACAGAAGAGGATAGCCAGGTGCCCAGCATTAGAGACTGCAGTGGAAGCCGGTCCCAGCAGTGGCTTCTTCGAAACGTCACCCTTCCAGAAATATTCTGAGACCAAATTTACACAAAAAGAAAAAAATAAGGATTGACTGGGCTACCTCAGCATACATTTCTGCCACATTCTTAAGTAGCAAAAAATGGAAAAGTGCTTCCCTCCTGCAGGACGTAAGGTTTCTCAGCCATTAAAACAGACTCCTCTCGCTTCTCACTAGCTGTGAACCAGCCTTCCTAAGGACGTGCAGCTACCATGCAGTGAGACTGCACATTGATGTTTACAAGATTGAAAGAGGCTTTCGTCCAGAAACATTGTAAAGAATATTCACACAACGAAACAATCAACAAAGTGTGCTTTCCAGAACGCTGCGCCTTGTAGGGTTGCTTGCACATCAGTAATTTCTGCTGAGCGTGCTGCCGTACTGAAGAGATTTCCAGGATTTTTTTTTCTGATTAGAACTGGTAGCCAGTATATTAAATATTGTTATAAAGATATATGAAAAGAACTGGAACCAGATTCAGAATCATGAAAACATTTTTACAACAATTAAAAAAACTATTAAACAGGGTTTAAAGGAAATTAAAACAGAACTATGAGAAGTACAATTTGTTATAGTATAGTATTGAATTTCTATATAGATTTTATACCTCAGTGGGGAAAAATAACTGATTCCAATGACATTCATTTTGTTTTCATCTGTGATAGTCATGGATGCTTTTTTAATTTCTCCTTGGGGTGCTGAAATTGAGCTGGAAAAGAAAATGGCTCTTTGAACGTAGTTTTAATTGCTTTCTACAGGTTTTAAAATTTGGTTTGTGGGCTGTTGAACTTGTAATTTTTAATTGCCTTCCAAAAATGGAGATTTAAAAAAATGTCTCCCGAACAAGTTAGATATTTCAGTTGCTCTTGGGTCAGCTGGCTTACAGACTTTCACACACACACAGATTTATTAGATTTTCAACTTAACTTGATTCAACTGATTATGCTTAATACCCAAGATTCATACTACTGTACTACACATTTGTTTTCACAGCAATAAATCTTCAGTTTTTGTTTATGATTCCACTCAACAAAGGCCTGCAGAAGTGATTTATTATTTGGGTATTTGGAGATGATACATTTGATGGTTTTTTTGAAAACTGTTTTCACTCCATACTCAGATGTGCTTCATTGTCAAGTGCATATTTAGATTAGGTTCTTGAATTGTAATGTTGATCTGCTGCTTTTTTAAAAAAATAAAATTTGACTGAAAATGTTTAATTGGCATTTTTTAATGAGTTAGCCAAAGAAGTGCAGCTATTATTCCATATTATTAATCCTGCATTTCTTCCCTAAATTTAACTTAGGTTAAATCGATTTTCTTTGATTTCTAACACTGCAAAATAACCTGAGTATCAATTTAAGGTTAAATAACAAGTTTTAATCTCATATACAGAAAAATCTTGTTGACATTTTTCCTGATATGTAAAGTAACTCATTGGCAAAAGTGCATATATTTTTCTTCCTATTTGTAAGATATTTAAATGATATTGTTTAATTATCAAAGACTCTCACTGCAGGCAGTGCTATTTCTTGTGCCTAAGAATGTTTCTGAAAGTTGCATCACTAATGATACTTGCCAAGTTGAGCGCATAGAAAGTTCTCAAATCCTATTCATATTAATCAATATCAAGCACATGTGGATACATTAGGGTGAGGGTATAGTACAGAATGCAGAAATTTTGTCCCCAGGAAATTTGAAATGAAGGAGGTGGTGGTTGGTATTTTTTTCCTGCTCCATGAGCTGTGTTAACTCTATCTTTAGTAGACCTAATGCTTGAATAAACCAGATGTCTAATCAATAAATTATTTTCATGCTCAGAATTTCAGGTTTTTGTACTCTAGCATAGCTTGGTCTTACTCCTTAATGTAAGAGAGCTTAATAGCAATGTGAGTTAAGGTTTTGTTTTGTTTTTTAAGAGGGGGATGTGAGTGATTTAATTCATGGGTACTTTTAGAATCTGATAGATAATCCCATTGCCTTTATTTTTTTAATTAAAGAATTCCTAAACTTTGAAAATAGAAAATATTCCTTAATAGTTGTGCCTTACATTGGTGTTATTTGAAGTTAAAATGGGTCCCTGTTCATTATAGCCATTTCCAGATTAGGCAGCATGCTAATCACTTTATTGTAGATCAGACTGGGAAGAAAAAAATGAATGAAAAAGCAAAGGATGAAAAGATGGGACTATTACTTAACCAGTGAAGAATTCATAAATGTGATAGTTAAGGATAATATAAATT
Source organism: Pteropus medius (assembly GCF_902729225.1). NCBI lineage: Eukaryota > Metazoa > Chordata > Mammalia > Chiroptera > Pteropodidae > Pteropus > Pteropus medius. The sequence continues at coordinate 29,007,981 of NW_024340849.1, read as the reverse complement.
TCACAAATCTATCCGCCCTGCTCCATTCTCAATCTGTTTTAATATGTCTTTCTGTTCTAATTGGCATTCTTGAAAAATAATACTTTGTTCGCCATTCTGCAAATAAAAGGCAGCACGTAGGCCATGTCCTCATTTCCCTATTCTTCATTCAGCTGAAAGAGGTTCCTATGTCACGTTTTGGTGCTCTTCGCATCTTCTAAGAAGTATATACCAAGAGCAGTTTTAACTCCAGAATTACATGTTCTTCAAAGGAGAAACTTGGAAGGTAGTGTTCCTGAGCTGATAACTGTGAGAGGAGTTATACGAAGAGTAAATCACTTTACTCTGGAAAATTAGATGTATTTCCAATTATATGACACTGCTCCCATTCTCTGAGTTCTTGAAGATTGCCAGGTGTTTGCTTCATAAATCTACGAGAACTAATAATTTTGCAGGATATGAAGCAAAACTCAAGTTGTCTATGTACTAGCAAAAACCATTAAAAAATAAATTTTAAAATATTTATAATAGCATCAAATAAATGTCTTGAAAGAGTTAAAAAAAAGATGTGCGAGACTTCTACCCTCAAAACTACAAAATATTGCTGAGAGAAACTAGAGAACACTGCAATAAATATGTTCGTGGACTAACAGACTGCATAATGTTAAGATCTCAGGTTTGCACAAATTAATAGATTCAGTGAAATCAAAATCCTATGAGGCTGTCTTGTATAAACTGGCAAATTAATATGGAAATGCAACAGACCTAGAATAGTCAAGATAATCTTGAAGGAAAACAAGTTGGAAGACTTATATTATTCAATTTCATGACTTGCTTTAAAACTATACTAATTAAGAGAGTGTGGTACTAGAGTTAGGACACACAAATAGATCAATGGATAGAATAGATATAGACCCACACATATATATGGTCACTGGCTTTTCAATAAAAACACCAAGCAATTCAATAGGGAAAGGAAAATTTTCCAGTTGGAGCTGGATATCTGTGGGAAAAAAAACCCTGAACATTGATGCTTTCACACAATGCACACTTTATTCAAAATGGATCACAGACCTAAATGTGAAGAGCAAAACAATAAAGCTAGAAGAAAACAATGTCTTCATGACTCTTGGGACAGGCAAAGATATCTTTAGGACACAAAAGGTATTAACCATAAAAGAAAAAAAAAAACTGATAAATTACACCAGTATTAAACCTTTCTCATCAAAAAAGATAAAGTGAAAAGGCAAGACACAGCCGAGAAAATATTTGTAATACATGTAGCTGATAAAAGGACTCATGCAGAAAAAAAAACTTAAAAGCCATTGCAAAAGAACAATATAAAAATAAATTACTTGAAAACACATTTAGAAGCTATCCCAATGCACAACTGGCATTGTAAAAGGTGCTCAACATCAGCCATCAAGAAAAGCAAAATGAAACCACAAAGAAATACCACTGCAAACCTGCTGAATGGTGTGACCATGGAGCAACTGGCAGACGTGTACAATGGTATCATCACCTGGGAACAGCTCGCCAGTTTCTTATAAAAGTAAGTATGTGCCTACCCTGTGACTCTGATTCCGCTTCTAAAGATACAACCAAGAGAAGTGAGTGCATGTGCCCACAATAAGATTCGTACAAGAATTTTCATAGCTTTATAATAACCTGAAACTGGAAACTACTCAAATATCTATCGAATTAATGGATAATCAAATAATGGTATATTTATACATTGGAATACTAATAGGCAGTTTTAAAAAATGAATTATAATACAAGAGGGATAAGTCTAAAAAGTATGTTGAACAAGGAAAGCTAGACGTATTCATTGATATCATGCTCAAAAACAAGCAAAACAAATCAAGGGTGAGTATAGACTGGAAAGGAGCATGAGAGAACATCTCGAATGATGGAAGTAGTCTATAAATTGCTTTAGATAATAACTTGCACATATGTTACTTTTAAATTTATTGAGCCACATTTTAGGATATGTACTTTTTATTGTATGTAAATTATACCCCAATAAAATGCTAGGGAAAAATGAGGACGATAGTTACCCTTTTGGCATCAAGTTTTCTAAAAGGTCCACTGCTACAAAACACTCAAAGGCTAAATAAATTGCAACAAACATACTTCTAAGCAAGACGCTGAGTTCACAAGAAAATACTAAAAATCCGTAGAGTCCGGGAAAAAATTGGGGGGAGGAGGGAGGATATATAAACTTAAGCCACAGAAGTAACTATTAAATATGAAAGCCCTTCCTCCCATATGAATATAAAAACCAGAGTTGGAGAATGGAAGCTTAGGCCTTGGGCCTGAACAAAGTTGGAAACTTAAAGATCCCTGCATAAAGTCGGAATAAAGTTAGACCTACAAGGGGAAGGGTGGATAAGAAAGACTTCCACCTTGTAAAGGAAACCAAGGGTAATTTGACTAACTCTGCCCCTCTTCCAGGCAGTAAATGGTGATGAGGACGATGTCATCGTGTAACCAGAGACCTGACTTCACCATAGATCAAGGGTTTAAAACCACAGTCATGAAGTCTACAGATCAAGAAAGTCTAGATTTATGGCACTTGGAAATAATTAGAATGCATGTATTTTGGGGGACTGTAGAGGCATGAAAAAAACTAGCCCCTACACTCCCACAAATTACAAAATCACTATCAAAAAAGGGAAACGAGCCCCCAATGTGTTAACAAATTCTGGCAAAGTGAGAATAGCTTGTGTCAGACTAAACCTCCTGCCAATAAGTTAATAACCCTGGAAAACAATTTTTTAAAGTATATTTGAAGGCCTGGATAATGAACAAGTCAGGAAATAGGGGATTTTAACCCTTGTTAAAAAGGACCTTTAGTTCTTTCCAGCCGGCACCGAGCCATGGGCATCTCTTGGGACAACTGGCACAAGCACTGAAGGACCAGGGGCAAGAGAAAGCCCTGCCACAAGAAGCGAAAATATGAGCTGGGACGTCCTGCTGCCAACACTAAGATTGGCCCCCGCCGCATACACAGTCTGGGGCCATGGATGCAACAAGAAGTACCACGCCTTGGGGCTGGATGTGGGGAACTCCTGGGGCTCCGAGTATTGTACGCGCAAAACAAGGATCATCGATGTTGTCTACAATGCATCCAACAATGAACTGGTCCGCACCAAGACCCTAGTAAAGAACTGCATCGTGCTCATTGACAGCACACTGTACTGACAGTGGTATGAATCCCACGATGCACTGTCCCCGGGCCACAAGAAGGGGGCCAAGCTGACTCCTGAGGAGGAAGAGATTTTAAACAAAAAATGATCAGAGAAAATTCAGAAGAAATACGATGAAAGGAAAAAGAATGCCAAAATCAGCAGTCTTCTAGAGGAGCAGTTCCAGCGGGCCAAGCTTCTTGCACGCATCACATCGCTTCAAGACCAGGCCAGTGTGGCCGAGCAGATGGCTGTGTGCTAGAGGGCAAGGAGCTAGAGTACTTTCTGAGGAAAATCAAGGCCTGGAAAGGTAAATAAATCTTCCCCCTGTCTTAGCTCCTGTAATAAAGGTGTTTATTGTGTTTTCGGGGTGAGGGGGAAGAGCTTCACTGGGTAAGATGATACATATATAGCGCTTTTCCCCAGAGAGCATCCCCAGTGCACACAGCACACTAGAGGTAGTGTTCACACAGATAGTGACTGTCGCAGGTTGAGGAGTCAGGGATATTATTAAGCAGAGTGGGTGGAAATTGAAGAAGGAAATCTCAAATAGGAGGAAGTGAAAGAAGAGTCCCCAAATCTGCATACGAACTTTCCTCAAACCCTTGGCTGTGAGACTCCAAGAAGCTCAGGGGAAAACAACAGGGCAGAGATCTGAGCAGTTGGCTGGTACTAAAAAGAGTTTTGTGTTTACATTCTTCAGATTTGGAGGGGCTTGATAAATACTTTGGACTTTATGTTGAAACTCAAGAAGGGCCATGTGTAGGAATAAATCCATTTCTTAAAGATTTAGGGCTATTCTTAGGGACAATGACTAAACAGGAAACGACCAGACTTACAAAGAATAAAACCAAGCCTCTAACATCAAGTTGATCTGCCAATAATTTAACTGCCTTCTTGGATAAAAGCACTCTTCTGAGGAAGATAAAGAATCTCGTTAGTGCATCAATCACAATGTATACATGAAAAAGTAATAGATGAAATTAAAAAGTGACCTTTATTTTTTAAAAGTCAGTAAAAGCAGACTCACCAATAACCTGATAATGGCACTTAGCAGGCAAATTCATCAAAATAAATTTTATAAAATAGATACTAAAACAACTGATAAAAATGAGAAGTTTCAGAAGAGATTTAGAAACTAGAAAAGAATCCTAAAATTGAAAAATATCAAAAATATAGTTGAATGGGAATAACAGCAAATTGGACACAATAGGAAAAAAGATCATTGAACTTGAACATAAGTCAAAAAATTTCCAAAGTGAACCATAGAGAAAAAGATTGAGGAAGAAACAGGTTTAATGATCAAATACATGCATTTGAGACCCAAAAGGCGGTAAGACAGAGACTGGAGGTTCTGAGGAGTTCTTATGCCTCAAGCCTCTCTCCTCGCTTCCATGGTTGCTGGCAATCCTTAGCTTGTGGATACATCACTCCAATTTCTGCTTTTGTGTAGCTAAAGCATTATGCTCTGTGTGTGCATCTCTCCTAAGGACACTGGTTATATTGGATTTAGGACCTATCCTATTCGAGTATGACCTCCTCTTAACTATATCTGCAAAAAAGCTATTATGGGTTGAATTGTGTCTACACAAGAGAAATATGTTAAAGTCCTAACCCTCGGTACCCCAGAATGTGATCTTATTTGAAAATAAGGTCTTTACAGAGGTTAATCAAGTTATTATGAGGTCATTAGGGTGGGCCCTAATCCAATGACTGATGTCTTTATAGTAAGGAGAATTTTGGACACAGAGACAGACACACAGAGAAGTTGATCATACAAGGAAAAAATCTACAAGTAAAGAAATGCCCGAGGCTACCAGAAGCTAGGAGAAAAGCTTGAAACATCCCTTGTATCCCTCAGAAGGAACCAACTCTGCCAACACCATGATTTTGGATTTCTAGCCTCCAGAACTCCATAACAATAAATTTGTTATTGAAGCCACTCAGTATGTGGTACTTTAGCTCCAGGAAACTAATATAGACCTAACTTCAAAATTAAGTCCCATTCTGAGTTTCTGATATGAATTTGGGGAAAACGCCATTCAAACCAGTACATCTACTAATCATTTAAAGAAGAATTAACATCAATCCTTTACAAACTCTTTCATTTAAAAAAAAAAAAAAAGGAAGGAACACATCATTCTATAGGGCCAACATTATCCTGATACCAAAGCCAGACAAATATATCATGAGAAAAGGAAAAAAACAAAACTAAAGATTATATCCCTGATGATTATAGATGCAAATATCGTCAACAAAATACAAGTAAGCCAAATCCATCAGCATCTTAAAAGAATTTCGCACCATGATGAACTGGGATTTATCCTAGGAATCCAAGGTTAGTTGGGTTCAACATGAGATCCATGTCATATACCTATTAATAAAATAAAGGACCAAAACCACATGATCATTTCAATAGATGCAACAGAGACATTTGACAAAATCCAACACCCTTTTCATGCTTACACTCAACAAACTAGGAATAATGAAGAGCCTCTGAAAAATCCATAGCTACCATCATATTTAATAGTGAAAGACTAGATGCTTTCCCCCTAAAATCAAGAACACAAGGATGTCTACTCTTGCCATGTCTATTCGCCACTGCACTGGATGTTCTAGCCAAGGCAATTAGGTAAGAAAAAGCAACCAGAATGGGAAAAAACAAAACAAAACAAAACTATGTCTATTTGCCGATAACATCATTTCACATATAGAAAATACTAAGGAGTCCACCAAAAATCCATTAGAACTACTAAATGAGATCAGCAAGTTTGCAGGATACAAAATCAATATACAAAAGTCAGTCATGTTTCTATACCCTACTAATGAATAATTTAAAAATATTAAGAAAACAATTCATTTAAAATAGTATCAAAAAAATAAAATAGGAATGAATTTAACAAAAAAGTACAAGACTTATATATTGAAAAATAAAAATAAGTCACCAAAAGAAATTAAAGACTTAAACATCACATGTTCATAAATTAAAAGGCTTAATATTATTAAGATGGTAGTATTTCCCCCAACTGAGCCAGATGCCTGTTTTGCTGAAATTGACAACCTAAAATTCATATGGAAATTCAAGAAGCCCAGAATAGATAATATAATCTTGAAAAGCAAGAAAAAATGTTGGAGTACTTAAACTTTCTGATTTTCGGTCTTACTACAAAGCTATAATAATCAAGTCAGTGTGGTACTGGTATGCGGACGGAGGTACAGATCAATGAAATAGAACTGAGAGTCTATAAATAACCTCTTACATTAATGGTCAGTTGACTTTCAACAAGAATGCCAAGAAAGAAATTTTAATGGAAAGAACAGCCTTTTCAACACATGGTGGTGGGACAACTACATACCTGCATGCAAAAGATGGAAGCTGGACCCCTACATCTTCCCATGTTTTTACAAATTTACCCCAAATGTATCAAAGACCTAACTATAAGAATGAAAACTACAAAACACTTAAAAAAGAATATAGGCATAATCTTCATGACCTTGAATTAGGCAGTGGTCTCTTAGATACAAAACCAAAGCACCAGCAAAAATAGGAAAAAATACATAAATTGGAACTCATCAAAATTGAAAGCTTTGTGCTTCAAAAGCAACCATTAAGGGAGTGAAAAGACAACCCACAGAATGGGAAAAATACTGGTTAATCATAATCATATATCCAATAGAGGACTTATATCTGGAATACATGAAAAACTCTTACAACTCAACAACAAAAACAACCCAATTAAATAATGGGTAAAGGGCTTGAATAGATATTTCTCCAAAGAAGATATGCAAAATGGCCAATAAGAATATAAAAAGATGCTCAACATCATTAGCCATCAGGGAAATGCAAATCAAAACTACAATGAGATATCACTTCATACCCATTAGGATGGCTATAATAAAAAAGACAATAAGTTTTGCTGAGAATGTAGAGAAATTAGAAACTTCATACGTTGCAGGTAGAAATGTAAAATGTTGTTGTTGCCTTAGGAAACAGTTTGGCAGTTTTCTTAAAAAGCTGAACATAACAATGATCATAAGACTCAGTAATTTACTCCTAGATTTATGCCCAAGAGAACTGAAAATGTAGCTACATAAAAATTTGTACACAATCATAGCAGCATTATTCATAATAGCCAAAGAGTGGTAACAACCCAATGTCCACCAACTGATGAATGGGTGAATAAAATCTAATCTCTCCATACAATGGAACGTTATTCGGCCACAAAAAGGAATGAATTACTGGAGAGTGACATCACAACATGGTGGACTAGGAAGCTACAGGTCCTCCTTCCCCTTTAAATACACTGAGTAGACAACAATACACAGACCAGAAAACGTCTGTAACAACACTAGACACCAACTGAGAAACTACAGCATCCAGGCCATTGTAAAACCAAGAAGGAATTCCAGGAAAAGGGTAAGGAAAATTCACATTAGTGCACTTGTTCATGCCCTTCTCTCTATGAGGAATAGTACAGAGCAACTAGGGAAATCTCTGCTCCTCCCTCAGGTTAGAAACAAGAGAGTAAACTATGTAGTCAACATTCTGGCTTATCTGGGGGCAACTTGAAGGACTGGTTTCTGCTTTCCTTGATTCAAAGCACTCACAGAACCAGTACCAGAATTTGTAAGCTGCTGAAAACACAGGCAAGCAACACATTACAGCAGACACCAAAGGGAACAAGAGGTCAAAAAAAATTAAAAATTCAGTGGTCTTAGAACCTATAGCTAGGCTGATTGGTAAAGGTCAGTATGCAAAAACAGAGAGATGGTTGTTTTGTTTGTTTTTTTTCCAAATACCCAAATTCCAGCAAAAAAATTGTGTGTGTGTGTGTGTGTGTGTTACAAAGAAACCAAAAAAACAAGGCCAAATCAAAGAAATGAAATAAAACTTCACAAACCAACCCTAAAAAAAATGCAAATCTGTGAGCTACCTGACAAAGAATACAAAAACTGTTATAAAAATAGTGAACTAAAAGAGAACATAAACAACTAAACTAAATCAGGAAGTCGTGCATGAACAAAATGAGAATATCAACAAAGAGAGAGAAACTAAAAAAAGAACCAAATTCTGGAGCTGAAAAATACAATAACAACTAAAAAATTCAAAACAGGGGTTCAACAATAGACTTGATCAGGCAAGCAAATGTGAAAACAGGCCATTAGAAATTACTGAGTTAGACAAGGGAAAAAAAAAGAGCGAGCGAGCCTATGGGACTAATGGAACATCATCAGAGGCATCAATATACACATTAAGAGAATCTCAGAAGAGAAAGGGTCAGAGAGCTTATTTGAAGAAATAATAGCTAAAAAAACCTTCCCAAATCTGAGGAAAGAAACAATCATACACATTCAAGAAGCGTAAAGAAACTCAACTACAATAAATCCAAAGCAAACTACACCAAGGCACATTATAATCAAATTGTCTAAAGTCAAAGACAAAGAGAATCTTGAAATCAAGTGAAAAGCAATTCATCACATAAAAAAACTTCCATAAAATCACCAGATTTCTCAGCAGAAACTTTGAAGGCCAGAAGAGAGCGGTCTGATATATTCAAAGTGCTAAAAGAAAAAAACTCAACCAAGAATACTGTGTCTGGCAAAACTGTCCTTCAAAAATGAAAGAGAAATTAATACCTTCCCAGATAAACAAAAGCTAAGGGAGTTCATTACCTCTAGACCTCCTGTACAAGAAATGCTAAAAGCAGTTCAAGTTGAAATGAAATAATGGTAGATAGCAACATGAAGGTGTATGAAAATATATGGCTCTCCAATAAAGGTAAATACATGAACAAATGTAGTAACTTCTACTATTCTAATTTTGATGCATAAAATTTAAATGTCAAAAAAATGTTTAAATAACCATAAATCCATATCAGTAGGTATGAAATATTTAAAGATGTATTTAGTGACATTAGTAACAAAGTGCATGGAGTGGAGCTGTAAAGAAGAATTTGTATGCAATTCAGTTATGAGTTTAAAAAAGAATGCTATAATTTTTAGATGCTTAATTGCAGTGGTAAGCATAAAGAAATATCTATAGAATATACACAAAAGGAAATGAGAAAGAAATCAAATCATATGACTATAAAAATCAGTGAAGCAGAAAGGAAGGCAGTAAGAGAGGAAAGGAGGAATAATAAAGCTACAGGACATAGAGAAAACAATGAAAAATAGCAATAATAAGTCCTTCCCTATCAGTCATTACTTTAAATGTAAATTGTATTAAATTTCCTAATCAAACACAGAGAATGACTTAATGGATTAAAAAAAAATGTTATCCAACTATAGGTCTTCAACAAGAGACTTTAGATCTAGGGACAAACATAAGCTGAAAAGGTGGAAAAAGATATTCAAACAAATGGTAACCAAAAAAGTAGAAATGGCCATACTAAAACTGGACAGACTTTAAATCAAAAACTGTTGCAAAAGACAAAGAAATACATTATAGAATCTTTGTTTGTTTGTTTTTTACAAAAGGTCAATTGACCAAGAAGATATATCAGGTATAAATATTTTTTTCACCAAACCTCAGAGAAAATTTTGATATAATTGAAGAGAGAAACAGACTCAACACAATACTAGTAAGCATACTCCCCACTTTCAATAGTGGATAGAACAACCAGACAGAAAATCAATAAGCCGTTAAATGGAAAAATTAAACACCACCATAAAGCAATCAGACATAATAGATATATATGGAACACTCCACCCAATGCACAAAAAAAAAAGAAAGAAAAGAGAAAGAAAGAAAGAAGATGAGGGAGGGAAGGAGGAAGGAAGTAAAAGAGAGAAAGAGAGAAAAAGAAAAAGAAAAGGAAGGAAGGAAAGAAAGAAAAAGTATCCAAACAGGAATAGTAGAAGTAAAATTATCTTTGTAGATGACATAATCTTATATGTAGAAACTCTAAGATTCCACACACACAAAAAAACCTGTTAGAATAAACAAATTCAGCAAAATTCCTAAATACAAAATCAACCAACAAAAATGGTAGCATTTCTATACTGTAACAATGAACAATTTGAAAAGGAAATTAAGAAAGCAATTCCATTTATAACAATATCAAAAAGAATACTTAGGAATAAACCTAGCCAAGGAGATAAAAGATATACACTGAAAATCATAAAACATAGCTGAAAGAAATTTAAAAAAATACAATTAAATGAAAAGATGATCTATGTTTAAGAATTAGACAACTTAATATTGTTAAATGTTTATACTACTCAAAGCAATTTACAAGTTCAATGCAATTCCTATCAAAATCCCAACAGCATTTTTTTTGCAAATGGAAAAATTCATTCTCAAATTCATGTGGAATCTAAAGTGATCCTGCATAGCCAAGATAATTTTGAAAAAAAAAAAAAGTTGAAGGATTCACATTTCCTTATTTCGAAACATATTACAAAGCTACAATAATCAAAACAGTATGGTACTGGCCCAAAGCAGGCAAATAGACCAATGGGATAGAACAGAAAGTCCAGAAATAAACCCTCATGTATATGGTCAAATAATCTTAAACAAGAGTGCCAAGACCACTCAATAGGGAAAAGAGAACATGCCCGATCCCAACTGATCTCAGAAGCTACGCAAGGTTAGGCCTGGTTAGTATTTGGATGGGAGACCACCTAGGAAGACCAGGTGCTGTAGTCTCTTCAATAAATTTTTGGAAAAAATGAATACCCATATGTAAAAGAATGAACTTTGACACTTATCTTACACCATATAAAAATTTAACTCCAAATGAATTAAATATGTAAACATAAGACCTAAAACTATAATAGTTCCGGAAATAAACACAGGTGAAAAGCTTCATGACATAGGGCTTGGCAATGATTTACTGGATATGACACTTAAAGCACAGGCAACAAAAGAAAACATACACAAATAGGACTATATCAAACTTAAAAACTTTGTGTGTCAAAGGACACAATCGACAGAGTGGAAAGGCAACTTATGGAAAGGGAGAAAATATTTGCAAATCATATCTGACAAAAGAGGTTAATATCCAGAATATGAGAAATCTTACAAATCAACGAAAAACCAAAAAACTCAATTTAAAAATGGGCACAAGACTTATATAGACATTTCTCCAAAGATATACAAATGGCCAACAACCATATGAAAAGATGCTCAACATCACTTATTATCAGAGAAATGCTAATCAAAATAAATTAGATAACACCTTTCACCCATTAGTATGGGTGATAGAGAAGAGAAAATAACAAATGTTGGCAGGGATGTGGAGAGGTTGGAACTTGCACACTGTTGATGGGATGGTAAAATCATTGCAACCACTGTGGAAACAATATGGAGTTTCCTCGAAAAATGAAAAACTTCTAGCAATCCCACTTATAGGTATATATTCAAATGAATTGAAAGCAGGGGCTCGAAGAGATATTTGCACACCCATGTTGATAGCAGCACTATTCACAATAGCCAAAATGTATGGAATATTATTCGGCCTTAAAAAGGAAGGAAATCCTGTCACATGCTACAACATGGATGACCCTTGAGGACATTATACTAAGTGAACTATGCCAGCCACAAAAACACAAATATTATGTTTCCACTTATATGAGATATCTAAAGTAGTCAAATTCATTGAAATAGAAAGTAGAATTATAGTTACTAGGGCTGAGGGGAGGAGGTAAAAGGAGTCGCTGTTTAATGGATAATTTCACAACAACGTGAAAACTGTACTGTACAGTTAAATGGTTGGTTTTTGTTGTTGTTGTTGTTGTTGTTTTACAACAAAAAAAGAATGCACCAAATGCTGGAGAGAATGAGGAGTAACAAGAACTCTCACTCATTGCTGGTGGGAATGCAAAATGGTATAGTCACTTTAGAAGGTAGTTTGGCAGCTTCTTACAAAACTAAACACACTCTTACCACATGGTTCAGCAATCAAACTTCTTAATGTTTACTCAAAGTAATTGAAAACTTACGTCTATACAAAAACCTGCACATGGATTTTTACAGCAGCTTTACTCATAATTGCCAAAGCTTGAAAGCAACCAAAATGTCCTTCAGTAGGTGAATGGATTCATAAACTGTGGTACATCCAGACCGTGGAACATGGAATATTATTCAGCGCTAAAAAGAAATGAGCTACCAAACCATAAAAACACATGGTGGAATCTTAAATGCACATTACTAAGTGAAAGAAGCCAATGTGAAAAGGCTACATACTGTAGGATTCCAACTATTTGACATTCTGAAAAAGGCAAAATGATAGAGATCAATAAAAAGATCAGTGGTGGTGATGAAGTTGGGATTAACAGGCAGAGCACAGAGGATTCTTAGAGCAGTGAAAATACTCTGAGAGGTGTTATGATGACGGGTATGTACCATTAACGTTAGATCACAGAATACACACCAAGAATGAACCATGAGGTACACTATGGACTTTGGGTGACTGTGGCGTGTCGGTGCAAGTGCGTCCTTGATAACAGATGCGCCACTCTGGTGAGTGATATTGGTGATGGAAGAGACTATGTGTGGGGGCAAGGGATATGTGGACAATCTCTGTAACTTTCTCAATTTTCTTGTGAACCTAAAGAACTTCTCTAAAAGAAATATCTTAAAAAAGGAATAAAGTACTAATGAAGCTATGACATGGATGCACCATAAACACTTACTATATGAAAGAAGCCAGACACAAGAGGACATGTATTTTATGATTCTATTTATATGAAATTTTCATATTAGTCATCCATAGAGACAGAACTAGGTTAGTGCTTAGCAGGGCCTTGAGGAAGAGGGAATGCGGGGTGACTGGAGATAGGTAGGGGTTTATTTTAGAGATTGTAAAAATGTTCTGGTTAGATGGTGGATATGGTACGAACTCTGTGAACATACTAAAAACCACCGGTGTGTACTATAAAAAGTAAACAGGTAAACAAAAAAATTGAAGGTGAAATAAAGATATTGTCATATAAATGAAACCTGAGAGCCTCTGTTGCCAATCGTCCTGAACTACAAGAAATGCTCAAGGAAATTCTTCACTCTGAAAGGAAGCGGTAGCAGACGACATTCAGATCTACAAAAACGAACGGTAAGCACTAGAAATTAGAAATATGTCCAATAGCAACAAAGCCATGATAGGCCTAAATTCAATGAAACATATTTAAGACATTTTGCTGACAATAACAAAGCACAATAAAGAAATTAAAGAAGATCTAGAAAATAGATAAATCGTGTTTATAAATTGGAAGATTCCATGCTTCCAGCTCCAAGTAATATAAACTCCGCTTTCGAGAACCATAAAAACAAGGACATTTATCGCCTCAATGAGAACAACCCAGAGGGAAGCTCGACTTCACCGGCCCTACCCCCTCCTCTCCTTGGAAGTCTCATATCCCCTCCCCCAAGACCCCATCAGAGAAAGTCCATCTCTCAGAGGCAAGAAAACCTTTTCCAGAACCTTGTTCCCCCCAGCGTGCCTCTCACAGTTCATCGCCCAGCTGGGACACTTGCCTGTTTCCAGCAGTCACTGATGTGGGGGATGAGGCTGCAGGGAGCTGCAAGCGGAAGACCTGAACCAGCTCCAAAGGCCCGGTGGGGATGCTGTTTGTTCAAACTAAGGGGTTCACGGCAAAGAATCAAACTAAAGGGTGTGTCAAATGAATCGCAGAGCATTTACTTCTTCAAGTGCCTGCTGAGTCCAGTATTTACCTGGAGACTTGCACCTGGGGAGATTGCAGGCACCCACTCAGTCGTCCAACAGTGGGGAACGCGCGTACTGAGGAGCCTTAACCTGAAATGGTTTGGCCTCTTCCCATATCTGTCCCCAAGTTCTTCACTTGGAAGCAGCTCCCTGAAGAACACGTAGGCCTAATTCCACAACTTTTTAGCTACCCTCGTGTGTTTCGTTCCGATATTTAGTCCCGAGCTTCAGTTGAAGCTCACTCCTTTCTGCTCTCCTTCCCACAGTGTTCTTGGTGGAGGTGGAGGTGGCTGGGGAATCTCCCAGGCAGCTTCACCCTCGCTCTTCCCTGCACTTCCCCTCAAGGATGGGGTGGGGACGGCCTTCTGGGGCCAACCCCCACGCTGTGTGTTCCTTTGCCATCTTGCTTCTCGACTCCCAGGAACTAGGGGTCCCACCTGCTGGCAAGCTCACAGCCTAAGTGGATGAGCTGGGTGTGCAGTGCCAGGCTCCCCTCCAGGCAGGTCCCCTCCACCCACCTCCACCCCGATCTACCTGAATGGAGACACACTCTGAGGAAGGGGAGAAGCTGACATTCCTCAGAAAGGCTAGTCTCTCCCACCCCTCCCTGTTCAGACACCAGGGTTAAGCATGGTACACGTCCGAAGGCAGAAGGGCTGGGTGGGAAACTGGCACCTCCCTGTGAGCCTGTGTGCAGGGTCTGCCCTGACTGCTTCAGCTCCTGACTCATAGGCCGGAAAGAATCTGTACTTTCTGATTCCACTTTGGGCCTTTGCCAGATTTCAGGACAGCAGGGAACGAATGCTGCACGGCACATCCTATGGGGGACACAGTCTCTGTCATAACTGAGACTTTTGAACAGTCAGATAGTCACTGGTTCAAACACACTTGTCAGCTGAAGGATCTTTAGCGAGGCCCTTAATCTCTCTAGGCCTCTGTCTTATCTTTAAAATGCCTGCCTCTTTGAGGAGTTATAATACCTTGACAGATGGCATTAACAAACGATTTCCCCCTTTTGCTGTCCTCATTATTTGCCTCTGCTAGGGCTGGTGCCTGTGGTGGGGGCAGCTGCACCTAGCTGTGTGCCAGATCACACCAAGGACCCTCTGCAGCTGGGCAGCTGGAAGAGGATCCTATCCGGAAGAATGTAAATCTGGTCCTTCTTCGCCAATGTATGTATGCCTTACTCTGACTCTAGCAATGACACATTTAAAACTGCAAAAAGAGAAAAGAAACAGCATAATGTTTACTCTTCAGTACTTCCACTGTTACTCAGCCCAGCCCACCTGACTCCATCCTGAACACCGGACCTTCCAGAGAAGGCTGATCAACAGACCAGAGGCAGCTGAGGGAATAAAGTGCTGGCTGGAGACAAAGGAACAACGAAGAGAAAAGAAAAGTCTCAGCCGATCTCCTTCATGATTGCGGACTCAAATCCCCTAGACACAATATTAACAAAGAGAATTCAACATCCGATTAAAAATATTATTTCAACCAAGTTGGGATTGTCTCAAAATGTAACTAAGTTTCAATAATAATAATAAAAAAAAATCTATGAATGTATTGGACTAGTAAAATCTTGCTGAAAAAGCATGTCTTATATATATACACACACATATTTTTTTAAAGTACTCTTGTACTTTAATCTTTCAAACCAAAAGCAGAACTTATATTTAAAGATAAAACCCTAGAGACTATGCTATTTAAATCAAACAAAACAAGGATGCCTGCTAGCACCATTACCCCTTAACAGTGTTCGGGAAGTTCTGGGCAGTGCATTAGGACATGAAACAGGAAGGGGCAAAAAATATCAAGAACAGTTTACAGGTGACTGTCATTTACTTGTTCATTAATTCACCAAATATACATTGAGAACCTCCTCTATGTCCCACACCATTCAAGGGCTCAGAATGAGGGGGACAGGAGCAGAGAGAGATTTAAAAAGCGCAAACAATAAAGAATGGACCTTAGAGAAAACTAAAGCAGCTGACAAAGTGACAGAGGGGAGGGAGCCATTCTACAGCAGGTGGCCAGCCTACCAGAGGAAGGGATATTTGATCAGAGCCTGAAATGTACAAAAAAGCAGGCCATGGGGCTACTGGGCAGTGTTCCAGGTGAGGAGCAGTGCAGGCAAGCGCCCTGGGACCAAGACAAGGTCAGCAAGCTGACACTCGAACAGGCATTGTGGCCAGGGAATAGCTGGGGGAAGGGAAAAGGCCGGAGACAGGGCCAGGAAGCAGGCAGGGAGTCAGATGTTGTAGGCAGAATAATAGGTCCCAAGATGGCCATGTCCTAATCCCTGGAGCCTGTGACAATGTTAGGTTACTTGGCAAAGGAGAATTAAGGTTGCAGATGGAAAAATGGTTCCCAATCAGCTGACCTTGAGATGGGGAAATTATCCTGGATTATCTGGGTGGTCCCAAGGCTATCCTAAGTGTCCTTATATGTGAAAAAGAGCCCAGTAAGATACCACCTCACACTGATCAGGATGACAATAATTAAAAAAGTGTTGGTGACGATGTGGAGAAACTGGATCCCTGTTGCCCCCGCACTGTTGGTGGGGATGTAAAGTGGGGCGTCAGCTATGGAAAATGGTATGGTGGTTCCTCAGAAAATCAAAAATGGGATTACTGGTGGATCCACAATTCCACTTCTGCATATATATACAAAAGAATTGAAAGCAGGGTCCTGAAGAGAGATTCGTACACCCATGCTTGTAGCAGCACTATTCACAACGGCTAAAATATGGGAGCAACCCAGGTGTCCATTATCAGATGAATGGATAAGCAAAATAGGGTGTATACATACAACAGAATATTAGTCAATCTTAAGAAGGAAGAAAATTCTGACATACACTATAACACAGATGAACCTTGAGGACATTATGCTAAGTGAAATATATCAGTCACAAAGAGACAAATACTGTATGATTCCACTTACATGAGAGACAGAGTAGTCAAATTCATAGAGACAGAAAGTAGAATGGTGGTGGCTGGGGGGAAGGGAGGAATGGGGAGCTATGATGTAATGGATATAGAGTTCGGTTTTACAAAACAGAAAGTTATGGAGATGGATGGTGGTGACGTCTACCGAAATTCATGAGTATATTTAATAGCACTGCACTACATACTTAAAAATGGATAAGATGGTAAATTTTATGTTATGTGTATTTTACCACAATAAAAAATTGTGAACTCCCCTGCCATAAAACCTTAAAAAAAAAAGTGAAATAGAGGCAGAAGAGTTAGTGTCAGAGCAATATAAGCAAGACTCAAGTGGTCATTGCTGGCTCTGAAGATGGAAGGGAGCCACGAGCCAGCAGCCTCTAGAAGCTGGAAAAGGTGAGAAAACAGATTATTTCTGTTTTAAATCTGCGGAAGGGAACATAGCCCTACTGATACCTTGATTTTAAGCCAGTGAGACTCACTTTAGACTTCAGACCTCTAGAATTCTAAGATAACAAATTTGTGTTTTTAAGCTACTAGTTTGTGTTAATTTGCTACATTAGCAATAAGAAACTAATATAATGGTGGATTATACTGATTAATTTTCAAATATTGAACTAGGATTGATTGCATCCTGGGGGTGGGGAATCATATGTGGTGTATAATTCCTTTACAGACTGATAAATTCTTTTTGCTAATGTACAGTTAGGAGTTTGTGCATCTGTATTCATGAGGGATGTTGGTCTGTAGATTTCTGCACTATTGTTGTGTAATTTGGTAGCAGGTTAATGCTGACTTTAGCAGTGCTGAGAGAGAACTCTGTAGCACTAAACACATAAGAAAGAATGTTTCAAATCAATGTAAAACCTCACAATGTAAGATCCACCCATTCATAAAAAGGGCCGGGAAGCATTTCCTGAAAGAGACGGTGTAAGCATTAGTATAGAATTCTTCAGATGTTTGGTGTCTAGTTAAGCCATTGGACCTGTAAATTTCTTTTATAGGATTTAAAATTACAGATTCAATATCTCAAATAGTTACAGGGCTACTTAAATTATCTATTTTGTATCGGGCAAGTTTGGTAGTTTGTACTTTTTAAAGAACTGGTTCACTTCATCTAAGTGTGTCGAGTTGTATGTAGTACTTAATCCCTGACTAATCTTTTGATGTATTCAGGACCTGTAGTGATATTCCGTTTCACTCCTGATATTAATTTTTTCTTCTCTCTCTAATTTGTCATTCTTGCTAGAGGTCTGTCAATATTATTGATCTTTTCAAAGAATCTGTTTTGGTTTCATTGATTCGTTTCTATTATTTTTCTGTTTTCAATGCCACTAATTTCTGCCCTTGTCTTTATTATGTCTTTTATTTTGCTTGCTTTGGGCTTATTTTCATCTAGTTTCGCAAAGTGGGATCTTACACTGATTTGAAACATTCTTTCTTAAGTGTTCAGTGCTACAGATATCCCTTTTAGCACCACTGTATCTCACATTTTGATGTTGTGTTTTCACTATCATTTAGTTCATTTTATTTTTAATTACCCCTGAGACTTCCTCCTTGATCCATGGATTATTTAGAAGTGTATTGTTTAGTTTTCAAGTGTTTGCAGACTTTTCTATTTGTGTTTCTGTTATCGATTTCTACTTTGAATCCATTATGGTTAAAAACTCAACCCGTATGATATCAATTCTTTTCATTCGTTAAGGTTTACTTTAGGACCCAGGATATGATTTACCTTGGTTAATGTTCCACAGGTGCTTGAAAAGAATGTATCTCTGTGTTTAGGTACAATGTTCTAAAAATGTTAATTAGACTGTTTATTGATGATGATGTTGAACTGTATATCCTTGCTAATTTTCTAATTGTTCTATAAATTGTTCTTATTTTTTTAACTTGTTTGGGTTGGGTAACTTTTCTTTTATTACTTACACGTTTGTTTTTTATATAGATATATAATTTGTGATTGTCTACATTGTGTAGTTAAGGTTATATAATTTATATGTAAAAATACTCATATAATTATAATAATTGTTTTTTGCTTGTAAACGTCAGCCCACCCCAACCTACCTAAATAATGAATCTCAGTGTTTGACACCCACTTGCCTGTTCAGGCTCTTGTGTCACCTCTAAACATGTTCCACCACTCTCCCATCCCCCACCCCCAAAACCTTGCCCTCCCAGCCTTCACCCACATCTGCTAATCTCAGAAGACCATGCCAAAGTGATTTCGCCATAACCACATTAAGGCAACTCTCATCCTGGCATCTCAAATAAGAAACTAAGTACAAGACAGTACCAACAGACAACTAGGCATTTTGTCACCTCTACTCAGAATCTTCAATATGTAATCTGGCTCATGCCACCTATCAAACAAACTCAAATCCTCTGAAACTTCTGCTAGCCCAATGGTTAAAGTCACATTGTGACAGTGGCTCATCCCAGGAGCCTGGCAAGGAGTGAGGCTCATCCCGGCGGTCTCGGCAAGCAGTGAGGGACCAGGTTCTGTCCAAATGGAGGTGCGAGAGCAGGACCATCCGAGGTCCAGTCAGGGGAGAAAACGTCACCTCTGAGCACCTTAGCTTCCAAGATATCCAGGGCCCTCGTGCTCAAGGCCCCAAGATACCAACACAGACTTCAGGGGCACCAGGCCTAAATATGGCAAAGTCAAAGGCCACAGCAATCCAAACGCAAGGTTACATTCCCAAATCAGAAAATAACATGTTAGGCGAGCAGAGGAACTAAATGTGAACCCACCCAATAATACGCAGTGCTGTCGGCCTCGGCCTCGGCCTCCTTCCATCTCAGCCGATTTTTTTTACAGTACAAACTTGTCCAGAGGTAAAACAAAAAAAAACAAATAAAAACCAATGAACGCCCGGCCCTTACTCCAAGAACGCAAGGCGTCTAACGAGCACACAATCTACAGCTGGCGCACGCTGGGCTACCCATCTAGAAAGAGCGAGGGCTTAGTCAGTTTCGTGGATTTCGTGCAGTAGTTTTTAATAATAAAAATAAAACCATGCAAACACACACATACATACACAAACACAGTCTCTGACTCACAAACACATGCAAAACAAAACAAAACAAAACCCACGTACTCACGCACATCCTTAGGGCCTGTTGTTTGTCCCAGCAGGCCGCTGCCAGATGGATGAATTCATCCCAGGAGACTACTGCTGCCTGCTCCTCCAGCCTCGCCCCTGAAGAACAGCCTCAATGCATTGCTCTCTCTTTCGACCCAGCCTGAGCATCAAGGGGAACTCAGAAAATGGTGGCATCAGGCTGTAAGCACTGCTGCCTCCACTACCCTTCCCAGAGGAAGCAGATCTCGTGGGATCTCGAGAGATATACAGAGGCTGGGAGGGGAGTCCCGGAATGAACAACACCTGGGTGCCCCAGGTGCTGCAGCTCCTTAAAGAGTCAGGCTCACACACCTACCAAACAAACCCCAATTCTCATTACCGCCTCGTCCACTAATGGAGTGCCTCCCTGTCCCTCTTAGGGTCCCAGTTCCTAGAGATCAGCCTGATACATAATATGCCCCCTGGCTGGAGGGAGGGCTGCATGGAGGGAGGCCAGCGGGTGATGCGAACCCACTCACCCCTCCTAGGCCACATGTCCACCTCTGAACACCCCAGCTTTAAGGGCACAAGTGGCAGCTGCGCATGGACGAAAGCGCAGTGCTGGGCCGACTTGTGGAGCAGGCACTGGGGAGACAGCACCCGCTGTGTGGGCGTGGTCCCTCTTCTCCCAACCTGGGCCGCCTCCGCGGGTCTCTGTGGGGTCTCCGTGGGGTCTCTGTGGGGGTTCTGGGAGGCACCTCATTTTCCCTCACAATTGAATTGTCACCCCGGGGATGCCCTTGGAGGAAGCCTGAAGCAAAATTCTCAAAGTCTGATCCGTGTACTTGTTAGAAATCAAATTCTCGGGCCCACCCCAATCCCGCCCCAGACCTAAGGTATTAGCAGCTCTGCGGTCGACTCTGATGCACTAAAGTTTGTGTTAAAGGATAATTTTCAACAAAAAGTAAAATTATGACTCTAATAGATGTAAAACGAACACATGTTAAAGATTTTATTTAATTCATTATTAATGAAAAAACCTGTAGGATATTACAATCAGTTCAGAGAGGAATCCAAAGAACAGATACATTTATACATCAAGAAGATTGAAATGAACTTGCAAACGAATCCAGAATTGGGTTTTCCACCTGGGTAGAGGTTTGTCCCAACAGCAGAATCATTTGCATGTCTACAGATAAGAATCATTTTGCATTGCTATCA
Source organism: Pteropus medius (assembly GCF_902729225.1). Classification (NCBI taxonomy): domain Eukaryota; kingdom Metazoa; phylum Chordata; class Mammalia; order Chiroptera; family Pteropodidae; genus Pteropus; species Pteropus medius. Next base: position 28,986,915 of record NW_024340849.1, on the reverse strand, counting down.
GTCATCTACGACTTAGAGTTATAAAACAGCACATTGGCAATAAAAGGCTCGAATCAGATAACCCCAAAGGGTGTGAGCTACACAATTCATAGTTGTCAATACGGCACACATTTTTTTCCTACATTTGAGAACCCCCAGCTGATAGGACACAACAGACTTTGGTCACTCCATGGCCTGGCCAGCTGGGGGCCACACCCTCAGGAAGGCCCAAGGCCCTTAGTTAACCCTGGCACCCCAGCCCTGTTACCCTTCGTGGTGATGGGAGAGGCTCAGGCAGCCCTCAAGGTCCATGTTTTGTCACCTTGACAAGGACCTTGGATTCCCATGGTGCAGATCATGACAGCTTCCAAGTAACACACTTCCAACTGCCTCCCGACACACTGGGAATAAGCAATTTACTTAATTGGAGTCTGTGAAATAATTTGTTTCTAAAAGGAATGAATTTGCCAGGGAATACGCGGCTTTAATTACTGACAGACATTACCAGACATCACAGGTCTTTAGAACAATTATCTACAGAAATGACTAGAATTGCCCCTAAAATCTTAAGGCGTGGAGATTTTAGGGTTCTCAACCTATTTTTAACAGTGGAAAGCAAGGAGTCGAGCTGCTGGAGGAACCCAGCTTTTGTGAAAGCTGCTGTGAACTGAGCAGGACTAGAGAGAGAGAGACTCGGGCATGGGGCATGGCAGGGCTGGTAGCAGTCCACAGGAGCTGCAGTCACCTGTCCCCTCTGCCCCCAACCTCCAGTCCCACCATGTGTCATTGCGTTCACCTTTTCTCAGCCTGGCCCCGATCCCCACTCTGCACTGAGGTGGGAATGAGCTGCGGAATGAGGCCCCAGGTGTGGTTGATGTACAGAAATGGCTCTCTGTGAACCAGAGCAAGGCACGTGGATGGGGGCTGGTGTCATTGCTGGATCAAACAATGTACCCCCAAAGCACCGAGAACTTCTTAGAGTGGAAAACGTCCCAAAGTAACCACGCGATGCCTGGCATACAATAGTTCCTCAAGAAATGTGTTTAGCTGATCCCGAGGGCATTCATTATGCCCTTCTCTTATGGAAACAACGCTCCACCCCGCTTTAAACCTGGCGGAGGAGGTTCAGCCTTAGCTTGAAACTGAGCAGCTTATCTGGGCTCCTAGGAAGGTTATAATGGATCAGGCTCAGTGCAGAATGTGCACAGGGCCTGTGGGAGCAGGCACTTAGGACCACAGGAGTCAGAGCTGGGGTGCGGAGGGCAGTAGGCAGGAAGGACAGTGCACCTGGAGAGGTCAGGATGGTGATGGAGGGAGGGGCATGACCCCTTCAAGCATTCATTTGTTTAGTGAATATATATTGAGCACCTACTACATACAAAGCTAAAATGGAAAAACAAGGTCATCCGGGAGTTTCTCAGTCTGGGTTCTATGGAACCCTAAAAGGTGTTCTGTGGAACATAGATACCCCAGTTACACAGGGCAACTCTGGGTTAGACAAACACAGGCAAGTCTCTCTGGTTTTGCTGAGTCCTTCTCACCAAAGGTGACTCCAGCTAGGGATGCAAGGTGAAGGGCCCAGATTCCGTGAGCAGAGCACCCTTTGTGGGAAATACCTAAGGATGCAGTAGGGAGGGCTTCACTAGATCAAACCCCTGCTTTCAAGATAAAGGCTCTGGGAGGCTCCTCTGGGGTCCTGCTGACATTCGAATAAATCCCTGATCCTGAGAGAGAGAGAGGGAAAGGACTTCTCCTTATCTCTTCGCAGTGTCTCTGGGGATCAGGGACCTTGGAGTTGGGGCTGGGGCCGGTTGGCACAGAGCCCTGGCAGGGGTCCTCCCCACAGGGCCAACTCCAGCAAGAGGAGCCTGTAATGACGACGAGCCCCAGGCAGTTCCCCTGCAGGTGTGCCTTGCATGAGGCAGCAGGAGGCCACGTGGGGCACAGCCAGGTTGCAGACTCCTTTTCATTATGGATTCCTTTGTTTCAAGGCCACAGTCTGAGAAAGTTTGGGTGTAAAAGACAGAGAATGATGAAAAAGCTGGCTGAGGCTGAGGCAGTAGGGCTCCAACCTCCCCCCTGCCCCCACCCCCGGCCTGCACCAGGCTCCTCTTCCTAAGGTGGCCCCTGAGGAGTACAGGGGCCCCCTACAGGTCAGGGGGCTCCAATTCAAAGAGACTGGGCTCCCTGTCTCTTCCCCAAGTCAGGGCCCTCAGAGCAAGTCTTGGGGCTTTCTGGGCTCAAGCCTCATCTGCCACAAACATCGGAAATAATGATTTTGCACCTTAGCTCTGGGCCTGGCACAGGAGGTGCTCAGCCTACCTCCTCCCGCCAGCCCGCGTGATGCCCTGAGAGTTGCCAGGGAGCACCTGGTAGCCAGCTCCCTGCAGCCTCCAGGAGGTGAGCCAGCATCAGAAGGTACCATGTTGGGACTCCCTGATCCCCAGGATCTCAAAACGGGCCAGGTAGTGTCTGCTTCCACTCTTTGAGTCCAGCCCTGCCGCTCAGGCCCCAACAAAAGCCTGGTTGGGACTTCCGTTGGGCCGTGATCTCAGTTCTGGGCCTGGTCTCTCCGCCACCCGCCCCTTCTCCCTCCACTCCATACACATCCCTGGCAGCCAGATCCACTGTTGGGTAGGCAGTCAGTTAACACTGGGCTCCAGCGTTCGTGTAGGCAACGAGTGGAGAACAGTGGGCAGGGTCCACACCTCAGCCTTAGGAATGTTGGAGCCCAACACAATGGTGGGCACAGTGTAGGTTTTCCCTACAAGTTTGCTGACTGACTGACCTTAGCAACGAACAGGCTATATGTGGATGTTGCCTTCGTACTCTCAGAGTCTAGCAGGGAAAGCTGGTGTGAATTAAACAATTGCAAATGCCTAAGTTAACAATTGCCAGAATAAGGAGGGAAAGGTACAGAATTCTGTGGGAGCCATGGTCTAGCCACGGGTGGGTGGGACTGGTCAGGTAGGCTTCCCTGAGCAAGTGAGGTTTAAGCTGAGACCTGAGAATGAGAAAGAGACAGTTGGACGAAGAGCAGAAGAAAAACTGTGGGAGGCAGAAGAAACAGGGCCCTGAAGCACAGCTCGTTTCGCGGCTCTCTCCCTGCGTCCATCCCCTCAGTGGCTTCTCACGACTATTGCCCAGCAAAGCCCATACTTGTCACCTCTGCCTCAATTCCCAGGCCAAGCCTTTCTGCCAGACTTCTCTCCTCCTGCTCAGGACCCAGCTAGATGGGCTGTTCTTTTTTTTTTTTTTTTTAACACCAGGTGCTCCGGTAGTCTCCCATCCAAGTACTAACCAAGCCCAACCCTGCTTAGCTTCCAAGATCAGATGAGATCAGGCACATTCAGGGTGGCATGGCTGTAGACTAAATGGGCTATTCTTGTCCCCAGAGCCTGCGCTGCGTCCCCAGCTCTGTGCTTTTGTCCTGGTGCTGGGGTCCCCAGAACCATCCTTTCCTCTCATCGCCACCTTTTCAAATCCTTCCCTCAGTGTTGGTTCTGAGTGAGATGGAGTAGGCACACTACAACCTGTCTGTTCCACCAAATGCAAGTCTACATCCTGGACAGCATGCATAAGGCAGCTATCTGAGGACTCTTAAAAGTACTTAGTCATAGGTGAATTGGGGAAGGAGAGTGGCATGTGAAGGATGCGGGCACCGGCGGTGAGTTTGTCACATCTGTTCTCCAGTATTCCCCTGCCTGGCCTCCAGGCAGCCTGAAATCTGCAAGTGAATCTGGGTAGCCAGGGTTGTGACCTGGGCAGTGAAGGCTTGATCAGCAGTTTGATTCCAATTGGTCTCATCGAAGAATTCTTACTAAATACATCGGCATCAGTGACTCAACTGTCCCACCAGCAGCTGGCGATTCATTGCCACAGTTTGCTGCCCTACAGTGGGGAGTCTGTAACCTGCCAGTCCAGAGTCTTCCCCATAGCCGGCCAGATACCCAGGCCATTGGTAACAGCTCAGAGTCCGCAAACATGTAGTAAAGTTCATCAAGGGGATTACTGACTAAGGCATTTAGGACTGCTGTGAGCTCCATCCCCTGCGCAAACAATCACAGTCACTTTCTGTTTCATGGAGATGGTGTCAGGCTGTTGCAACAGCGCCCTAGAGGCCATCAGCCTTGCTAAACCAGTGCACGGGGCTCAGGAATTACAGGACTCTTTGTGAACTGAGGACCTCACTGCGTTAGTGGCTTTGCTCCTGGGGGTGTGGTGGGAGTGCTGTTTCCCCTAAAGGAGTCACTGTCACTTTTTCATGTAAAGCTGAGATGCTGGAAGGGCCAGGCCAACTGGCTCTTGAATATGCCGTTTCCTTTTGAACAGAGATGGCTGTTTGGCTCTTTCCACCTTGTTAGTCACTGAGTTTGAGTTGATTTACCCCCAAAAGAGGATGTCAGGTCAAAGAGTCACAAGGCATCCATGGGTCAGGCATGCAGTTTCAAGAAGAGCTTGGAAATAATTTCCCTAACAAACACAAAAGTGTACTTGGTGGCTTTCCCGGCAGGTGGCGCTGTTATACTAGAAAATGCCTCCGAGTAGCTGGGCAGCCATTAAATCTTTAAAACTGATTTCTCTTCCTCTTGTTGGAATTCTGTAGTTTCTGCTGTACCAGGGATGGTTTAGGGAGGAAAGGGCGGAGGGGAGGGTGCAGTCTACACGTGCCTCTAGCACTTCTGTATATGCAGTGATCCTGGGTAGGAGAATCCACTCTGACGTTTGCGGGACGGTAAGTGCAGACACAGAACACATTAGTTCTTATTATCCGTTCAGCAGTGAAAGCCACAAAAACACACGGTGAACCGACCCATAGGTCCCCGCCTATAAGGCCACTCTGAATTTTCCTCCCTTCTGCAAACTTTGCCAAAACCCCACCAATTGAATTCGGGAGCCTTTTTTTTCTCCACGAGATCCTAACGTGCACACACGGCAGGGACTACAGTATGAGTTGACACCAGGAGACAGTGTTATCCCCTGGCTGTGAGCTCAGGAAGCCAAAGCACCAGTGGAGGCTGGCCCATGGGGGACAGTGGAAGCAGCGGAAAGGAAATTTATGTCAGCCTGTTTCCTCCCTTCCTCCAGGAGTCTATACCTGAGCGTGGGCATTTCTTTCTCCCACCGTCAGGTGTATGGGCCCCAGGCATCTTTATTCCGCTAGGCGGGCCACCACCTTCCTACCTGCAGTTTTCGGTACCTTTGGCGCACCTACCTTATCGTGTCCAGTGCTGAGAAATGGCCTAGACAAAAGCGTTCAGGGCTTTGCAGTCCTGGCACACACGGTAGGGGATGGGGGAGAGGAAGCAGCTCAAATTGGCTCCTCTCACACGGAAAAATTTATACAAAGAGAAACTGTCAAAAATATAGTAGATAACTTAAAATGGAACACTTGTTAAAAGTTTAAGTAATACAGAGGTAGGAAAGGGGTAACAGAGGAATGAAAAATAGGTGGAACAAATAGAAAATAATAAAATGGGCAACCTAGATTCAAACATATCATCAATTACATTAAACTGAAGTAATGAACACACGAAAGAAAGAAAATAGCAGAATGGATTTTTAAAAAATGACTCAATTCCATGCCATTTACAAGAAACTCTCTTCAAATATTATGATATAGGTAGGTTTAAAAAAGTACAAACAAAACTATACCATGGAAGCCCTGACAAACCAAAGCGAGAGTGACTATATTAATACCAAAGAAAACTTCAGAGCAAAGAAAATTACCAAGTTAAAGAGAGACATTACATATTAATAGAAGAATCAAGTCACCAAGAAGGCATAACAATCCTGAAGATATAAGTACCTGAGAACAGAGATTCAAAATATAAGAAGCGAAAACTGTCAGAGTAGAAACGAGTAGATACAGCCACAATTATACTTGGAAATGCAACATTCCTCTCTATGTGATATACAGAAATAGGAGACAGGAAATTAGCAAGGATAGAACTGAACACCATCAACTAACTTGAATTAATTTGTATTTATAGAATGCTCCACACAGCAGCAGACTACACATTCTTTCCGAGTACACAAGGAACATTTACCAAGATAGATCATATCATGAGTCATAAATCAAATCTTAACAAATTTAAAAGAATTGAAATTATACAAAATATGCTGACTATAATGGAATTAAACTAGAAATCAATAACAGAAGGATAACTGAAAAATCTCCAAACACTTGGAAAGAAACAACACACTTTCGAAAAAGCAAGTCTCAAAGGAAATTTTAAAATGTATTAAAATGAAAGAAAATTAATATGTAACATCTCTAAGTTTGTGGGATGTAGCTAAAGTAGGAGGGGAATTATTACATTAAATGCCTTTGTTACAAAACAAGAACTATCTCAAAGCAACCCTCTAAGCTTCCCCCCCGCTAAGAAACTGGGGCGGGTGGGGTGAGCAAAATAAACCGAAAGCAAGCAGGAGAAAGGAAATAATAAAGAGCAGTTTTAAATGTAATTGATAATAGAAAGACAGAAACAATGAAATCAAAAGGTGGTTTTTTTGAAAAAACCAATACAGTTGATGTACCTCTAGTCAGAATGACAAACAGAAAGAGAAGACAGAAATTACCAAATCAGGAATGAAAAAGGGAATATAACTACAGACCCACAGACATTAAAACAATAACATTTGTATGCAAATGAATTTGACAAACTACATGAAATGGACCAAATCTCAAAAACCACAAACTATCAAAACTCATCCAACATGAAATAGATGACTCAAATAGTCCTATAACAATTTAAACAATTAAATTTATAGTTTAAAACTGTCTTTAAAAATCTCCAAGCTCTAATGCTTTTGTTGATAAATTCTTTTCTTTTAATGGGATATTGCCTTATTGAGATATACCACACAATTCACTCATTTTAAACGTACAATTCAATAGTTTTTGGTATATTCAGAATTGTGCAAATGTCACCACAATCAATTTTTATCACCCCAGAAAGAAACCTTGTTTCCATTTGCCAAGTCACTCTCCATTACCCCCAACCCTCCAGCCCTAGGCAACCACTAATCTACTTTCTGTCTCTATGGATTTGCCCATTTCGGGCAATTCATAGGAATGGAATAATACAATGTGTGGTCTTTGTGACTGATTTACTTATCTTACCATAATATTTTTGAGGTTCATCTATGTTGTAGCATGTATCTTTTTATGGTCAAATAATATTCCATTATACAGATACACCACATTTGATTGATTCATTCATCAGTTGATAGACATTTGAGTTGTTTCCACTTTTTGTGGAATAATATAGCTACAAACTTTTGTGTACACGGTTTTATGTGAACATAATGTTTTCATTTCTCCTGGATATACACTTAAGGGTGGAATTGCTGGGTCAAATGGTAACTCTATGTTTATTTTTGGGGGGAACTGCCAAACTTTTCCAAAGCAGCTGTACCATTTACATTCCCAAGACCAGTGTATGCGAGGTTTTTTTTTTTTTTTAATGAGAGTTGCTATTACCTGTCTTTTTAAAAAAGTTCAGCAATCCCAGTAAGTATGAAGTAATATCTCATTACAGTTTTAATTTGCATTTCCCTGATAGCTAATGATATTGAGTCCTCTTGTCATCTGCTTATTAGTCATTTGTATATCTTCTCAAGGGAATGTTTATTCAGATACTTTGCCTATTTTTATTTTTTTATTATTTTATTTTTTATTATGGTGACACTGGTTAATGAAATCCAGTAAGTTTCAGGTGTATAATTCAACAGTAAGGCATATACATATGCCCTTTGTCTATTTTTAAATTAGATTGTCTTTTTTCATTATTGAATTGTAAGAGTTCTCTAAACATTCTAGATATGAGTCCCTTATCAAATAGATATATGATTTGCAAATATTTTCTCCTATTTTATAAGTTGTCTTTTTACTTTCTTGGTGGTATCCTTTAAAGCGCAAAAGTTTTTAATTTTGATGAAGTCCATTTTATTGTTTTTCTTTTGTTGCTTGTGCTTTTAGTGTTATATCTAAGAATGCTTGTTCCAAGGTTGTAAACGTTTATGCCTATATTTTTTTCTAAGAGTTTTATAGTTTTGGCTCTAACCTGTAGATCTAGCATCCATTTGAGTTAATTTTTATGTATGGTTTCAAGGACTCTTCTGCATGTGAATATTTGTTTGTCTCAGTATCATTTGTTGAAAAGACTATTCTTTCCTTATTGAATTGTTTTGGCATACATTGTTGAAAGTCAATTGACTTTAAATAGAAGAATTTATTTCTGAACTCTCAATTCCATTTCATTGGTCATATGTCTGCCTTTATGCCAGTGCCACACTTTCTTGATACTGTAGCTTTGTAGTAAATTTGAAATGGGCAGGTTTGAGTCCTCCAACTTTGTTCTTTCTCAATATTGCTTTGGCTATTCTGAGTCCCTTGCATTTCCATCTGAATTTTAAAGTCAGCCTGTTAATTGCAGCTCAAACGGCAATTAGGATTTTATAGACATTGTGCTGAATCTGTTGATTAATTAGGGTGTGTTGCCATCTTAAAAATATTGTCTCCCAATCTATGAATATGGATTGCTTTCATTTATTTAGGTCTTTAATTTCTTTCAACGATGTTTTATAGTTTTTAGTGTGCAAGGCTCGTACTTCTGTTAAATGTATTCCTGTTTTTTTTTCTGATGCTATTATAAATAGAATTATTTTCTTAATTTCACTTTTGAATTATCCACTGCAAGTATATAAAAGTACAATTTTTTTACAATAAAAATTATAAAGTTGTACACAGTCAAGATTGGAGGGGAAATGCTACACAAAGCTCCTTCACAGGAGTTCAGAAAACTCCAAGGGTTTCTGAATTAAGGGCAAAAGATGGCTGCCACTTTTCATTTATATTTTGAGGAGCAGTAGTGAAGAATCATATTCTGTCTTATATGCTTCTCTCCTGTCCTATAATTCTTTTTTGTTCTTTTATTTATTGTCTTATTGGGGGATAATTTGTAATTGATATTGAATGTAGGCATATTTATATGTTTTTGAAACCATCACCAAGCAACCACTGATCTCTTTTCTATCAATAGAGATTATTTTGTTTTGTATTTTTTAAAAAAGTTATATAAGTAGAATCATATAGTATGTACTTTTTGGCTACTTTAATTCAGAATAATTATTTTGAGATTCATCCATGTTGTAGCATGTATCAGCAGTTCATTTCTTTTTATTGCTAAGTAATAGTTTGTTGTATGGATATACTACAATTTGTTTATCCATTCACTTTTGATGGACAATTGAGTTGTCAATTCTTAGCTATTAGAAATAAAGCTGTTATGAACAAAAAAAGCATAACTTTTTTGGTATACTGTATGTATAATTTATATATATTTTGTATATTGCTCTTGTATTCTGCAACTTTGCTGACCTCATTTACTAGTTTTAATAGTTTTTAGTACATTCCTGAGGATTTTCTCTATTCGAGATCATGTCATTTGCATTGGTCTCAGTGGTGTTTTTGTGACTTTGACTCCAAAGCAAGGGGAACAAAAACAAACACATGGGACTACATCAAATTAAAAAGCTTCTGCACAGCAAAGGAGACCATCAACAAAACAAGAGGCAACCAACCAAATAGGAGAAGATATTTGCAAATGATACTTCCGACAAGGGGTCAATACCCAAAATATAAAAAATTATACAATTCAACAACAACAACAACAAAAAATTCGATTAAAAAATAGGCAAAGGATCTGGAATAGACATTTTCCCGAAGAAGACATACAGATGTCCAACAGGCACGTGAAAAGATGTTCGACATCGCTAATTATTATGGTAATACAAATCAAAATCACAATGAGATATCACTTCATACCTGTTAGAATGGCTATTATCAAAAAGACAAAAATAAGTGTTGGTGAGGATGTGGAGAAAAGGGAACCCTCATGCACTGTTGGTGGGATTTTAAATTGGTGCAGCCACTATGAAAAACAGTATGGAGTTACCTCAAAAAATTAAGAAAACTACCATATGATCCAGCAATTCTTCTTCTCAATATTTACCCAAAGAATATGAAAACACTAATTCGAAAAGATGTGTGTACCACTATGCTTACTGCACCATGATTTACCATAAGCAAGATATGGAAACAACCTGAGTGTCCACCAACAGATGACTGGATAAAGATGTGATAGATATACACAATGGAATACTACTCTGCCATAAAAAGATGAAATACTGCTATTTGCTACAACACAGATGGATCTTGAGGGTATTATGTTGAGTCAAATAAGTCAGATTGAAAAAAAAACAAACAAAAATTGTATGATTTCATTCATATGTGGAATATAAAAAAAAGGGTAAAAAATAAAGTAACAAAATGAAACAAAAACAAACTCATAGATCTCATAGATACAGAAAACAGAATGGTGCTTACCAGAGGGGAAGGGGGATGGGGGGCGGGGGTGGGGGGGAGGTTGAATGGGTAAAGTGGGGCCAGTAAATGGTATCAGATGGAAACAAGACTTTTGGTGGCGAGCACGCAGTAGAGTATACAGATAGCAAATGTTGTAGACCTGAACTTTATATAATGCTATTAATCAATATTATCTCAATAGAAAGTTAATTAATTTTTTAAAAGATTATGTCATTTATAAACAGAGAGAGCTTGAGGGAAGACCACGTAAGATACTGCATGTGTCTGGTACATGGCGAGCTCTCCCTAGGTGACAGCTTGTCTCATGCATCCTTGTCAGATGCTACTCCCCTCATGCTCCCAGAGGTTGGGGGCCCTCTCCTCTGCAGATGCCCAAGAGATGAGTTGCATGATGCTGCCCGGCCTGAATGAGTTTACTCTGGATCCTGAGCACCCACTTCAGCCCAAATTACTCTGGCCCTAGCCCCTCCTCCCAGGTGGAAAGCAACCCCAGAAACCCATGATGACTTCAAAACAGAGAAAGAAGAAGGGAAGGAGAGGTTTTTACAACCCTGGATTTCTTCTTCTGACAGTGGGGGGCTTCACCTGTGAGTCCTTGGGGGAGGAGGTACTTGAGGAGGGGATGGGGAAAGGTGTGGGGAGAGCAACCCACCTTACCATAGGGTCCTCCAAACCAAATTCTCAATGACTCTAAATAAACAGAAGTAAAAAGAGCTACATAAATAGTAATTTTATATTAAAAATTTTACTATCTAGACATTCTTGCACCTATACATATTACATACCTATATAGAAGTTTCCAAAATCTCACCATATTTATTGTTTGCCCATAGGAGCTGGGCCCTGCTCCTGGTGCTGGGACCATGGCCCCACCCTGAGGCGCCCCCAGTTCAGCAGCTAAGATGAGGCGAGCTGTGCCGGGCGGGCTTTGCCTCTTCCCGGACAGAGTCCACCTTGAACCAGGAGGTTTTTAAATTGTTCTGTGGATTTTCGGGGCTTTCGAGTACACTACACAGTCTCTTCTTAGCCAAGGGCATAGGCCCAAGGATACCTGTGGGCCTTTTGACATATCCTGGGTCCCCTGGCCGCTCCCAGAGCAGGCCCAGGCTTTGGTGGGGATGGAGACCCTGCTATTTCTGAGAAGCAGATGGCTTTACCCAGCACCAGGCCAGGCCCACAGCCAAGCTCTGCTCTAGCTGCCTGGTGCCCAGTCCCCTCCACACACAGGCTGGGGACTGGAGTCAGTCTGCCTCCAACAGAGCCCTAATGTTAATGACCACCCACTGCTCCATGTCCTCTCTTCCCAGCCTCTCGGTCAAGTCCGGCAATAATATCTCCTCCACAGGGCCGTTGTGAGGATGACACGGGCACCTGGCATATCACAGAGGCTCAGTAAGGAATTTCAGTGGTCAGCACTGGCAGATCACCTCCTGAGTCAGGCGCTGTGTTTTGCTCCTTTTGAGGAGTGTCTCATTCAGGCCTTGGGTCAGGGCACCACACTGTGCCCCGGCCTGTGAGCAAGGTAAGCTTTGGGTACCCTGGAGCACTGTGACCAGGACTGCCAGAGGAGGACAATTCCAAGCAGAAGAACACCCTCAGCCCGAAGCCCTGCCCAGTGGATGCCACTGCTCAGCCAGTCCCAGAGGGCATAGGGGCACATGTGCTCATCCTGCCCCAGAAGAAGCCCCACGTCCACCCCCAGTACCTTCCCCACCCACTCCAGGTAATTGCACCAGCTGCATTCAATGACATGAGGTTTCTCAGAGATACTCTCTAAGTTGAAAAAAATAGCATCACTATTATGAACAGAACCCGCTGAAAGAAGAGCTAAGAGCGTTCTGAAGATGCATCGCTCTCAGTCGGTTTTATGGCACATTTGCATTTAAATAGATTCTTTAACTCTCTTTCTGAACTTCACAATAATACAGCCTTAAAAATGCTGACTAATAGAGTGGTGGGTGCTTAATTTTCACTTTAGTTTAACACTGATACATTGTCTTATCATAGCCATTCTAGCTCAAGATACTTGTAAATGCAAGTTTTAAATGTTCTTTGTTCTTTTTGGTTAAAAATTCAAACCATTCCTGCGTCTATGTTACAGAAAAAGTGCTCATCTCACAAGCTGGCTCAGCGGTCCCAGCTCTGAGCTCTCCTTAGTAGCGCACGGCACAGGGAATACAGTCAATAATATCGTAAATAAAATTTTGCATGTGACAGATGGTTAATAGACTTACTGTGATGATCACATCGTAAGGTATATAAGTGTTGAATCATTAGGTTGTACACCTGAAACCAATACAATGCAGTATGCCAACAATACCTTAATAGTTTTTTTAAAAAAGAATACAAAATTACACACTGGGGAAAAAAAAAAAAGAGAAGTCAGGAGTCCTGCCCTGCCCAGTTTTCTTCGGCAGGAACAAGGCCTCCCAACATTGGGAAAGCTCTGGGGGAAAGGGACCCTGTGCAGGAAACAGAGCTTCCTGCATCGGCCAGTGACGAGCCTGCCAGAACTCACCTGTGCCACCTCTGAAGAGCTGATTATTAAATTTCCAGAATTTTGCAAGCCAGTTCTTTAGCAGTCATTATTAAACACTAAATATGTAAATGAATGAGTAAATATTAAAAATGAAGGTAAAAAGATATTAAAACTCATTAATTCATTACTGTTTTAGCACTATCTTTGTCCTTGAGGTCATTCATGTCCAGGGTGGAAGGACTATATAACGGTGGTCAGTATGACTACACTGGTGGCTTGATATGGGCCCCACTGGGAGCACTTACAAACCAGTACCCCACTTTTTTCAAAGAGCCAGTTGCTAACCACATACCAGCACACTAATTGCCACAACCTGGAGTCACTATGGGCCTCCTTTCTGTCCTGTATGTTGGCCTTGGGCAGGACAGTGTCAAGCAGACCCCTCCTAGAAGGGCAGCTCTCAGCACTCCGGAGGGGTCTTGGCCAGTGCCAAAGGCCTACGTGACATCTGATGCAGCCCAAAATAGCAAATACGAGCAGCTGAATGACCCTGCAAAGGATATCTGCCCTGTTGCCTGCATACTACCTCCTCTCCAGGAAAACTCCCCAAGGGGACCTCTACCCCATCCTCTCCTTCAGCCCTGTGCCCGTCTCTTCTGGGAGACATTGGGGCTTCAGACCTAGCACATCTCCTCCTGAGGATATCCCGAAGTTTCTACCTCCCGTCTGGATATGGGGAGCAGGGGCAGCATCTCGCTGATTTCTCAGGCTCCGGCATCCTCCTGCCCTGCCAGATCTTTATCTCATGGGGCTCACGATGTTCCTTCTCTCCTTCTCTACACTGGCTTCCTACTGTCTGCCATGACTGCCGCCAACACCCCCCGGCTCTCAGGCACCCCGCCACATCGAAGTCCAGTTACTAAGCTTAGAATGAGGCTCTGAAAAAGGGAGTGAAAAGCATCTTTTTTGCACATTAGTTGGTTAAACAAAGGAACGCTTGCCCATTCTGACATGACCGAGGCAAAGCATCCCTTTTGTCAAAAAGAGGATCATTGAAATGGTCAGGATGTCAATTCTCAGAGCTTCCCACCTCATGGCTCCTGTCCTCCACTGTTGTTCTCACATCTTCCCCACTCCCTTTCTAAATCCTGCCCCTGCTTCAGGCCCCACATGAAGGCCACAACCACCGCCTCCAGTTTTGTATCCCTTTAGAAACGAAGGGTCATAAATACACGAGTAATGCAATATTTAAATGGCTGTTAGCGCAGAGGCACCAAATTTACAAGCTGCCATGTTCCGGGGTGGGATGCAAGCCCCGGATGCAGGACTTGTCCAAAAGCTTGTGAGTCTCCCACCCATATCCTTGTCCAGGGCATAAAAGGCCTAAGAGTTGGTACTGAGAGGGGTGTTCACCTTCACCTCAAGCAGCAGGGCACCTGAAGAACTCGATGTGTGTTCTCTGTGGTTTGAGGGCACCGTGGATAGACATGAGATGCCTGCCTGGAAAATGTGCTGGATGAGATGCTGGTTCTCCCTCAGCATCCAGCACAGAGCAGAACAGAGGAGGAGGATGGGACTCTTGTCCCCGGATGATCCCAAGGCAGAGTGAACTGAGTTTTAAAGGGTAGGTGGAATTAAGGAAATTCTAGATCTGAGAGGGAATTCTAGGCAGAAGGCGCAGAGCACAGGTGTCAAGGTTCTCAGAGAAATGGTGTGTTGCTGTCTCAGGGGCCAGAGCAGCCTGGCTGAAGCAACAGGGGGTCTTGTCAGCAACTGTGAAAGGCACTGGAGAAGATGCTTGGAGTCAGGTCAGAGCCCTGCCTCCTGACTGCTCTCCCTCCTGCTGGGTCTCCTGTGCCAGCTGCCCCAGGGCTATTTTGTCTCTCTGTGTCCCCTGACCCAGGGGTCCCCAACCCCTGGGCTTCAGACCAGTACTTGTCTGAGGCCTGTTAGGAACCGGGCCACACAGCAGGAGGTGAACAGAGCGTTAGCTAGTGAAGCTTCATCTGTATTTGCAGCCAGTCCCCAGCACTAGCAGCCCTGCCTCAGCTCCACCTCAGACCATAAGGCATTCGATTCTCATAGGAGCACCGGTCCCTGGTGCCAAAAAGGTTGGGGACCGCTGCCTTAATCTTTCAAGGTTTTAATGCCCCCTACACTGTGACTGCTCTCAGTTCATACAGCATCCCAGTCGACTTCTCAAACCCAACACATCCAACTCTGAAATTGTGATTTCTTCCTCAAAACCCATTCTTTCATTTTCCTCATCTCTGTTAATATCCTCACCATCTTCCCAGCTAGAAGTCAGGGGCCCATCCTTTAGTCTCCTCTGTTCACATCCAACTTATCACCACACCTGGTTGACTCTTTCCAGGAGTCACTTATCTCCAGCCATTTCTCGACAACCCTAACTCACCACTCCACCCCCGGGCAAACAGCCACCATCATCTCTTGCCCAGATGACTGGCCTCCAGCAGCCCCCTTTGCCCTCCACTCCCAGTGATTTAGTCTTTACACAGCAGCCAAGGCAATTTTTCTGAAAATGTAGATCACATGATCTCACTCCATGGCTTAAACCTTCCAATTGCTTCTCATAGTATCCAGAATTAAAGAAACAGCTCTTTAATCTGGCATAGAAGGCCCTAAGTCTGCTTCTTCCCACGCACCAGGCTCATCATATGCCTTGCCATGGCATGCCTTTCAGGACTTGGGGTTTTGCACACCCTGGGCTTCCTTTCTGAAATGCTCTTCCCTAAGTCTCATCCTCAAGGCTCAGCTTTAATCTCTCCTCCTTGGGGACACCTTCCCTAATTTCTCCCCACCTCCATCCATGGAGATTTCTCCCTTCTACCCCCACCTTTTACTCACCATTACAGCACTCAGTTTTCTTCGCAGTACTTAGTATTTAGCTTACTTCTCATTCGTTTGTGCACTGATCCAGTCGCTAGTATTGAGAGCTGTCCTAGGTGCTGGAGACGCAGCCAGGAACAACCGAGACCTGCTCTCTCGCTCAGCCAATCGTCTGCTCGACAAGACAGAAACTGCATCTGTTCTGCTGACCACAGGCCTGGCACAGAGAAGGGGTACAATAAACATTAGTTAAAGAATTTGTTGTTTCATTAATGGATTTATGTAGGAAACCGATTAAACTGTGTCTTAGCTGTAAAGTCTTATAAAAATGGAATATTTACAAATCAAATAAACCAACTGCTATTTACAGGAGGGCATTTTGGAGCCAGGGAGCAAATCTTTTTTTTTTTTTTTTTTTGAGCAAAGAATCCTTTTGTAATGTAAATGGTCCATCGCTTCCTCCCAGTTCTTTGTTGTTCTTGCTCAAAAGTGTTTGTGAATCCTCTAAAATTATATGCAAAATGTGTGTATGCACATTCTGTACACTTTTCTGAGGCATTCATATCTTCCATTAGGTTCTTAAAAGGGTCCATTACAATAAAAAGGTCAGGAGACATGGCTATGGCCTGTGCCTATTTTTCAGGACTGCTTTGAGGGACACTTTCCTGGAAAATCAATTGCACTGATAATTGTCTTTTTAGAAAACACCTCTGTATTAGCCACAAACTTCCGTCTAGCCATTATTAAATGAATCCTCAGTTCCACACCTTTGGGGGAAACCTTTATATGTAAAGCACAAAGGTACTTTCTGTTCCTATGGTGGAAAAATTTTTTTTCACTGTGTTCAAATAAAGCTGAAAACAACAAGTCTCAAAAAATATATAAAAAGCTGGATAAGTTGTTCGAAAGCAAGGGAGCCCTTGGAAGTTTCCTGGTATGAAAAAACACCACCACTTTCCATTTCAAGCTGCTGCCTGGTCTCAAAGTGAACTTTACTCAGACTAAGATGCAGGATTTCTTCCCCAATATTAACACTGCAGAGGGAATTTTTAGAAGTCACAGCCCTTAGAGAACCACCCCTGAAATGCAGCTCCTTGCCTTCAGGAGTCAAATCCCACGCCCCCACCCCCCTTCGTTCTGTCAACAAACTCAAGTGCCACAAAGTCATCCTCCCATCCTGCCACTCACCTCCCACTCGTCAGTCACTCAGGTCAGTGGAGGGCATTTTCATTCTCTTCCTCACATCAAAGGCAAAGCCACTTCCCTCCCCTCACGCAGGGACAAATCTGACCCCATAGCCACCCCCTGAGTTTTGCCCTCCAGAACTCTCGGCCAAGCTGCCCAGCGAAGTGATTTCTAGGGTACAAAAGGGGCCTAGTTTGCAGTCACTATGGGGACAGAGAAGAAGTAAGGAAGAGACAGCAATGCACGACTGTGCCTGGGGCTGTCTCTTACCTCCCTGCTTTAGGGTCCTTGATAAGGCTTAGGCCATTTTCAAATAGCTTTCTACAGCTGTCTCTCTGTGTCTGTGTCTGCAGTCTTTGAGAATGAACTGCCCTGACATCTTCCTGGTTTGGGGTCTAGAGTGGTTCTGAATAAGCTGAGGAATTTTTACCGTGTTAAAGACAGTTATACTTTGGGAGTGACAAGAGAAAAAATACTGAGATGTCCTAAATTAAATTACAGCAGGCCAGAGGGCGGGAGGAAGAGAGACAAGGAGAGTTCATCAGCCAACAGACTGATCATATCCCTGAATGTATGTTGAAACTGAATCAATTTCCAGGCAACTATTTCAGCAGTCATCTAGAAAGAATAGCCCAACACCAGACACCACCACATCCTGCTTACGTGCGAACTTTCCAGACCGTTGCCCACAACCAATTCGGAAGCAACAAGTACTTCTTCCTTAGGAAAAATTCACCTATCCACGGACTTCTTTCCTTGCTTCACCTTCACCCGCTCCCACTTCTCATCCTTATCTATAGCGAATATAAATTCTTTCAAAACGACCTACATATTTCTTCTCTAAACTCATTGTATAAAAAAGCCGTGTCACCCCCAGGATAGTGGATCCATTTGTCTACTCCATCTAGCCCTGATGCTGGTGGTTTAACCTGTACACCAGAACTTGTTCCTTTTTCTGGCTAGCATGTGGCTCAATAAACTCCTTTTTTAAGAACAACTTTCCGTCTCAACAGTTTTTGTTTTGTTTCGTTTTTCTCGTTTTTGTTCACTTTCTGTTGCGGAAAATTTCAAACATATGCAAAAGTGAGCTAATAGAATAATAAGCCTCTATATACCTCCCACCCAGCTTTGACAATTCTACTTCTGTCAGTCCTGGTT
The DNA here is from genome assembly GCF_902729225.1 of Pteropus medius. Classification (NCBI taxonomy): domain Eukaryota; kingdom Metazoa; phylum Chordata; class Mammalia; order Chiroptera; family Pteropodidae; genus Pteropus; species Pteropus medius. The sequence goes on along the minus strand of NW_024340849.1, from coordinate 28,968,871 downwards.
CATCTGAACCCCTCCCTCTGTGAGGATTCTTTTGAAGCAAATTACAGAATTCGAAGCATTTCACCTATAAATATTCCCATATGTACCTCTGAAAGGAATCTTTCATGTAAATGTAACCACAATACAATTATCACATCTAAAAAATGCTGATAATTCCCTTATATTATCAAATATGCAGTCAATAGTCATCTTTCCCTGATTGGTTTGTAAACAGTTTTATTTTTACGGTGTGCTGAAATCAGGATCCAAGTAAGGTCCATACTTTGCTATTAGTTAAAAAGCTCTTAGGTCTCTTTCAATTTCTTTCCAACTTTATTTTTTTCGTGTAAGTTATGTGTTGAAGAATATAATCCAGCTCTAGACAGTCTCTTCATTCTTGCCATCGTCTCTGCTTCCTGTGTGATTCTTGCTATTCCTTTCCTTTGTCTTTTCTGAGAGCCAGGTCGGGGCAGGGGTTGGGAGTCTCACTGTGATGTCATCTTTCATTAAATGCCCTTGTTTTGGAGAAAATACTCATTCCTCAGCAGGGCCTGGTGCTCCCCCATCCTCAGCCCCTCCCTCTCCCCCTCCCCAACCCCGCCGCCCAGGGGACCAATCTCTCCAGGCTACCCTGCCACTCCTGGCTGAACTGGGGTGGAATGGGGAGTGTTTGGGGCCTGTTGATGCTCATCAGTCACAGATCACCAGGAACACACCTGTAGTCAAATGAGTTGGGTTTATTGTCTTGTTGCAATGAGAGACCACACGTGGAGAACTGTATCTCTGGAAAAGTGTCAGGAAGGACTTAGGCTAGGGTCTGGACTGGAGTTAGGTGATTTGAAGGAGGGTTCAAGGGAGTGGCGGTTTTCTCTGGATTGGGTACTGTCTGAGAATGAGGAGTAATCCTATGATGACTTAATCTCTTCTAGGAGTCAGGAGGAATGAAGTGAGGCTATCGCTGAAATCAGTAAAGAAGCCTCAGTCACTTGTATAAGCTAGAAAAGGCGTCTCTGGGCCATTCTTCAGGTCTGGGGAGTGTTGTTTTAATCATCTTGTGAAATGGTCTTGTTTTTATCTCCATCTGTCACGTCACAGAGTGGCCTTGTCTGATGTAGTTGTTCTGTGCAACTGTCTTTGTTCAATAGGAGAATACCGTGGCCTAGTAGTGAGTGTGAGGCCAGCTCCCAGCTATCGGAGCCTGTTCTTTTTTTCCTCAGGTCCTAACTGCACCTGTGTTTTCAACTCCTTAACGCCTTTGATGTCTTCCAGGCTCTCTGTTCACATGCTGGCTTTTCAGCTTGCCTCCCTGACAGCTCTCAGCTTTCTCTGGTTTGCTAGGTCAGTTGCTCAGAGATCTGATTTCCATAATTTGTTGCCTTCTCTCTGTTATGGTCTCTTGGCCTACTCTCTTTACCTTTGGGGGCTTATATCTTTTTTGTTATTGTTGTTTTTGACTCTTTACTGTCATTTAGAGGATGTCGGGGAGAGGGCAGTGGCAGGTGACCGCATCTCCCAACACCTGTGGAGCTATCGTCTGGTCTGCCTTGTCAGAGAACTGCTCCTCAGTGAGGTCCCTGTTCTTAGTGAGGGGACGCCCAGTACTTATGCCCAACAAATCTCCTCCTTGATAAACTAGGGACCACAGGCTGATATTGGGGTCAAGAAGCTTCCAATTCCCTTATTTATGTGAATTGCATTTCGTTCTGCAGGAGCTCCACTTCGTCACCTGATTCTGCACCGAGGGCCGTGTCATCATGGCAAAGTCTCATGGACTCATTTGTTTCCCAAAGTGGATTTCTCATGGCTGAGTCACTTTGTTTCTTTATATCTGGGGCAGTAGACATATTTACTTCTTAGAAGCTGTCAAGGAAGCAAACAGACACTTTAATAAGAACCATACTTCTCATTTGTGCAATCGGTATTTTTAATTAGCTAGCTGGACAGCCACTTGTCTTCTTAAAAGTATAAATTATTAAAGGCCGCAAGTGGGGGGGCATCCATTTAATGCAACGACATGCTTATACCATTTGTCTCGGCAACTTGGCTTTGCTCGGTTGTAGTCTGAGGAGAAATAATGGCAGTATTACAAAAGAATCATCGCTTGGATGTGATCCCAGGGAGCTGAGAATGTTTCACCACAGTCATAATTACGCATCCCTGGTTACGCGTTAAATGTGGAGGAAACATCTTTGCTGCTTTTGCTCAAGAAGGATGTCAACACTGGGGATGGAAAATCTGACTCTGGTTCTGCAAATCTCCAAATGTTTTATGGGGCTTGTGGCAGACTTGTCCAGAGGAAAGAAGGAGATGCAGGAGCAGCATGAAATGGTCTGTGGTGAAATCCACTTACAACACCTTTTTAAAAACCTCGTTCTTCTATATGTAATTGTATTTTCATTTTTATTTTTTAAAATAATTTTTTAATTATAATTGGCATGCAATATTATATTAGCTTCAGGTGTACAACATAGTGATTCAACATTTATATACCTTATGATGTAATCACCACACTAAGCCTAGTAACCATCTGTATAACTATTTTTAAAGAGCTGTATTTGCATGTAGGCTGGAATTTGTTCCTGGAAGTGAATATAACATGAGGAGGGTGTGTTATTAGAAAGCAACTGTTGTTATTAATAGTGTATATAATGCTAACAATAGCACTTCCTACCGTGATTTACAGGGCAGCTCTTGTGTGCCACGTATGATGCACGTTTCATTTTCACAACAGCCCCATTTAGCCAGTGAGGAACGTAGGCCAGAGAGGCTGATAACGTTACACAGTTAGGGAGCAATTAAACCTCAGTTCAAACCCAGGTCGGATTAGGTTAGAGTTTCCTCCTCCAGGAAGCCTTCCTTGACCTCCATATGCTCTCCGCTCTGGCACTTGCACAGTACCACAGAACCTGCTATGCATCTGTTCCCTTTAGCTAGACCACAAAAGCAGGCTGGGAACTTTGTCCTCATTTATTCCTAGTCCCAGCCCAAAGTAGCCTCTAGATAAATTCCTCTAAAATGAACCCAATGCCAAGCCATGCCCCCTTGTCCTTTGCGGTCAGGCACTGCCACCCAACCATCTGCCTCTGTGTGCTCCTCTGACTCATGCACATGGGGACCTGGGCTGAGAACTCTGTGAAAAGGGCCAGTTCCTATAGATACAAGTAAAGCATGAAGGAAGCAGCATTGGGGCTGAGCTTTTTCTAAAAAAGGAACAAAACGAGGGAGAAGGGGCAAAGGTCAAGAGATGCAGGAGACAACCCTCTGCATAGAGATGAATTTTTTAACTGAACTCTTGCTGGCAGCACCCTGCAAGTGAGCAAAGGCAGGAAGGGCTGAGGGAGTTCATTGTGAAAGCCAGAGGTCTGTGCAGCTGGAAGAGGGAAGACAACCCAGGACTAGGGGCCACAGCCCCAGAGGACAAAGGAGGCAGAGAAAGTCTCATTTTAAACTTAGAACCATATTCATATTTAAGTCGAAGATATGAGGAAGAAAAAGCATTCAAAAGAAACAGGCTCCTTGGGTCTGGAGGTAGATTAAGCAATGGGTAATGATATCGGACATCACAGTGGAGTATAGTTTCTGAGACAGGACCACCCAAGTTCGGATGCCAGCTGTGCCACTTTCCAGCATGTGACCTTGGATTAGTTATTACCCTGTCTGTGCCTCAGTTAAACCCTCTGTAAATGGAGATGATGATAGTATATATTTAACTGGGTTGTTTTGAAGATTAAGAAGGTCAATACTCGGTCAATCAACATAGCCAACACGGGTTGAGCACCTGCTATGGGCCAACACTGTGCTAAGTGCCCGACTTGTGCTAACTCAGCATCCTCTTATAACCTCAGCAAGGCTGGTACTTGTATCAACATCATCCCCATTTTACACATGTGGAAACTAAGGTACAGATTGTCTACTATCTTTCCCAAGATCACATAGCTAAGCAGCAGCAAAGCCAGGGGTCGAATCTGGACACTCTGGTGTCAAGATTACTCTCCTAAGCACTGTGCTATGCTGCCTTTCAAAATACTGATATTTCTGTTAGTATCAAGGTACCCGTTGAAGGTTGAGTTTTGTCCCTAAGGAAGTTCTGTTGAAATCCTAACACCTGGTATCTGTTTGTTCTCATTTAGTGGTCTTTTTTTTTTTTGTCCACATGTGTCTAAATTTGTTAAGAATATTCCACATATATAAATGTTCAGATAACTGGTGATGAGACTATCCATATGACCAGGTACTCTGTGATAATACCACACACAGCCTTGGGTGATAGAAGCAAACTCAGTCAATGAAAATCCATTTTGCACTAAAATAAATTCTTTCCTTTAAGAAGGATTGAGTAAATCCTGGCTCCGTTGTTACCTTTGAAATATTGCTTGTGTCCTCTCCCCTGTCTCTCTCCCCGTTCGCTTCGGCAGGAAAGAGCAATGGTGATGGTGAGGACAGACTTTCCTTGTCACTTCTATCTAACCAAGAAGCAAGAACTGGTTGGTGATATGGAAATGACAGGATCCAGTGGCATGTCCCCTGGAGACACAGAAGGATGATGATACAGGGCACACTGGGAGTAACCCCTAGGTCTGAAGGGACGATTCGAGTCAGCGGGTGTAAGCCATAGCTTAAAAAGAAACTGCTGCTCTGACAAAGAAGTATTGAACAGATAGAAGCTAGAAATCTCTACTGCCACTAAAGACCATGTCTAAAAGTAGGAAGGCAGGGTCCAGAACTCACAGCTAGACAGCGTTTTTGTTAAAGAATAGAAGGATACCAACTGCCATATTACAGAGGTTAATTCTGAGTGGCAGGATAACAGATGGCTTCTGTTTTAATTTTATTTTGTTCTGTGTTTGGGTTTTTGTTTATTTGTTTGTTTGTTTTTTGATGTGCTTTCCATGTGCTCTATAATAACTACCTATGACTTCTGGAATTAGAAAAGTTATTTTTTTTAAGAATATGAGAGAGAGAAAAAAATGGCATACATGATAGAGGCTCTGTTCAGCCCTCTGGCGACCAAATCAAAGTTGTGATGAAAATAAGGAGCAGAAGCAAGGAAGAATCGCCTGGGATCTAGAGGAACAAGCAAGCCATACAACTAGGGAGAAGTCCAAGAAAGCACCTTGCATTGGCAGAAAGTAGGATGGGGCGAGGACATGGGGCTGCCCAGTCTCCAGCGGCTGAGATGCAGGCTGCGGCAGCGGCAGACGCCTCTTAAAAGGACCTGCTCGCTCTGAGCACCAACGCCAATTTGGCTGCGTGCAGGGGGCACCAGAGACTTACAGGGAGACATTGTCAGAGTGAGGGCCGAGGGTAACTCACTCTGTACAGGAATGCGGGCAGTATTGTTCCTTGTTGAGCTCTCCCGCCTCCCAGTGTGCAGACACAGTGCCGCCATAGCTGTGATGTCATCAAACTGGATAACAGAGGTCACTCCGTCCAGAGGATTCTCTGAAACCCCACATCCCCCAACTCTTGGCCCCACCCAAGCCATATCCAGGTATATCTTCAGTGAGTCAGGTGCTCCTTGCTGAGCGGCACCTAGACTCACACTGGAGGCAGCTGGCCTCAGTTTCTGGCGTGACCTTTTGAGGCAACTATAAGCACAGCATCTGTGGATTGCTTGCTGAATCTTAACAAGCCCTGGAGAGGTAGAGGGTTGGGCTAAGTTTGGCCTGCAACTGAACTACTCTTAAGACTGTGCCACTGGACACCTACTTCACAAATCCACACTAATGAGACTGGGAGACTTAGGAGCTTTGCTTAGTACACAGAAACAGACACAGAAAGGCAGCCAAAATGAGAAGACAAAGAAGCAGAAACCACATGAGAGAACAGAACAGAGATCCAGATATAATGGAGTCAAGTAATCTAATAGATGTAGAGTTCAAAACACTGGTTATAAAGATGCTCAAGGAACTTTTGGAAAATGTAGATAATTTCAGTGAGAACTTCAACAAAGAGATAAAAAACATAAAAATGGAAATGGAAATTATAAAAGAGAACCAGTCTGAAATGAAGAACACATTATCTGAGATGAGAAGTATATTAAACGGGGTAAACAAAGGAATAAACAAAGTGAATAAAGAAGAGGATCAAATGCCCTATCTAGAAGACAGGAAAGCCAATCAGAACACTCAAGCAGAATGGCAAGAGATAAGATGCCGAAACTATAAAAATAATTTAAGGAGGATATGGGACACTATTAAGGGCCCAAATATTCATCTGACCAGCATAACTGAAGAAAATCAAGATATTGAACAGCTGTTTGAAGAAATAATGATGGAAAACTTCCCTAACTTGGTGAAGGAAATGGACATAAAACCCCAGGAAGCTCAGAGAATTCCAAAAATCAGGAATCCAAAGAGGCTTGCACCAAGACACATCATAATTAAAATGCCAAATCTTAAATACAAAGAAAGAATATTAAAAGCAGCAAGAGAAAAACAAATAATTACTTATAAGGGAACACCCATAAGACTGGCAGCTGATTTCTTAAAAGAAACTACGCAGGACAGAAGGGCTTGGCCAAAAATATTCGACAAGATGAAGACTCAGGATCGACAACCAAGGATATTTTATCCAGCAAAGCTATCGTTTAGAGTTTAAGAACAGATAAAGAGCTTCCCAGACAAAAATAAGCTAGAGGAATTTTATTACCAACAAGCCAATATTACAGGAAATGTCGGAGGTTAAGAAGAAAAAAACATGCATCAGAAACAGGAATAAAGAATGGTAACAACTACATCCCTATCAATAAGTACCTTAAATGGAAAAAAATTAAGTGCTCCAACCAAAAGACAGAGTGCTGAAAGGATGAGAAAACAAGACCCCTACATATTAAAAGAAAGGGGATGGAAAAAGATATTGCTTTGATGGACCTAGAAGGTATTTAAGTCAGACAGAGAAAGATAAACACTATATGATTTCACTTATATACGGAATCTAAGGAATAAAAAGAACAAACTAATCAAAAACAGACTCACAAATATAGTGGACAATTTGGTGACAGACAGAGGGGAATGGGGTTTGGGGAGCTGGGAGAATGGGGTGAAGGGCTAAAGAAGTACAAATTAGTAGCTGATGGATAGTCAGGGGGATGGGGAGCACGGGATAAGGAATGAAGTTAGCATTAATACATTGGCAAGGTGGAGGGTCAGGGGAGGGAGGGTGTAATTGGGGGGATCGTTTTATGAACTATATAGATGTCTAACCAATGTACTGTATACTTGAAGCTAAATAATAAAAAAGAATATAAGTACTTGGGGTGGGGAGAGAAGATGGGCTATCTTGTAATCATCATGAAGTGATGGCATAAAAGTCACTATATAAAAGATCACTATTGAAAGGCAAGCTGTAAACTTTAAATTTTTACTGTGAGAAAATACTTTGCAACTGGTAAGATATATCAAAACTTTGAAGAGTAAAGCATTTGTCAGTCTCTCCAGTGTTAGAATCACAGTGAGCACACCCTTGACTGAGCGCCCTTGTACTGGCCATTCCCTTGGCCCCAACACGTTCCCCGCCAGCCTTCTGTCTGGCACCCTTCCTCACTTCCTTCAGGTCTCTGCTCTAATGTTTATCAGACCACCCTCTATAGTAAAGCAGTCCCCACACCCCATCACATGTGTCTGTTGCCTTCTTCCCCTCACTGGAATGTCATCTCTATGACAGCAGGATCTCAAACTACCACAAGGCCTGAAACAATAGATATGACAGTCAATCATTAAGTATTTGTTGAATGAATGAATGAAATCACTTAGATGTTTCACAGGGTGGTACAAGTGTTATTTTCTGGCATCCAGTCAGGAGACACAGGTTTTTCTTTCCTTGTGAGCCCCCTGAAGATGACACATGCATTGAACTCTCAAAGCAAAGCAATGGTCTTAGCACCAAACTCCAATATATTCAGTCCCTGCCGAGAAAAGATATTAACAAAATTAGATATGTAGAACACAAACATATCACACACCAACTCCCACTATAAGGAACCAGGATTTCTTAGAGAAATGGCTGGTTCCAGGTCTGGGGCCAAAAGCATATAAGATGAGCCTAAGACAGCATGTCATGCCTGAAAATAAGGAGCTCTCAAAGATGACTAGGGTAATGACAAAAAAAGAACCAGGAACCAACTTGAAGGAGCTCCCACTGCCCAAAGATGAGACCATTTGGATAATGACAACAATGTTTTAAACACATCACATATATTAATGTCTGTGAGTTCATACTGATAGTAACAATTTTTTTTAATTAACTGATCACCTGAGATAAGACGCAAATTTTTTATTCTGAAAATTGATAAAAGGAAAGAATTAAGCTTTATCCTGCTTTTTCTCTACAGACTATATTTCAAGATAACCAAATAAATAAGGAATTTTTTTCTATAGAAAGCCATTCAATCTAATAAATGAAGAAGCAATGAGATAATTAGAAAATCGCCATTTTGCAAATCCCCAATGAAAAATAGATCTAGTTAGCAATAATTAAATACTGCTAACCATTCAGGAAAAGTCAATGGAATATATTATAATGAATGGATCAGGGTGAAAAACTAAACCCCTTGATCCATGTTCGTTTGTGTCACTACAAGTGAGCAACCAAACTTACGTGCTTCTTGGGATGTTGCCATAGAAAGCACAGAGCACCATCTAAAAAGTGCTTTAAAGCAAAAAAAAAAAAAGGCTAAATCTAATCAAGGCTTTGACTCTAACTTCCAGAAAAAGGAACTGTGAGGGATAGAGAGATAGGTTAACAGACAGTTCTAGAAGCAATAAGCCAAATCCAGAAATGTGAAAAACAGATATTAGCTATTATAAGGAATTGTTTTGTTGCATGTGATGATATTGTGGTTAGAGTTTTTAAGTCTTTCCTTTTAGAGTTAAGTATTGAAGTACTTACATGTAAAATGATATGATATCTGGGGTTTATTCTGGCAAAAGTATAAATGGGAGATCAGCTGATACAAGAATGCTGAAAGGTGGGTCTTTGTGGAGAAGGATACTGGCTCCTGAAATTTTATACCTATGTAGTTGTTCATCTATCTGGGAGAGAGGACTGGTTTGCTTTTTAAAGTTTTTCCAATTTATTGTATACCAATACTTTAATAAAATACAATTCTGGTAAATTGCCAAAAAATTAAATGATAAAAAACCAGACATATAACATATAAGTCTAAATTTTTCATTGGACTCAACACACATAAAATTATATTTCAATAAATATAATCAGAACAAACATATATAAAAAGAGAAAATAATTTTTAAACCATATATGGCTTTTTCAAATGTGTATATATAAGTGATGAATATGGAGAATTGCTGTTATATTCAGAACTTTTTGTCAGTCCACAATCATAATTCATCAGAGAATTATGGGTAAGAGTGATTTCCCATATTAAATGCCTCTGCATACAGTTTGAACAAAAACCATGTATATCAATATTTAAAGCTTTTAATGTCACAAATAAGCTTACTCTTACTTATTAAACAATCTAACCTAGTGTGAATTGATGACAACGCTACTCACAGGGGATAATGTACATCTAAACTTTCCTTTGTTTTGTTGTCATGATACTTCTAGCAGAGCAACCAGCCTCAGAGAGGTGTGTTCATTGGAATGGCAGAAGAGGGTTTAAAGTAAATTCAGCAAGCTCAGAATATTCATTTTTAACTTCTAGCCAAAGTGAAGCAAATAATGCTGTATTTTCAAAATTCATCTTCAGTACTTGATCAGTAGCCAGTGCCACCAATTTATCCCGTAAAGTTATAGTTCAATTAGAATTATCCATATCTTTTGATGAAAAGAATAGTTTCTAGAGCCATAGATGTACATTAAATTTTGATGGAAAATAAAATTCAAAGTCATGGGTGTACACATGTACAGTAATAGGCTACCACCCACATTCCTGATTGTTGTTGAGACATGTCATGAAAATCTGTAGAAATGCCAACTTTTGTCTTTGCCTTTTAATCTTTTGTTGCATCCCTGCCTTAGGTCGAAGTTTTTAAGATCATTAAAAATATCTAAGATACCAGACAAAGCACCAAGTCTGGATGTCCAATTCATATTTTTAAACATTGGGTCAAACTGATTTCTTAGCTTACAGAAACTTTATGAACTTATTATGCATTTTATTCCAACAGAATTCTCCCCCCAACAGACATGGTCCCTCAGCAAGCAGCAAGAGATTATTATTCTCCACTTCCTTATAGCACATAAAAGTAGAATGGTCCTTAATTTAATGTATTTGCTTTTATGTAATTTACAGATTCTTAATTAGTCACCAAGTATACTACTTAGTTCACTCGGTTGTGTAGTTTACTTTTGTTTGGTTTGGTAGCAAGACTTTCTCAATGAAGGAGACAAAGCATTAATGCGCATGCTCCTTAATCCAGGTGACTGCTTCAGAATATTCTCCTGTCATAGCAACTGTGCTCTCAGAACATGCTCTCCTACATAAAACTTAAACTCCTAACCACATTCGTTGACAATGTATTCTTTCATAATTTTATGTAAGTCAGAGCTAAAAGTGTTTATTGACAATGAAGTTAAAAAGAATATCACCATCATGTTCAAACTGCACACACTAGAATTGCCACATAAATAAATCTGTGCTGTGCATTCTTTAAGCTACAATGAAAATTCTTTACTGGCTTTATTTGTCCTATGAGTTGGTTTTCTATATCAGGAATTGATGTGGCAATTACTGACCACATCATGTTATGGTCATTGAAACATGGGGTTAAAATAACATAGGGTTAAAATAAATCATTGGATTGTTATTCTTAATTTAGCTAATAATTTGCTAAATTAAAAATAAGCAAAAGTGATTAAAAACCAAGTTATAAAAAACAATAAAAAACAAGTTATAAAAATAAATGCTTGAGTTTCTCCTATTTTTATACTTTTGGATTTCAGTTGCCAAACTAAAAGTGTACATGTCGTAATGTGTATCCGGTACACAGGTCACACCATACACAACTGGTCATGTAAATTTAACAAATCCAAGCTGGTCTACATCTTGCTCCTTGAAACGAGTCCAGTGATGTGCACTTGGAGGTCGTGGCAATGTCCAACTGCTATGAAAGCGTCTCAGTCTTTACTCTCAATTTCTGTGCTTAACTCCTCATGGATTAGAAAGAAACATATTATGGGCACCATGGGTCCAGGGACTATAGTTTGACTATCACTGCATTATACTATTCACTCTACTTTTGTATTTGTTTTATATTTATCATCTCAGTTTCCATAGGCTAGCAGTCTAGAAATACTAAGCTGGGTCCTCTGCTCAGAGTCTCACAAGATGACAGGAAAGGTGTCAGCTGGGCTGAATTCCCACCTAGCAGCTCAGCTTGGGAAGAACGCACTTCCAACTTCAGTCGGGTTGCTAGCAAATTCAATTCCTTCCAGTTGTAGGACTGAGGTCCTTCAACTTATTGGCTGCTGCTCTCCTCAGAAAGTTCACAGCCTGGCTGTTAGGTTTGTCAGGGCCAACAGAAGAGTCCTCGTTGCTTTGAGCTTCTTTTAAAGAGCTCACCTGATTAGGTCATGCCCATACAGGTAAATCTCTCTTTTCATTGACTTAAGGTCAATTGATTAGGGACCATAACTACGTCTGCAAAATACCTTCACTTTTGCCATATAATGAAACCTAATCATGGGCATACATCAAGGGGTGGAGATCATGGGACTGTCCAAGAATTCTGCCTATACAGTGTGTTTTAAAATTTTCTTAATAATAATAATAATAATAATAATAGAAGTTACATACAGAATATGTAATAGACAAATGATATATTAAAAACCCTAAATATTCTACCAAAAAACTGTTAAAACTAATAAACAAATTCCGTAGAGTTGCAGGATACTAAATCATTTTACATAAATCAGTTACATTTCTATATACTAATAACAAATTCAGAAAGATAAATTAACAAAACAATCCCATTGAGCAAAATACCTAGGATTAAATTTAACTACAGAGGTGAAAGATCTGTACACTGAAAACTTTAAGACATTGATGAAAGAAAGTGAAGAAGATATAGAAAAATGGAAAGATATTTGGTGCTCATGGACTGAAGAATTAATCTTTTTAAAATGTCCATAATACCCAAAGTGGTCTATAGATTTGGTGCATTCCTTACCAAAATTCCTACGGCATTTTTCATAGAAATAGAACAAACAATGCTAAAATTTGTATGAAACTACGAATGACCCTGAATAGCCAAAGCAATCTTGAGATAGAAAAAACAAAGCTAGAGGCATCACAATTCTGATTCCAAACTACATTATAAAGCTATAGTCATCAAAACAGTATAATATGGGCATAAAAACAGACACATAGATCAATGGACCAGAATTGAGAGCCCAAAAATAAACCCATGAATATATGAGCAATTCCTTTACAATGAAGGAGCCACAAATATACATTGGGGAAATGACACTCTCTTCAATAAATAATGTTCGGAAAACTGGACAGCCAAATGCAAAAGAATGAAACCAAACCACTATCTTACACCACACACAAAAATAAACTCACAATGGATTAGAATTGAATGTAAGACCTGAAACCATAAAACTCCTAGAAGAAAACATATGAAAGTAAGCTCCTTGACATTGATCTTAGCAATGATTTTTTTGGATTTGACATCAAAAGCAAAGACAACAAAACCAAAAATAAACAAGTGGAACCACATCAAACTAAAAAGCTTTTGTACAGAAAATGAAACCACCAACAAAATAAAAAAGCAATCTACAGAATGGAAAGAAAATATTTGCAAATCCTATATCTGATAAGGGGTTAATATCCAAAATAACACTAAGAATGATTAATTTGCACAAAGATTAAAGGTCAGGCTTTACACAGACATCCTCCAAATCACTTGAAATTCTAAGTGTGGGAACGCTTGAAAGAATTCCTGTGAAAAAAGAGCTGGTAATATCAGTCAATTCCAGACCCAATGTCAACCATGAGCTTGATGTGGTAGCTAAGAAAATGAGTCCAACCTGGATTTGAATCGATCCTTTCCAGAGAGTAGGAAGTCAGGGTTGCACTGCCCTCCCCATGAACCACCATGTCTGGGTGTTGTGCTCAAGAGCCTCCTCATCGTTCCAGCAGTACCCAGCCTTCCTTTTCCCTCTTCCTGTGCCCTTTCAGACAGCTCCATCATTGTATGTACAGAGACCACTTCCACATCCCTAAGCCCCAGTCCTTAGCAACTCCTCATTGCCCACCAAATCATGTGCAAAATCTTGGCTTGGTAGTCAAAGCTCTCTGTGGCTTGGCCAGCTCCTTTTCCCAGCATTCTTCTCCCCACTCTCTCCTACATGTTTGAACTAAATTTGAGATCTCACCGTTCCCTCATGAAATTCTGTTTCCTCCATAGTCTTTCAGCTGTATCTGCTGAAAGTTCCAATCGCTTCTGCACCTTACCTTACTACCTCCACTTCACCCTCACAATTTTTCACCCACGAAACTCTGTATTTTTGTTCTCCTCTTATGGATATATATGTCTTTTAAATTATGTCTGTTTTGTGAGTGTTGGGATTTCTAGGTAGAGCTCTAGGATTTATCCGGTAGAATTAGGCATAGTGTCCCAGGAATGCTGCATCATGCTTCTCCTTCTCCCTCCTCCTCATGGGGGCTCAGACTAAAGAATCTGCATGTAAAGAACAGTAACAGAATTAAAATAAAGGGCCAAGATTAAATTTGAACCTATGCTGTTTATCCACAAAGTAGAACCCACTAGGAAAATTAAGTTGGAATTGGCAGCTTTGGCTCTAAGTCAAAGGGGGACTCTTACTCTTCCTTCCTCCACCCCTAATACAGAGAGAGAGAGAGAGAGAGAGAGAGAAGAGAAAGGAGAGGAGAGGAGAGGAGAGGAGAGGAGAGAAAAAGGCAGAGAGATATGGAGAGGGCCCAAGTGAGCACTGAATCCATTTATCAGAGTAGACACTTAAAGTAGAAATAGTGGATGGCTGACCCATCACTGGGCTCCAAGTCTCGCCTTGGCGTAAAAGAGAAAGTTGGAGAGGGCACCACAAATGGCTGGTGATTTTTTAAAGCTTAGCTACCCAGTGCCCTAGTAAAATGTGGCCCAATAACTGTCTTGGATTTACCCAACCACAAATGAAACTTCCTCCTTAAAGAGAGATTAGGGTGGGGCAGAAAGAGAATCATGGAGAGAAGTGTAGAACTGTTTTATTCCCAACTGGAAACTTCGGGAGGACAGGGTTATTGTTTTATACTTTTATAAATGATCTATTCATCATACACAATTCCTAGCATTTACCTAGTATATGGTATTCAATAAACTTTATACAATTGAATTTATGATTCATAGTTTAAAACTGGTATTGACACGTTTGAATCAACCAGAGATTTGTTATCCAAAATGAAGAGAAGCCTGAAAAATGTATATGAGTAACAGTTGCAGTCATTTTGGATCATTTCTAGGGGTTAAAGGGGCTTTTTCTATATTACAGAAACAGTGCCGAACCAGGATTGATGATGCAGGACACTACAGGGACATGGCTTACGGTGCTAACAACATTGGGAAGACACTTTTGGCAATCAGCCCTTCAAATAGAGGAAAGGGCTGCCTTGAGAGGCTGCATGAGCTGAGAGCTTAGATTCTGGCGCTGAGTTGGGAATTAGACCAGAGAGCTTCTAAATCTGAGTCTATGATGAGAAAACTAACTTCAGGGGGATTTGAAAGAGCGATGAGAATGATTTAGCCAAACATTTTAAAACCAGATTTATTCTTAAAATCCCATCTAAAAAAAAAAAAGAAAAGAAATTCTATTTCTTTTCTCTTTATCTGCCCTGCAGATAATGTATTTCAAAGACACTCATGCCCCACGTGTTTAATTATGTTGTATTATCACTGAGTCTTTAGAGTCAACTATAATCAGTCTCTGGGAATATTGGGTTTTTGCACTATTATGTCCTGAAATCATTTATATCCAGGCTTAAATGGATTAAAATAAACATACTTTTTCTGTGAAAGTTCAAGGTTATCTATTACTTTGAAATTAGTAACCAGCTTTATTTATAGGGACAGAGTTGACATTTGACTGAAAAAATGCTGCACCAGGTTTGATTGTGGACTTCAGTGAAAGGCCAAATTTTATTTAAATTTTCACATTTTCTTAATACAGGATTTGTTGCAAAATTAACAACTCTGAAACAGTTCAGGGCAAATGATAGCCTGTATATGTTTAAATATATTAACTAATAAAAGCCCCCATCTGAAGCCCAAGAGATAGTCAGCTATTTGTCATTTTACAACTGGGTGAGTGTTATTTTAATTAACACGATAAACTTGTGAATTTACTCAAGTTAATTACAGAGGAAATAACTGCATTTTGTTTACTGCATATTTGTGTGATTAAAATTTACTGGAGAAAAATCATCCATGAAAAGTATTTCAACATTTTTCTGAATGTCTCAATGATATTTGGTGAAAAAAAAAGAAAACCGACTGTATTTGGTATCTAATGTTGAATTATATTTCTTTATCACACACTGAGCTAGGTTTGGTCAGAATCAGCCTGTTATAAATCAGCTGCCATAATTCACCAGAATAAAACAAATTATAGAAAGATCGTTTATTAACTTGAGCCCCTTCTTTATTAGTCATTTGCTACGATTTTATTTTATAGTCTTGTTTCATTCTAACACTTTCTCTGTCATAAAAATGTAAAAAATTTCTTAGCATTTCTTATTAATTTGTGAAACCAAGCTTAAACGATGCCATAAACTTGTTCTGCCTGAGATTTGGTGGGGCATGGGGAAGCCATTTCAACATACTAGTACCATGGGCCAAGTACTAAGTCCAATTTTTTAAAAAAATTATTGAGCATCTTCTATATGGCAGGCTCCATCCCAGGCTGGTGGTACTGGGTAAAATAGACTAGGTTCTCAGCATTGGGAACACACGGTCTGCTGGTAGAAACATAAATAAGAAGCCATAACATTACAATGCATGGTCACAACGGTGGTATAGAGGGGCATCGACCAGACAACTCTCAATATTGAAGAAAATTTTTACAGACCCCTTGACTTAGGGTGGGGGACGGGTGTCTTTCATCAAATTTGATTAAGAGTAATATAATACATTTAGATCCTTTTTTTATTTTAAAATGTAAAATAACATATGTGATGGTTAATCTTGTGTGTCAACTTAACTGGGCCATGGGATATTTAGATAACTATTATTCTGGGTGTGTCTGCGAGGGTGTTTCTGGATGAGATTAACATTTGAATCAGGAAACTAGTAAAGCAGATTGCCCTCCAATGTGAATGGGCCTCATGCAATCCATGTAAGGCTTGAATAGAACAAAAAAGCTGAGTACGGAAGAATTCACTCTCTTTATCAGCCTTTGAGCTGGAACGTTGATCTTCTGCCTTCAGACTGTGACTGGAAATTACACCATCAGCTCTTGTGCTTCAGAATTGACCTGAAGCTTCTCAACCCCCATAACCACACGAGCCCACTCCTTATAATAAATCTCTTTACTTATATATTCTATTGGATCTGTTTCTCAGGGGAACCCAGATTAATCAATCCCACATAACATAGTCAACCTGTGAATATCTGTTAGTTTCCAGTAGAAATGGTGTGGTTCAGCAAGGGAGAGTACACACCAGACGAAACAGAAAGGGGATGTTGGGGCGGGGGATGGATTATTATAGAACTTGATTATCAGGTGGGTGATTCTGTAAACATTTTAGGGAAGCAGGAGCCTACTTTTGATTGGGTGCTATCAGAAAGTGGGAGCAACTTGGTGACTGGATTTCTTGGTAATCTTTGTCTATGAGGCAGGAAGATTAAAGTGGGACTAACATCAGTGGTAATGTACATTAGCTAGAAGAGAGATGTTTGTTTTTGATTTGTAGAATGGCCTTATCTCTATATAATTTCAGGCATGATCACAAAATAGTGTAGAATGGCATGATCTCTATATAATTTCAGGCATGATCACAAAATAGTCTCTGTCTTATTCAATCATGGTTAAAGAATGGCCTTGTCTGAGTATCGTTGATATACTGTGAGAATTGTTTATATGCATTCAGGACCCCTACAGCTGCTAGTTATTGGGGCCATTTTTTTCCTTTCTTAGAATCATGAGCAAATAATATGGTTTTCCTAAGCCTCTAAGTTTTGGGGTGCTTTTTTATTCAGTAAGAGATAGCTAATATGAGCTCTTTTTAATGCCTGAAGTGCTGTGTAGCCTTTCTAATTCCTTCTGGATTTATATATGCAGAAAGCACCAGCTTCATGGGATTCCAAGTGAAGGTGAGCAGAATGTGAGGAGTTGACCAGGACCTTCTGAGGACAAGGGATGGGTAGGGTCCTCAGAGACATTAGGTGGTCACATACATGCAGCAGACAGGGTTTGTTTAACTACCTCCTGCTTGAGTCTGGCTCTGCCTCTTTCAGATGCTGCTTTCGAGGACCAGACCTTGGTGTTCCATCTTTCTTTCCCAGGCCCTCCTCATCAAAGACCCATTCCTGGCTTGAGGGACAGCAAGGCAAGGACAGGCTCACCAGGACCTCTTCTCAGTTAACATCTCTGACAGGCAGATGAAAACCTTTGCTCGTCAGTACACAAACAATTTATTCTGTTCACAGAGACTTCTGTAGGTTCAGCCATCATAAATGATAGAGGAGATTATTTTATTATGACTGTTATTATATTATTATTTTGGCTGGAAGAAAACTTTACTGTCAGGCTCTGCAGGGCCACAAGACCATAGGAGGAGTTCTCATTGGGCTGGCCCAGCCTCCTCTACTAGTAATAAACAGCAACAGTCATCCCCCAGTCGGAATGTACAACACTGTGCCATATGGTCCCAAGGGGTGTGGGCCCAAGAAGTCTGGTACTCAGAGAGGTATGGGGGTTCCTTGAGGCAGAGGGGTTAAGGCCACAAAGTAAAAGGAGGAAAGAGAAGGAATGGGGTCCTGGGGGCAGTTTGGCTGGTCCATCAGATCCAGGAGCTTGGCGAGGGCTGACCAAGTGCAGGGCATGACAGGCCACCAGCTCTGTGGGGCCAGATGGACGGAGGGGGCTCCTGAGCATAGATTTGTGAGGCTTTTGGTCTGTCCGTGTGTCCATTCGACCCCATACTGAAGTCCTCAGGGGCTCAGGGCCTACTAAGGGGCTCCCAAATGCATCTGTTGCCCCCCCACCAGGGTTGGGAGGCCTTTATCAGAAGAGCTAGACAGGGCTGGACCTTGGTGCCCAGGCAGCCTATTGGCCATCCAGCCAGAGTCCCTGGTTGGCCACACTCGCCACCTAGGACAAACAGTAGGCTGAGGCAGGAGCTGGAGAGTCTGGGGCCAGAGCTGGGTCAGGGGCTCCTCCAGTGGGGGTTCCGCTAGCAGCAGCCTGAGTGGCTTGGGTTTGGCCAGGAACTTCTCTTCCAGGCGCAGGAACAACTGCTGTTTGTGCAGCGGATGAAGCCGCAGGGGCTGCGGAAGACACGGGCCGGTGCAGTGCCCCACTCTGGACTGGAGCTTGAGGCCTGGGGATGCCAGGGGTCTGCGGACTTTCCAAAGCTCCCACAGCCCCTGCCCCGTGCCACCCACAAGTGCTGACCATCGCCGTCCTTACAGTCCTTACGTAGGAGCAGCACAGCCTGCTCCTCCCGGCTCTGCCTCCGCCCACAGGCAGGGCTGGGGGCCCACAGCTGGGGGCCCACAGCTGGGCTCCCCTGCCTTGTTCCCCCACTCCCCCAAACCATCTCCACCCCCAATCTAGCTAGTCTCAGGACTGAGCCTATTTTATTTTTGATAGAGGGTATATTTGCCCTTGCTCTGGGTACAGGAGGTGCTGACCTATTTCAAAGAGGTATGACTGGGGAGTAATAATTCTTGGTTACTGTTTCACTCCTTGAATGACCAATAACCCAAGAGTGAACTCTTCTGTTTCTGGACCAGGTGCTCTCAGCTTAAATCACTGCTGGTCAGGCCCTGGCCATAAATCTCTTGAGGATAGGTCATGCTTCTTGCAGTTACTTCTTCTCTAGCCAAAACCTTTAGTGAAGTTCAGGGAAGAAGGAAAGACAATAAATCTTATTTTCCTCTTACAAATACTTTATAGGCTGTTCTCCACTGACAATTTAAAAATGGACTCAAACTTAATCAACTTCTGGGAGGTATTCTTTCACTCAACAACACGAATGTGATTTTCCATTTACCCTCAAAACCAGAGGCTTTACCGATCAGAGTCTGTCAGAGGCAGGCATAGAAAGATCCAGATGACTAAAAAGTAACCATTCATACTGGATTCACAAAAAGGAAGAAAGTAAATCGTATTGGGAACACTGGAACATTTATCTTGGTTTAATATGTTCTTGAAAGAAAATGAAAAGCACTCGCTTCATTTGAGGGTGTTGAATTGTATTTTACATGCAAATGTTATTATTCCAATCACAGGGGACATTTGAATTTCAGGGAACCCTTCCTTCTTTCTTTCTCTATCAAATCAGCAGAGAGCCAAATATTGACTAATTGCTGTCAGAGCATCAACCACAACAGACTAGATCACCGACTTCTGGCTATTAAATTTGTCGGACAATGTCAATGTTATGAGCAATAGAATCCATACTTTGAAGCCATAATCACTCCGCAGTGTTTCCGCCCTTCATGAAAAGTCCACCAGCTAGGTTCATGGCTCTGTCCCCTCTGGCTGTCACATAAGGGTTTTGTATCTCAGTGCCTTTGTTTGTAGAATGTGCTTCTACCCATCTCACAGAATTACTGTGAGGAACAAGTGAGAAAATACAAAATTCATTTGAGAAATATAAAGCATATCCTCTGCGAAATTTTATAATTTTATTATTATACAACACTTCACCATAATTGTATCCTGGTAGGATAAATGGTGGCAGCTAAAATATACCTTCCCCACGAGTAACAAGAAAACTTATGAGTTCCTTGAAGATAAGAACAATTCCAATTCATCTCTATATCCATATGTTACCCAAGAAATCATTCCTAGGATATGTATGTTGAATAGATAGATGGAATACTGATTACATGGAAAACTGGATGGATGGATGGACGGACGACAGACGGACAGATGTATAAATGGATGGATGTCAAAATACTGAGGTACTTCCATATTGGTTGGCAAAGAGCCCTCTCCCTGAGCTCAAGTGTCCCTTGTGGTCTTGGCTGCCTTGATACCCCTCTCACAAACCCCTCATTCCTTCTCACGACCAGCAGCTGAAGGGTTATCACCTGGCACAATATCCTGTACTGACTGACAGGCAATCTAAGCAGTTGATGCCAGTGCCACCATGCAATTACGAAATATTTTGAATGTCTCTCTTTCTTGGATGGGTAACCATTTCATTACTGAGCTAGTTTTAGGCTATTGCCTTAGGATAAGGTTCTTAATAAATCCCATGAATGAGACTGAAATCTGTTGTCAGGATTTCCTAACCCATAGGATAAAACTCCTTCAAAATACTGCACTGTAACCTGAGGTCCTTTAGGGCTTTAATTTTTGTTGAGTTTCTTTTCTTCACCACACTCCCAAATTTCCAGATGATGATTTGCCTTATGTGGGGTGGGACTTTTCCCTCAGTTACTTATTATATTAACTCATTTTCATAATAGCATGGGTTTGGGGGATTTTTTTATTAGATTAACTCATTTCCTTTTCCCTCCCAGTTTTATTAATATTGACATAGAACATCGTGTAAATTTAAGATATACCTCGTGATGATTTGATACACGTATATATTGTGAAATGATGACCACGATAAGGTTAGTTAATGCTTCCATCCTCTCACATAGTTGCCTTTAGTGTGCATCGTGAGAATATCTAAGATCTATTCTCTCAGCAACTTTCAAGTATGTAATACAGTATTGTTAAATATGGTCACCAGAACCTATTCATTGTATAACCGGAAGTTCATACTCTTTGACCAAGGTCTCCCACTGCCCTAATTCCTGCCTCTACTATCATTCTACTATCTGTTCCCATGTAACTCATTTCTTTAATAGCATGGGTTTGGGGGATTTGCATTCCGAGCAGTCACTGTAGTTCCTTATGCTGACTCACTTTCTTAATAGCATGCGTTCTGAGGAAAAGTGCCTGCCGAGTATCATGACCAGGGGGTACATCATTAAACCCTGGAAAAACTTGTGACCATTGTATATATATCAGCCTTGCCAGGAGGAGCTCATTTTCTGTCATATTTAGAAAGAATAGGTGCTGGTCTCACATAGGCCCTGCTCCAGCCACGTTGCTGATGTCTCATTATGCGGCTCTCAGGTCCCTGCGGCCTTCGGCTCCTCCAGTGCCGACCAGCACTCAGAATCTGGGGACTGCTGCCCTCCACCTACACTAGCGCCACCACGCAGAGCTTTGGTGGGATGTGGCTACTGCTCTACTTTCCCTCAGTTCCAATCAACAATCTTTGGCAGTTGTATTCCCTACCCCAACACCGGCACACTTCCCAATGAAAAGTAACAATTTCCAGAAGCGAAACCGTGAAACCATAGAAAGGGAGAGAGGTTTTTCATGGGCCTTTTCATTACTGTGCCGGGCACCAGCTGAGCCCTTTGGTCCACCCTCCTCTTGGGCCATGCCAAGGTACAAAGGAAGGGGGCTCTTTCTCACTCCTTATCAAATTGCTGAGAGCTTTAGTTGACAAACTCTGGGTCAGGGCCTTGAAATACAACTTTTATTCCTTGAACCAGGTTGGAGTTCTTCAGAAAGTGGCCCCCTCACTCCTTCCCTTTTCAAGGACTCAAAACCAGGGCGGTTACCCTTGTCAGGTATTAGTCTCGGGGTTGGAGGGCAGGAAGGAGACTCTTTCTACCTCAGTTTATTTCTTTCTGCTGCATGTCATTTTCTTACAAGTAAAGATGCATCATCTACTACTTGGAAAAGTTTTATCAAAGGGAACTTGCTCTAAGAAATGTAACAGTTAGCAATCACAATGCGCACAAAATAAAGACTGTTACACAGTCAGGGCCAGGCAATGAAGTAGATCTGTCACCTCTGCATTTTGAGAAGAGAAAAACATCGTGGCTGTCATCCTTCAAAAGAGAGTTGATATTGAATGATATTTTATAATTAGCTCCCACTCCTCCGACACAAAGAATGAAAAAATTGGAATATCTCCATTCTCTCAACAGAGCATCAGGAAAGAAGCATTGCAGCAATATCAGAGCAGCCCTGACATACCTTCAGCAGCACCTGCCACATTTTAAGTGGAGATTTTCTTCTGCCAACATTAGTCTCCATTCCCCTCCCTCAAGAGGACTGGCTGAATTTCCCCCTGCAAATGTAATCTTCCTTTTTTATTATTTGACTAAGTTTAATACCTATAGTGTCAAATAGTAACACATTAGAAGAAATATAACACAGAGGAAAGACGCTTCTGTGCTTGCTGAATGTACAAACCACACAGGTCTCCAGGGTTACAGGGCTGATTTGCAACAGATTCCTGCTCATTCTCGCACCCCACCCCCAATCCCTTGGTGCTCCCTAGAGACCCGGCTAGACAAAGTTCCTATCCCCGTGAATGGCACTTGCACGATCCCAGGCAGGATTCACCACACACTCACAGCTCCTGCCACCAGGGCCTGGTTTGATGCATCCATGTTTCAAGGCACAGGACCTGGTGAACTCAAGCGTTGAGCCATGACCTCTCCAAGGACTTGTAGCCTGGCTCCCAGTGGGTGGTTGCAGTTACCTGGGAGTAAGAAGTGCAAGGCCTACACATGTTCCTCTGATCCCCTTTCACAGGAGCTGACAGTCTGGGGGAAGAAAGGGGATGGTCTTGCAGTCTGAGTGGAGGGTCTCATTGTGGCTGTGCAGGCCGTTCCTCACTAACAGATAACTTCTATAATCATAACGAATATAAATTTTTGAAAAGAAAGAAATGAGCCCTGGCCTTCTTGCTTCCAAGATGGCCAGGGAGGAGCAGAAAAGGAAGAGCTTCTTCCCTTCATCTAGGCAGTATTGTTTGCAAAGTCCTTGGTGAGAATCAGGGTCTGTCCAGGAAAACAGAAATCCCTCTAAGTCTTTGGCTAGAGGAATTTAATGCAGGGAATTGGTTGATCAAATGACAGGAGTGCAGAGGAATTCAACAGGGGACAGTGGAAAAAGCAGGGATTAGCTAAAGCAGGAAGCCATTAACATACCAGGGAGCATGAGGACCAGTGGGAGAAAAGGGTGTAAGGAGGGGCCAAAACCAGGTCTTCCTGTGGATGCTGAAACCGTGGTGAGATGGCCCAGTGGGAGCCGGGACTATAAGAGAGGGGCTGTCAGGCAGAACCTGAAGCCACAAAAGAAACACAGCCACTACTGTGATGCAAAAAGCAGAGATGGGGAGTAAAGTACTGAGGAATTTCCTTCTATCCTTCCCTCTCTTCCTCCCTCCATTTTTCCACCAGGCCTCCCATTGGCCATGCCAAGCAGAGGCCATGAGGTAAAGGAGCCTTGGCAATGTAGTTCCCTGGGATCAAAAGAGGCACAGAGGAAGGGCTGGGATGGATCTGAGGCCCAGGAGACACCCAGTCTCTCCTTTTGTCCTGGTTTACAGACCAGGAAGA
Organism: Pteropus medius; assembly: GCF_902729225.1. Classification (NCBI taxonomy): domain Eukaryota; kingdom Metazoa; phylum Chordata; class Mammalia; order Chiroptera; family Pteropodidae; genus Pteropus; species Pteropus medius. Next base: position 28,945,319 of record NW_024340849.1, on the reverse strand, counting down.
CTAAAACCAAGACCAAGAGGTTAGCTGTCCATCCCATAGTAAACTCCAGCCTAGCTCATCTGGCACCATCACATCCTTGGGAGGAAGAGCAAAAACGTGCTTAGACATAGGGTTGAAAGAAGACTGCAGGCTTTGGGAGATCTGAGTGCAAGAGCTGAGATGAGAAAAAAATGAAAGATGAAAAAAATGAAAGTTTGCTCAGGCTGGGCTCCTAAGGATGGGGGTGGTTCTTGGGTCTGAGGGTTGGAGCATCTTGGACAGCAGCAGAAATCTAAACCCTCAAATTCCACTAGGGGGCCTGAGCTAGGAGTGGTCCATGATACAGCAGAGGGAGGGAAATTAGACTGGGGCTTGAGTTGTACAAAGGTAATTTCGTAATCATATCATGTGCTTGCCTTGGACAACCCATTTGTTATTTGAACCGCTAATGCTTTACACTCCAATAAAATTGTCCTTGTACTTCATAAGGTTAGCAGTGGATGTGCTGTTGTGAGCTAGAATAGCTTAATAGTTGTGAGGCCAGACAGGCCTCGACAGCTTACTGTCATGGCCCTGGACACCTTCCCCAACTTTTCGGTTTCCTCTTCTGGAAGATGGGATTGCTAACACCTGCCTCACAGAGCCGTTGTGCGAATTACATGAGACAACTGACTTAGCAAAGAAGCACTTAGCATAGGGCCTGGCTCTCAGAAAGTGCTAGAATAATGGCAGAATCCTCTCACAGCCTTGGATAAGACCACCCATCAGCCAGGATTCCTGGCTGCTCCGACTGCAGCCTGGACCAATGAGAACATACATCAAAGAATAATCTCCTTGCTACCTGCCTTAACGCTGGGTGATAAAGGATTGAAGGTAGCAAATTGCCTTCCCAGCCTGTGGCTACTTAGTTCCAAAAAAAAACAAAACAAATCACAGCCTGCTGAGACCAGTCTGAGAAACAAACAAGATAAGAAGAATGTATGTTTGCTGGCATATTTTATAGCCTTCAGATGCCCATGGAAGTCCTGTTATGTTTTTTAAAAGAAAGTAAAAGACCCTCATGGTGACAGGGAAAACCTGGGTGCCTTCCCACTGTGGAGGAAGCTGGCTGTGGTCCAGAGGTCAGGTAACTGCTGGTCAGGGGTGGAGGCTCAGTCAAGGGGCCTGTGATAATGAACAGACGTCTCTGAACATCATGGGTTCCCTTGACTGTCCTCTGTAGGGAGCAAAGGAGCCTGGAGGACCTCACTGGATTGGGGTAACCTTGGGGAGGGCAGAGGTGACTGAGGAAGTGGGTTTACTACTCACTACTCATTATTGAGGGGCACGGGGACAAGCACGCAGAGACGAAGCAGGCAGAGGACAGGGAGAGGGGCCAGAGAGCTACAGCAAGAGCCAGTGGATGAGTCAAACATCTGAGCAGAAAGTAACAGGCATGGGAACACTAAACTCAATGGAGTGGGTGCCCAAGGCAGCTAGTAAAATACAAAATTTCATCGAAGCTTCCTCAAAACAAACATGAATCGCTTCTCGAACTCGGTTAGCTTCATCTGGGCTCTTCGGCCATGACTTTAGGACAATATCACATTACCTTAGAGCTGATTCACAAACCTCCCTCCCGCCCACCCCCCGCCACTGTCAGGGCACAATCATAGGAGCTCTGCAATTCTGTCTAGGGTCAAGATAATAACCATTTTTGTTAAAGTGCGTGCAGTTCTTGTGGCAGGAGGGGGCGCGGCTGTAGAAAGAGGCAACAGAAAAGAGAAGGCTCTGGAAACACTAAGGAGGGCCATGATTTCTGGGGCCCATGATGCAGAGGACTATATTTATAAGTGGGCACCACCAGTTGTAGGGCAGAGGGTGAGGCTACTGTGCTCTGCCTCTGTCTGGAACAGGAAAGAGACAGAAACTGGGGTGAAACCCAGATGGGATACGTGCTCTAATGGAGGTGGACATGAGAACGTGCCTTTGTGCCCAGGTAATTCAGGTAAAGCGTTAGGGTAAGTCTCATGAGAGAATGGTGAGCATCTTGGTCAAGGAGGTGTTTGGGTGGAGTCTCAGTATGGGCAGGATGGACAGAGACGGGAAGCTGGGTAAGGATGTGCCAGGGAGAGGAAGAGGTTCTGCCAAGGGGTGGAGGTGCAGCAATGATGTGTGTCCTGGCAACAGTAAATCTTTCTGATGTGTCTGGAGTGTTTTGCGGGGTTATCTTCTATCAGTGGATAAATATTGGCCTCATGTTACCATGAAACACAGGTAATCCATGCTTTATCAATACTCATTTTATTAAATTGGGGGTGTGCTGGTGGGGGGCGGGGGGCGGCGGAGAATCTGAACCTCACTTGACCAAATCAACAGTCAAATGATGATTCCCAGACATTTTCTGTGAGGTGGGACTGTGTCATCTCAGCAGTATGGCTCCTGGAGGGTGGTCCCTTGTGACAGGCTCAAAAGGGGTGATTGACAGACCCCATAGGCCAACCTGATTCTGTGAGGACTGACAAAGATTCTCTGTTTGACCAAACTTTAGGCAGGCTCCTGAACCTTTTCCTAGGCTCACCTTGTAAAAAATCCAGTTTTAGCAAGAACCATCCCCCTCTTCCAACTCTGATCAGGTTCCACACCCCCAACCATCCTCCAGGTGATGTCTGATCACTTTGGCCTGTCTTCTGCAAGAACCCCCATCACCTCTCATGTTTTCTCTTGGTTATTTTCCATGTACTGATGCCCAACCCTGATCCTTGTCTATAAATTCCCACTTGTCCATGCTGTATTTGGAGTGGAGTCCCATCCCTTTCCTCAACTACAAGGTCCTATTGCAGCGGTCCCTACGCCGATTGCAGTGGCCCTGAATCAAGTCTGCCTTACCATTTTTAACAAGTGTCATGAATAATTTTTTCTTTAACAGGACCACCCAGACTCCCTACCCCTGCCTGACCTGCCGCCACTCACAGTCACTTCCCTGCCCCTCCTGCCTGTGCCACCCACAGTGGGGCCATAACTGTGGGTCCAATGGGAGGCCCCCAGCTTGGTGCTGCCCTTGCAGATTCAGGCACCTCTCCACCTCCACCCCTGGCACCTGAGAGCTGTCCAAGACGTGCCACTGCAAGTGAACCCATCTCCACAGGTACACAGAGCAAATTGCACTCTGGCCTGAAATACATTCTGTAACATGAATACTAAAATTGGTCACGAAAGTACACTAAAATATAAACATACTGTTTTAACACACTGTTGTTAAGTAAAATTAAATGTTTAATATTCGAGCTGCCATGAATATTCCCTTAGGCTGATTTTTCGCCTAGACCAAACTGGCTGACTTTATTATTATTTTTATTATTTTACATTTAAAGAAAATACAGGAAAGTTTTTTCCTATTCTTCCTCTTCCTCAATCCCTTCCTCAGAGCCATTAGGTGGGCAGAGTGTCAGAGCCCAGTCAGGGTGAGGAGGGTGTCTGGTGGGGGAGGTGGGGGGACAGCCCAGTGCAGGATTTCTGAGCCCAGGTGAGGTGAAGAGGACATTAACATGGGGGTGTGGGTGGGGTCTGAGGTGGGAGATTGGCTACATACAGCAGGATTAGTCACATATGTACATATGTTAAGGGTAATGGAGGCCAGGTTTCTCACTGACAAAAAGGTTATAAATAGGAAGGAGAAAACTAGAATGAACTTTGTGGTGCTGGATTGGAACTGGCAGTATCAGTGCGATCACATGTTTTCACATATATATGAATAAAGACAAGCTCTGGCCACACCTGGGAGCAGTGGCACCCTTAAAGCAATGAGCACACTTAGCTCCCAGATGTTGGCTTTTAAATACCATTTTCTGCTAAAAGAAACCAGGGCTCTGTAGAGAAATGGCTAATTCTAGGGCTGGGAACCTACAAGATGAGCCTGGGACATCTTGTTGTGCTAGAAGGCAGGAAAGTGCTCAAAGAATAATGAGGATATGTCAAAAGGTCTTTGTTCTATAGGTCCAATCTGAGACAATTTCAGCATCAAAATGGATGATAGTGTCAATGCCTACAGTTGAACTGGTTGGGTTTAGTATTCATTCCATGAGGGCAAATGCACACCGTAGGGAACCTCAGGATGTCTCAGTAAGAAGGTGTCAGAAAGAAACTATTATAGTCTTGGGCTTTGGTTTGGAGAGAGTCCAAGAACATGGAGTTCTCTCTAGATTGCACACTATCAGACAGTGGAGACATTCCATGATTAAGTGTCTCCGTAAATCCTATCTACAAGCAGGGAAATCCAGATTAGGGATAGAGCTGTAATGTAGAGCAGCAGCAGCCACTCACATTAGCTAGGAGAAAGGGATACTTGGTATTTTGTGGGTTGCATCTGTTTTTGTCTGAGGCTAGACTTATGAAGTGGCCTAGTTTTGTCTCAATTTGCCGTGGTCTCAGAGTGATGTCTGATGCTGGTGTTTGGTAAGATGATTTGTTTCCAGCAAAAGAATACACAGGGCCTAGCTGTGAGTGCCAGACCAGCCTCTAACACTGAGGCTTTGCTGTGTCAAACCTGTTCCCAGAGCATAGAGACTGCCTTTTTCTTTCTCATAATAAAGGATTATAACCCTTAAGACAAAAATAAGAATCTATGAATCTACGCAAAGTAATTAATTAACTAAATTAGGGTAATGATGAAAAATGAGATTTAAAAAAAATTAATAGACTTTGTTTCAGAGCTGTTTTGTTTACAGAACTCTTGAACAGAAGGTACAGATTACACAGTTTCCCCTAGTGTTAACATCTTGCTTTAGTGTGGCAAAATTGTTACAATAAATGAGGCATTTTTACTATTAACTAAAGTCCATAGTCTACATTAGAATTTGCTTTTTGTATTGTACTTTCTATGGGCTTTGATAAATGCATAATGATATTGTCCACCATCCCAGTATTGTATGGAATAGTTTTACTGCCCTAAAAATCTCCTGTTTCACTTACTCATCCTTTCCTCCCTTCCTCTGAATGCTGAGCATCTGTCCCCCTAGTTTTGCCTTCTCCCAAATGTCTGATAGCTAAAATCATACAATATGTAGGCTTCATAGATAGGCTTCTTTCACTTTACAATAGACAGGTCAAGGTTCCTCCATGTCTTTTCATTACTTGATAGCTCGTTTCTTTTTATTGCTGAATAATACTCCATCATCTGGATGTACCATTTGTTTATCCATTCACTTATTAAAAGATACTTTGGTTGCTCCTAATTTTAGGTGATTATAAATAAAGCTGTTATAAATATTTATGGGCAGCTTTTGATGTAGACATGTTTTCAACTCATTTGGGTAAATACCACAAAGCGCAGTGGATCATACAGTAAGTCTATGTTTAGTTTTGTTAAGAAACTGACAGACTGTCTCTCAAAGTGGCTGTACCACTTTGCATTCCCGCTATAGCAATGGATGAAACATGATACCTAAATGTACTGTGGCATTATGGATGGGTCTTGGAACATAAAAAGAGTACTAGGCAAAAACTAAGGAAATATGAATAAAGTATGGATTTTAGTTAATGACATATCAGTACTGGCACCTTAGCTGTGACAATTGTGTCACAGTCGTGTAAGATGTTAACAGGGGAAACTCGGTACAGGGTATGCTGAATTCTCTTTAGTATCTTTGGAAATTTATTTTAAAACTAAAACTATTCTAAAATTAAAAGTTTAAGTGTTTTAAATAAGAAATAAATGTCATAATATTGCCGTTACAGAATTGCCCATTGAATGTAGATATTCAGCATCGATGACTGCTATGGTCACAAAAAGGGAGACAGACATTATGTGCCTCCTGTAGTCTGGCCAAAGGAATTACACTTGAGACTGGTCCAGTTTCTGGCGCTAGGTGTCAATGTGCAGGAAATAGAGAAGGCAGAGGAACACGTTCTATACCACAACCAGAATCCAATATCACCTATCAATGGTGAAAGAAAACTCCATAATGAAAAACTGGGAAAGAGAATGTAGCAACACACTGAAAAAAAAAAAAAAAAAGCCCCACTATCTATTTTTAAATAGGTAGAAAGAGGAGGTTAAAAAATCAAAAAAGAAGAGTCAAAATTAATTTCATTTGGAAATGCTATAGATGTATACCTGGAAAAACCAAGATAACCAACTGAAAACTATTAAAAAATAAGAGAATTTAGCAAACTGGTTAAAAAATTAATAAAATCAATAGTGTTCCTACATGCAACAATAACCAGCTAGCAGATATAACAGAATAAAAGATTCCATCTCAGAAACAAAGTAAAATTGCTAGGAATAATATTATTAAAAATGTGCAGTATGAAGAAAAAAATTTAAACTCTATTGACAAAACTGAATGGACAACTGAATAAATGGAAAGACAAATCCTGTTCAAAATAGGAAAATCTACCATATAAAAAGTCTATTCTCCCTAATTTTATCAACAAATTTAATGTGATCCCAATAAAAATAGCATCAGTTCAACATTCAAGTAATAGGAATTTCAGAAAGAAAGACCAAAGAAAATAGTAGAAAATAATTATCACAGAAAAATACAATTTCTCAAGCGAAACCTTCCAGATTGAAAGGGCCTTTGAATTAATTTTCAGTATAATAAATGAAGACGAGAAAAAGACCCATGCCAAAGTGTTTGATTAGGAAACTATAGAACAAAGGTAATAAAAAGGAAGCTCTTAAAAACTTCCAGGAAAGGAGAATAAATAGGCTATAAACAACCAAGGATCAGGGCTCAGAAAAAGCACTGGAGCTCTCAGAAACTAACCTACCTGCGAATAAGAAGACATCAGTGGAGGAACTCCTTCAAAATTCTGAGGGAAGAGAATTTCTGTCTTACAATTCATATCCAGGTGAGGTATCACTTAAGTATAGGAATAAAACAGTGACTTTTTGTTGTTGTTTTCTTCATTTTTTAAATAAACTATTTATGGTGGAAAAGATCAGACATGTTTAAAAGGGGAGACAATAGCATAATAAATGTCCATGTATCGGACACCCAGGTTCAACAGTTAACAGATCATGGCCAACCTTGCTTTGCCCATACTCTAACCACATTTCCCCACTTCTTGTACTATCGGTGTGTCTCTCTAAAAGATAAAAACTTAAAAAAAAAAGAATAATGCCATTATTACATCTAAAATAAAACAATACCATCACATATCTAGTGTTCAATTTCCAGTTGTTTCATAACTGTCACACACTTTAAAAAAAGTTTGTTTAAATTAGGATTTACCTAAGGTCCACACATTGTAAATAGTTTGCTTTCTACATCTTCTAATCTAGAGTTTCCTCTTCCATCTGTTTTCCTTACAAATTATTTTCTTGCCAATGCTTTCTTTATTCCCTTGAAATTTATCTGTTGAAGAAACGTGCGACCTGTAACACTGCCCGTGTTCTAGATTCTTTTGGTGACCATATCCCCATGATGTCAATATGCTCCTCTGATCTATTTCCTGAATTGGTATTTGGACCTAGATGAGAACAAGGATTTCCTTGGGCACACTTTCCCAGGAAACTAATGAGGATGCATTGCCCTAAAACCATAGGATGGAACAAAGACTTGAGATCAAGTTCAGGAGAGAGGCAAGATGTTCCCCGGATGATGTGGAGGTGAGTCTCAGATGACAGCTATGGAGCACATGCAGGGAGCAAAGTCCAGATTGGAGCAGGAGAACAGGGAGAGCTCCGAGGAAAATGTCTTCAAGAAGAAACGGCAATTGTCGTTATATCTGATGCATTTAATCACGCTGAAAGCAGACTTCCAATTCTATAGCAAAGTTTAGGAATGACTTGGTGATAACCGTGTAGAAGACTAAGAAACAGAAAAAAATCATTGTATAAGAAAGGAAAATAAGCATGGTTCATCCATGAATATTTACCCTGTCATAATAATGTAAACACTGAATATTAATTGAATATATTGAAGGGCAATATGACTCTGTTGAGAGGAGGGGAAAAGGGAACAGGTTCCAAGGAGTGTCTGATCACACCCCTGCCAGGAATACCCACTGGAATCAACCCCAACCAGCCTTCCCTCCATGATGGCTTTTTAAAAATTAGTTCATGTATTCATGCATGGAGAATACTTATTACTAGCATGAGACAGTTCAGCAAAGATTCTATCCTTACTTTTCCTTTTTACTGATGTAAGTACTGAGTACCATTATTCACATAAATAGGTGGACCTAGGAGGAGATTCCTTGTAGCAGTTCACCCAATTCTTTGAACTCCTTCCAATTTTATGCCAAAACTCGCACGCAAAAAATTTATCAAATAATTGATATTTAAAACTTCAAAAAATTTTCTGACAGTAATACTCTGACAATTAAAACATTTTTTATTAAAATTTTTCTAGATAGACTAAAAATTATTAGTAATATATATTTTATCAAAATATCATTTCATAAATTTGATAAGCAATTATTAAACACAGAAGAGTTAAGACATGCACTTCTAAAATGCCACTTTCAATTATTTGATTTCAAAAATCTTGAAGCAGGCATTATGGTCACAGGAAAATGTTTTAAGTTTTTCATTTTAATTATCATACCTATTCTTTAGTACAAAGAAATACATTTGGTAATGAATGAAGCTTAAGTATTTTATAATAGGATAAAGTTACTCAGAAAACAGGATGAAATAGGGAGGCTGGCTGCTGGGGACTAGGGGCTGGGGCTTGGAGTTAGAGATCAAGGATCTGGGTGCTGGGGGTGCTGGGGATTAGAGGCTGAGAAGTCAAGGCCGGAGACCTGGGGTCCCAGAGTAACCCCGCTCTGCACCCAGCTTCCCTACCCAGAACCTCAAGCCTCCGTTTCTTCTCAATATGACTTTTATATGTTCCTGGAAAATAGACATTTTTCCACATTATTCCACATTATTTTTTCTATAAATTCCTATTATTCTATTACCCCTTCCGAATGCTGAAAGCATTTAACTATCACGAAAACCCTATTGCTCTCCAAGTGTGACTGGAGGCAATCACCCACCCCCACCCCCACCGCCACCTCTGAGGAGTTCGGGCATTTTGCCTGGTTGGGCCCCAAACCCAGAGAAGCAGGTGTGTTAAGAGCCTAAGGCCTTGTGCTTCCTGGCAGGTCTCTTCCATTGTCCTCAAGACAAGGAACCTGAATAGGGCACTAAGAGCACCCAAGTACCTTACAGCTCAGGGGTTCCAAACTGGGCTCTCAGAACTCCAGGGAAACCTGGAGGTCAGCTCCCCTCTCAGAACCAGAAGTACATGCCTCTTTTTGGAAGATCATAATGAAATGGACATGTTAGGGTGCTGGAAAATAGAAATTGGTCCAAGAGTTTCTCCCACCATTTTTCCCTTTCGAAATTCAGAACTAATTAAGTAGAGAACATTTTCTAATAATAAACTCAGTGTCAGCAATATGGCTTTAGCAAAAAATAATCTGTCATTAAATTATTGTTTTTAATTTGAGTTCTGTTGGTTTTATAGTTGAACATATAACATAGCCTAGGGCATATGTTATATGTCTGCACTTATTATAAAAATAATTTAAATTCACATAGGGGTCTATTAATTTTTTTCTTTGAACAGGGGTCTGCTCTTTGCTGGAATGTGAAAAACACTGCTTTAATGCATTGTCCTGACAGACTTTGGAGAACAGCTGTAAAGAGAAATGGAAAACCAGATCCGGATCATACACATTCCATGTAAGTGCCACCCAGGAGAGGGAGTGGGGACGGGCACAGGAGAGGCCTGTGGGTCAGGTGTGGGAGGGTTGTTCTGGGAATGTATAAGGGGGCAGATGCACCATCTGGGGGCTTTCACCCATTGACAGAAATCTCAACTTGGACCCAAAGGGAATGTCCTGGCTTTAAGAGCAACCTGGGCCAGCAGGAGTCTCTCGGATATCCTCAGGACACTTCCCTCTTGTGCCCTACTGCCCTCTGTATCTTAGCTTCATTCAGGCCAAATGCAGGAGGAACTCCTCTATTGGGGTGGGGGCAAAGCCCCAATTTTACATCTTTCCAGACTGGCAACTTCAACCAAGACACCTTTTTCATACCACTGCCTGTGTATCAAGCCTAGTACATGTGAACCAGTACATGTGTCCAGGGAAGAACCCGGGCCTGAATTCTGTGCCTACCTGTGGCCAAGGAGAGGGGCTGGTACTACCAACAGGGGGTGAAGGGGAGACTGTGCTGGCCAAAGACAACGGCTCCATCCTTCCTCATCCCAATGCACCTGCTGTGTGGTCTTTCTATAAGTGCCAGACCCCAGTGATACCAAGTCCTGGCAGGAGTGATGCTCTGTGGAAGTGTTAAAGGAAAAACTATTCTGACATGTGTTGAACTGGTGAGAAAACTTTATTCAAGACTATTGCAATAGGGGAGAGAGACTGGGCTCAATTCTGAATACAGCAAAGACTGTGGGGATTTATTTACAGGAGCAGAGTGAGGGGACAGTGGATGGACAATTACTAAGAGGAGACAACAACAGTAGGAAGATTATTGCTAAACTGACCTAACAGGATTCTTGCTTATCGTGCATTGGTTTAATATGATTTCATATCTACTTGTTTATGACTTAAGTGGTTTTAATTCACTTGTTCATGACATAGACAAAACAAGAGTTGCTTTGATATAAAAATGAAGTCAGTTGTGCCAAGATGTCATCATTCTATATCTGATGTCACTGAGAAGCAGTCAGCAGCCCAGCCGCTGAGGGGCCCTATTGTGGGGCTTACCAGTAAGAACATGTAGAGAAGTAACTATTACAAGGGGACATTTAGACTATAAATACTGAGACTTTGTGAGGACTATTTAAAAGTTTTGGTTTGGGTAAAGCCATTCTTCACTAACCTAAAATCTCTCTGAAGACCTCAGGGGCATTTAGCTCTCACATGCCCACAACCCTGTGGTCGGCAGTGGCAAAGGGCCATGCCGTAGGCCCATGAAGAAAGTCGTCCTGCCTGCCAACACTGGCGTCTTTACTCCCTAGTAACATGCTCCAGCAACAGGAGACTTTTACTTTTGTGCTGGCAGTTGGAAATCAGCTCTCTGGTGGTCAATGTCTCTCCCAAGTGCCTCCTTGTATAAAAAGGTACATTTCATATTAAACTTGGACTTTATTCCTTCATCTCCCCTTGCCTGGAACAACAGTGTGATTAACTTGTCATTTGTCTAGAGGTTATTTCTTTACTTGGTGTATTACCCTGTATGCTATTGGCTCGTGAAATTATTATAATTCCCACAGCAAAGCTGTGCTAAATAAATTGCTGGCAAAAAAAAAAAAAAAAAAGAACAGAATCAGTTTCTGAGTATAACTTTTGTTGTCTTCTCAAAATAAAACAAAAACAAAACATTGCTAAAGGTAGGCCAAGGGCTTACATATCAAAGGTGGAGAATGAAGAACTTGATCAGATAGCAAGGATGGGCATTCTCTCTAAAGTCTTGGTGAGATTCTTGCTAATACTAGGGACTTGGCAAGGCTGGACACTGAAGGTCAAGGTTGAGGCCTAGTCAAGAAGAGGGCTCAAGAAGAGCCAAAAAAAAATGTCTGGTTAAGGAGAGAATCTTTGTCAGAAGAGCTGCCCAAACTGGGGCTTGAGGACAAGAAGTCCCGGCAGAGAGGAACATCTGGTTTCCACTGTGAGGGGCAAAATCAACTACAAGGAAATATTCCTCGACGAGAACAGCCCTGTAGGAGTCTTGGGGCTGCCCTGGGGCTGTGGGGATATGGAGTAGGAAAAATAATTGTCTCTCTGCCTTTATAGGTTCTGTGGGAAACCAACCAATAATAAAAAACAGATCGACAAGAGAAAAACAAATAGAGGTTTAATAACATGTAAACCTCCTGTATACCTGGGAGAAAATGAAATAAAATTTCCTAGAAATGGCCCAAGCCACCACCTTAAATACCATCTTCAGCTAAAGACCAAAAATAGATCTTGGTGGGTGGGGAGTCCAGCTATGGGAGGTAATCAGGAAAAGCACAGAAAACAAGGTCAAGTTGTTCGCAGATTTAAGTCAGGAGCACTTATGGGAGTTTCTTATGATTTAGAGTCATCCCCCTCTTCCTGGTATAGAAACACTCTTACGAATGGAGATTTCTCTTATAAATGTAAATTTACCTTACAAAATAGTAATTGCTACTGTTTTTAGAGCTTCTCCTGTGTCTGCTTTTTCTCAGAAATAATTAAAAGCAGACACTAACCAGACACACTAATCACGTTTCTCTTTTCTTGGTGACAAGTTTTTTAAGTATCTTGTAGAACACAACAAGAGGCTGTTCCCCAGCCCTTCTCCAGGGTCAGCTATGACCAGCCAACGTTAGCTGCATGGATAAAAAAAAAGGGGTTCTACAAAAAATAATTCCACAGGGTGATCTGATCATAAATTCTTAACTAGGCAGGTCATGGTGGGTGGTCACACTCCAGGCCTTTATTCTGTAGTGAAAAGTTTTAAGTCAGCCCTGTCCATTGTTCTAGTGCATCTAGGTTAAGACCTAAATAAACTGTAACCACCCTCAAGAGAGCATATAATCTTATTAACTATGCATAAAAGAAACTGAGAAACTGTCACCTGAGGAGCATTTGATATTTTGCTCCCTGGCACCTATCATCAGTTTGGCTCAAATAAACTCATAAAAATTCTCTACAGGTTCGGACATTTCTTACATCGATAGCTGAAACCAGTCTAGTCAACCTGCAAAAGTAGCAACTGAGTGACTCGGATGTAACCTTGAGAGCTTGGCAGAACCAAAATTCACACTGCCAAAGAATTACCATGAAAAGACCTGGTCGTGGCAGACCCATTTCCGAAGCCAAGTGTGCCCTAAACTGCTGCCCAGTAGGAAGGAAAACCAAACACCTCAGGGAATGCACGACTTCGACCAATCAAACCAATCAAGTCGAACCAAATTAAAATTCCTTTGTACTTGCTCTTCCCAAACCTTACCTTAATTGGCTAAGTTCCAGAACCTTCCAATCAGACCCTTCCAAATAAGAATTTATGAATAGGTAATACCTTTTTAAATCTCACCTCTTAAAACTTGACTCAAGCCTTAGTTCAGGGAGACAAATTTGAATTTTGTCTCCTGTCTCCTTGTCTGGCAGCCTTGCAATAAATTCTTTTCTTCGTGAAAGACTGTTGCCTCGGAATTTGGTCTCTGTTGTACAGCAGGCAATGAGCCCACTTGCTCAGCTTGGTTACATACTCAGCTCAAAATAATCCTTATGTCAAAGAAGCATATTTTGGGGTGACATATTCTGCTACCCTTCAGAGACAACCTCTAAAAGTATTCAAAACTAAAGCAAAAGATTACTGTATGCTCTTTAAATTCATGTGGGATCACTGTCTAACAAGCCTCAGGGCCATTTGCTGCTCTAGAGAAATATAACCTGGTTTGACATACTGATATTGACTACTGATCAGACTGTGATGTTAGCTATCGACTTATAGATGATTGATGCGTTGTAAATGGTTTCTATCCCACAGTTATGGTTTTCTTGCCTGTGGACATCATTTATTTCTGTACTTATTTAGCATTCTTGTCTCTGCAATTCCTTCTTTCACTGGTTATATCCACAGGTTTCCTTTTAAACCATTTCATTGCTTAGGCAACAGACCTGAATGAGTGTTTGTCTACCAGTTTATGCAAATATTCCAACAAAGCTATAATGGTCACTCCCAGGGTGATCTGAGCATCTGCCTGCAGAAGAGTTAAAACACTGTCAACCAAGGTACCTGGGGGATTTTTCCTGGGCCCCCACAGATCCCAGAGTCTCGGAGCACTCTATTTGCATATCTCACCCTTCCTTAGTTTAGAAACTTATTGATTCAAATATGCAAAAGAGCCTGGGGCGGGGACTGAGTAGGTGTGAAAGACAGCCTGATGGCTCTGTTTAGCATCAATTAGCATTTCAAAAAGTGTCAAGTTGCTGGAAGACCTTTTTTTAATTGCTGCTAATCAGAGGTTCTAGTGGGACCTATGTGCTATTCTTGAGTGTGAATCCCCTGCAGGAAGAACCATGTCCAAAGAGAAAATGAGGGGGTGGTGTGGCACTTCAGTCATAAGTACAAAAGGGCACTGATGTCAAGGGGACGTCAGAATTCTTAAAGCTTGATTCTTTTGCAAAACTTTAGTTTTCCATTCACAGTGGAACCTCAGCCCCTAGGGTGGCCAGGTTCTTTTAACATCTGTGCAGATAATGCACAGACAACGCCCAGCACTAAAAAAGAGAGAGAGAGGCTTTTCTGTTCCTCTGCTGTCATTTTATTGTGTTCTTTTAAAGGAAGCAGAGCCCATTGCCATAACATCACTCTCTTTCCATTACTGAGGATATTTTCCCTTTGAGAAGTTCAGGGTAGGAGGGGGCTGGAGCTGGAGAGCTGTTATAACTTACCCAGTGTGGAAATAAACAGACTTCCCGAATGGGAACAGGCAGAGGCTATTTATTCAGAGCTTGCTATGGCAAGGGAGTCAGTCAGCCACCATCGCTTGTGTTTGGCAGAGACTCAAAGGCAGGCAGGGGAGTGGGAAAGCTTTATAGTAGAAAAAAGAGAGAACCAGGTGTGCTCTGCTTGGAAGTTATTGTCCAGGGGAAGCTGGAAGCAGGCTAACTAGAAGGGGGGCAGCCTGTGGGACTGGTTTGGGGAGCTTATTTGTTTTTTTCTGGTTGGTTTTGAGTTGGAGGAGGAGATGATCACAAAGGAGGGAGGGAAGCTGCAGTCAGTGCCCAAGTGCTGACCCTTCAGGGACTGGTTGCTGCTGTGGTTGTGGGTCAGGGTTCCGTTGTCATGTATGGTCTGGCCATTGTCCTTTTCTGTAGCCTCTGACTAGGGTTGTGTTTATCATAAAAAACTAAGATCAAGCAGAGGAAACAACTCGTTCTTGGATCAAAGTAAGAGCTCCTGTAAATCTGGAGCACAAATGGCAACCAGTTTAGTGTAAATAATAATAGAAATGGAGCCACTTTAAAATGGAGCTGGAGCTGCCACGCCAGAGGAACTGCCTTGTACATCTTATACCTCTACGGGGGGTTAGAATAAATCACCCCAAGATGTGCAGGTTGTTTCATGCTAAAGGCAACTTAGCCAAGGGCTCAAGAGAAATTTCTGCCTCTTTCTCTCTAAGAAAATGTGAATCAGGGTCCTTGCCCATAATAAGAGATTATCAGGATAACCACTTTTGACTTACCTATAGGGCAGGACAAACTTCTATTTATTAAGCATCTGCTCTTATCCTGCAATGACTCTTTGAAGCCTCCGAGGTACCTTACCTCATCCCTAGCTCAAGAATATCTTATATACCCACGCTCCCTTTCTACCTCTGAACTTCTTGTGCACGTGAGGTCTCTGACTCTCTCATGTATGCGGGATTCCCATAGACATGCACGTACTGAATTTGGTTATTTTCTCTTGCTAATCTGTCTCATGTCTATTTGATTATTAGACCAGCTGAAAGATCCTTCAGGGGAGAGGAAAGTTTGTTCTTCCCCCACACCTCAAATCTCAAAATATTAAAAACAGGGCAAAATAAGCTATGGACTGGGCCTAAGCAACTTGTTTCCCAAAGAACTGCTTGCAAGAAAGTTCAAGATGACAAGAAAGCAGTCATTATGGCTCCTGGACTGATGACTACTGGACTGAAAGTTGAAAACATTGTTTAGAAATAACATCACTATGTTACGTTATCTGTATCAATAGAAATGCTTTCCTCTTACCGATGTAATTGTCTCCCTTCTCTTTGTCATAAATATTCATCACCTTTGTTTCCTAATTGGAACATTATTTGGGCTTCTACCTGAATTAATGATTCCCAAATAGCGAAACTTATTGATCTCAAAAAAATGCTTGTTTGCTTCTCACTTTTAAAGGCCTTTTAATTTTTAGGTTAACATTAGGGACACCTATCATTACACCTGAAACAGCACTCGAGGGAACCCTAGTCTCCCAGTCGCACTGTCACCAGGAAAATAGACTCTTCAGGCCAACTGCCCGCTGTGGCAGCTAAGACAGGCTGGGTCACAGGGCTATGGCCAAGGGTCTGAGCATGCACGGTTGCCATGGTGCCTCTCCAGGGCTTCCAAATGCTTCGTTAGGGGCTCTCTTAATCAAATAGCATGTTTGGTGGAAATGCCTGTGCTGTGGCAGACCCAGGAAAGGGCAAGCCGCCTGTGTGATGGGTCACGCACGAGGGGTAGGCAGCCATGGAGGCCTGAAAGCTGACCCCCTCCTGATGGTCCACTGACCTGGCCAAGAGGGAGACAGAGCTGTACGAAGGTTGAGTGATGAAAGACAGATCAATCAATAGAAGAAATGAACCGAGGAGAGCAAGAAAACCAGAATAACTGCTGTCACCACAGTTCACTAGGTTGGAAGGCAATTTGTTTGGTACTTCAGCTCAGACTGCTCAGAGCAATACGATGGTGAGTGGTAGAACTGCTCTCAGTAGTGGCTGGTCACAGTTTTCTAGGGAGACAGACAACCCAAAAGGAACCTTAGGTCCTCTCTTATTTTTTTCTCCAAGGGAAGAAATCCTATTGCTTACCTTATGCTAAAAGTTGGCGTGTCTGGCAGAAATAGCTTTCTCATTTATCTCCTTCCCAGAGCTTTTGACGCGGGGCTCCAGGCAAGAGAGGAAACATAAGGTCAGTGGAGGTCTGTCGGTGGCATCTGCCTGCTCTTCACCCAAAGGAAACCTGGGCCTTGAAACAAAGTGGAAAAAGCTTTGGATCCAGTCAGGGGTCGACTTGGGTGTTGGGTGACCCTGGCTAAGGCACCTAAACACTTGCTGTTTATTTTAGAACCTGTCAGAATTGGTGATGCCATCCCTGTCTGAGCCAGGTCATACTCTCATTCTTTCTATGGCAATGTGATTGATAGAAAGCTAGGACTCTGAGATACAGACAGCAAAGAGTTTCCATCTCATAGATCCTCTGAAAGGCAACTCCTATAAAATCCATACATTATGTGGTTGCAACTTCCTCTGTCTGAATGTGAGATTCTACACTTGACCAAAATGCCATAGAGCCCTCTCAGTTGGTTTGTCTCTGGGAGCAAAGGCTATATCTCTGCTACCTTTTCTGGGGACAAAGGATCCTGACTTATTTCTAGCTCTTTCTTCAGGGCAGAAATTCTGGTTTAAAGGTGATATCTAATCACAATGCTCTTCTCGTATGTGGAACACAGTGAGACACACTCCTCCCTAG
The DNA here is from genome assembly GCF_902729225.1 of Pteropus medius. Taxonomy (NCBI): domain Eukaryota; kingdom Metazoa; phylum Chordata; class Mammalia; order Chiroptera; family Pteropodidae; genus Pteropus; species Pteropus medius. The sequence continues at coordinate 28,928,174 of NW_024340849.1, read as the reverse complement.
TCTTAACTAGAAATGTTTTTCAACAAGCAAGCATAATTTCTAAACAAAGAGGGAAAATTAACTGGAAATCTGCCGCATTACATGTACTTTTCCTTGTTACAGATATGCAGTACATGTCTTGGAAAGGAATGTATCCATCATTATATAGCTGCTTAAGAAAAAGACCATTGTTATATTCATCCTTTCTGCCGCCAATGATAAAGAAAAATCTCCAACACCAAAAAAGACTCCCCCCCCGTTCCCCTCACCCCCGCCAAGGTTTCTCAAAATAGTGCAAAAGCTTCTCTACCCATCAAATGTAGCACCAACTTGGTCTGTGTTTGCATTCCAGAGACAGGGCATGACCGGTAAAAATATATCCTTGTGATGAAAAGAATTCTTTTTCTCACAGACATGAGATGTGTGTTGACTGAGAAAAGACAGGGTTCTTGCTTAGGTTTGGGGGTGAGAAGAAAGAAGGCTGGGAATAAAAGACCCAACATTTTCGTCTTGCCAAAAGTAAAGCTTTTGATTTTACCGAAGTGAGAAAAAGTGCACCGAAGAAGGGAAAATGGCCTACAGAGCTCCTGTGAAATTGAACCGGCAGGGAACAGGGCAGTGGAGTGGGGTGTGAGTGAGCTTCTCAGTGTCCCCTCAACATCACCCCATCCCTGCCTGGTAGTTCACAGAGTCTCCTTGAAGCTGACTCCACTGGCCACAGCCAAGCGGTTAAGGCACTTACTTAGGGTCATACTCTGACCCAGAGACAGTGGTCCTTGTTCAGCCTGGTTTGCACCATAGATGGTTATTCCAGGAAAGACTAGTTTGGGACCCATATTAAAAGCAGTTCTGGAGACAGCAGTATGCAATGTTGTCCCCATGTCCTGGAAGCGTTCCTAGTGGCTGTGCAAGGACCCTGCAGGCCAGTGTAGGCTGCTACATATAACCAGTGACCTAGAAGAAGGCCGAAAAGATCTGAGCATCAGCCTGCAGATGCTGCTGTCGAGCAGGAGAGACAGCGAGGTGGTCGAATGCAGGAAAAACCAACAACAGAAGCACTCATCACCCCGACAAATCTGATAAGATGAAATTCAGTAGGCACAAATATGAGGTCTGCATGTGAGCTCAAGTGCAAGCAGAATCCCTGAGAAAGGAAATCAAAAGTTTACCTTTTCTTCCACACCTTGATTAGAGTAGATTTATGCAGACTCTGGGGGCTGAGAGAAACATAGAAATGATCTAGCCCAACCAGTCGCCATACCGATAAGGACACAGGGGCCCAGAGAGACTGTGACCTAATTAAGATTTGCAATTCAGCCCTCCCCAACTCTGACGGAAGTGGTGCCATTGTAGACGCACGTGTTTGGTGCCATGTCTGGAGTCAGCATAAAGTAGTGGGGAACGGTACAAGCTTTGGCTCCAGTTCTGTTTGTCACTCACTCACTCACTCACATGCTGTGAAACGTACACAAGCTATTTAACCTGTCTCCTCATCTGAAAATGGAATAAAAGGTCGGCGACAGCTCACAGCAAGTTTTCAGTAAATATTAGATATTATTTGCATGCTGTGTTTAGAACTTTCTGGAACTCTTCACGTAAATGAACATAGATATAAGTTTAGAAATATACATATTTCACAAGCTATTTAATGTGTCCTCATTTGAGAATGGGGTGTAAAGTCAGTGTGTGTGTGTGTGTGTGTGTGTGTACACATGTGCAGTTTAAAATGTATATACAACTGTAGGATGACAAGGACAAAGGACCTGACTCTGAAAATAGTTTATTTGAAAAAGTCTGCAGGTTTTAGCTGAGTACAAATCCAACAGGACCCAAGGATGTGACTGGGATGCTAAACCGGTTAATGACACTCCAGGCTCCATTAGAATTACCAAGAGAGGAAATAGCCCCAATGTTTTTTGGGTTAATCAGACCATGTTTAGACCATTGGTCCTAACTGCAAATCACAGTGGCTGTCACCAAGCTGACATCCAGGATGCTAGGGAATCTGGAAACGCTGTCCTATGAGGAAAAACTGAGGCAATGGGGAATACTTAGCCAAGAGAGTGCTTGGTGCAAAGGGTGGGATATAATGTAGCATCTAACGTCTATCACAAGGATGACAATGATTCAAACAATAAAACCAGTAAAACAGAAGGAAGTGAAAGGGATAAATATTTCACCTCAATTCAAGGATAAAATTTCTAGCAATTGGAGGTATTTACAAAGATGTGGTTTTCCATGCTGCACAGGGAGTTTCTCAGCACAGCGTGTCTGAGCAGTAACGAGCTGTTGTAAAATGGTTCCTGCCTTTAGGAGTTGGAAACAATAACATTTATGGTTATTAGCTCTAATTCTTACAATCACTCCATAAAGTAAAGCATATTGTCTTCATTTTACGGCTGAGAACACTGAGGCTCAAAGAAGTTACGTGGCAAGCCCAAGGTCATACAGATATTATTTAGATGAACCAAGATTCAAATCCATATCTGATTCTAAATCGTACGTTCACTCCATTATGCGATGCTGCTGACCTTCCAGTTCATTTCCCCCCATTTCCACCTGTCCACCCTATTTCCACCTGGTTGGTCAAAATGAAATGCAGAGTAGCAAATTCCCTCATTGCTTTATCTATCACTAATTAAAGTTGCTTAAATTTTTTGGAAAGAACTCATAGGACTCCTAGAAAGGAAAATGCAAATAGAGAAATATTCATAAGAGTCAAATATCTTGAACATAAATACAATGGCAAGGTCTTAAATAGAAGACAAAATACATTCCCTAAAAACCAAAGTGAATATAGGTCCAGACTGGCAATGGCCTTCACCGGGTGAAATGAACCTACCCTCTGTCTCTTTGCGTAGTTACCGTTCAGGCACCAGCTGTCGACTGCATGGGGCTCTAAGTCCTGAGAGAAGATGCCAGGACTTGTGTCATGTCACAGAGCTCACCAGGAAGAACACATTAAGAGAAACTTCCAGGTCTTTATAAGATGTGAGAGCAGAAGGTTCTCAGTGATCACAGTCTCCTTATTTTACAGGTGAAGAAACTGAGGACCAGAGAGGTAGAGTGACACTTCCCAGGGTCCAGAGTAAGTTGCTAACAGAATCTGGAACTAGAACCATGGCCTTTGCACTATGCCAGTGGGAGCTATCTTAACGTTGTAGAGGCCAGGTCCCGCCCTAGCATTAATGAACTTATATGGACATTTTTAATGCTCCACAGAAAAATCTGCTGTGCAAATATGATTAAATGACTGCATTATGAATGTTTTTATCTATATTTTTTATCAATTTTCTTTACATTTCTTTTTATGTTTGTGTAGCATCTTTATTAAAATATAATTCACATACTATACAATTTACTCATTAAGGAGGGCTTTTAGTATAGTCAGTTGTTCAATCATGACCACAATCAATTTTTAATATTTTCATCATCGTAAACCGTATACCTATGGTCAGACACTCTCCATTTTCCCCCAACCCTCCAGCCCCAGGCAACCACTAATCTACTCTTTTTGTTTCTATGGATTTGCCTATTCTGGATATTTTATCTAAATGTAATTATACAAAATACGTGGTCTTCAATATATAGCTGAGAAAATTGAGGCTCAAAGAGGTTATTTGGCAAGCCCAAGGTCATACACCTAATTATTAGATGAACAAGCATTCAAATTCAGATCTGATTCTAAACTGTGATTACATGGATATATTCAATCATATGGATTCACCATCTTTTGTTTATCTTTTCATCAGTTGATGGACATCTGGGTTGTTCCCACTCTTTGGCTATTATAAATAATGTTGCTATGAACATTCATGTACAATTTTTTGTGTAGACATATGTTTTCATTTCTCTTAAATATATACCCACGAGTAAAACTGTTAGGTCATATGGTAACCCTATGTTTAACTTTTTGAGGAACTGCCAAACTGTTTTCCAATTCAACCAACTACACTGATTACTCACTATATGCCAGCAACTGCGCTGAACCATTTACATGGATTATCTATCTAGTACTCACACTATGAATAGATATTATTATTTTACCCATTTACACATTAGAAGCTAAGTAACTTGAGCAAGATGTCACACCTAGTAGTTTAAAGATTTAGAATTCAGACATAGGCAGGCTGACTCTAGACCCGTCACCCTAAATCATGACATTATACCATATCCTTGAAGCACCAAACTTTGTGGAAGTGCTACATCCTAGGAGAAAAGGACAGCGGACAGCCAGGTCTTGTTTTGGAAATCGTGGACAAGAGAATGTAAAAGGGGCAGGTGCTGGGGAACCTCTTCCTCATTCCTCCTCCACTTCCTCCATTCTTTTTCCAGACACTGTAGGCCTCTTATTGGTCTCCAGGTCCCAAGTAGTGTGTGCTGTCAACTTTTACAGCCCATACATATTTTAGTTAGGCTTGTTTTTATTGTGAAGAACAGAGACCTATACAAAATTGATCTGTTAAAGGGTCTGCTACTCTTAGGGTATAGTTGGCACATAAGGGGAAAGAGCAATCATATGGGAACTTAAGAGTAAACTCTGTGGTGTAGCTAGGTATCACAGGAATTAGAGGTGGAAGTCGTCAGGTCCTGAGGCAGCTGAAGACCTGGTTTTTCTCCAGCTCTCCCTCTGGAGCATCATGGCTTCTGTCTCTCCTCTTTGCTCCATTCATTACTACCCGCCTCCCCCTGATCCTTCGTGGTTTTAGCTCCCTCTCTTGCTTACACATTGCTATGGCCTTGGTACCCCCGATGGCTCATTGCCCTACCTCATCTTCTTAGTTCAGATTATTGAGAAAGAGAGTCTATGAAGTCCAACTGCTCTTCCTAAGTCATATCACACCAGAGTCACTGACAGCCTGCAAACTGGAGGCCTTAAGCCATGTGCCCACCCTGCCTGGTCAACCGTAGCCAGGCATACAGGTATGAAGCATATGGGCCAGTGAAGCAGGTGTCCTTAGGGGTACCATGGGGTAGAAGTCATCCTGAGGAACGGCCCTCCCAGCATAGCATATCCAGCCCCACACACTCACCCCATGCACAAAGACTACATTTTACCCACCATGATGTTCCCCTCAGGCTGAAGCATAATTTGGGTGAAAGACTTAAACCGCTACCCTGTGAGTGTCTAAGGATCCCTAACCTATATACCTTCTGGGTTACGGCCATAATCTCTAGGTAACCTGAGTCCTACTGCTACATGGATTACATACAGCCCACCCTAACTCTAGTCCACCACTGACTCATTTGGGTTCTCGCTTTAATGCTAGTTCCTATCCTGTGTGTAAATCTGCATGGGGCTTGTATTAGTTTCTGTTGCTGCTGTAAAATTATCCCAAACTGAATGACTTTAAACAATATAACTGATTACCTTACATTTCTGTGGGTTATAAGTCTAATACAGTTCTCACTGGGTCAAAATCAAGGTGTCAGCCAGGCTGTGCTCCTTTCTGGAAGCTCCAGGGGCGAATCCGTTTCCTTGCCCCTTCCAGCTTCCAGAGGCTGCCTGCAGTCCTTGGTTTGGATCCCTCTTTCTCTATCTTCAAAGTGAGTAAAAGAAGTTGATTCTCTCTTCTCATATCACTCTGACCTTCTCTTCTGCCATCCTCCTCCACTTTTAAGGACCACTGTGATCACACTGGGCCCACTAGGATAATTCATAATGCTTCCCAATTTTAAGGTCAGCTAAATAGCAACCTTAGTTTGATCAACCTTAATTCTCCTTTGCCATATAATGTGACATATTCACAGGTTCCTGGGATTAGAATGTGCACATCTTTGGGGGAGGGGAGCATATTCTGCCGAATGTAGAGATCAATTAACACTGAATGAGATTCTACTGTATAATGCCGGGGCCTTATGGTGCCCCAGAGGAGGTAAAAATTGAGTGGCAAGATTACAGACCTCTAGGTAATACAAATCTTTACAAATACAACATGCATGCACCTGCTTATGTACACACACACACATCCCCAAGATCCAGAATCAGGGTTTCAGGATATAAGTTATCTGGAGCACACGGAGGGGAGAAAAAGACCAGCTTTAAGGAGACTGTTTTACCTGGATTCCATGACCTGGAACTTGGTGACTTTAAAGAAGCAATTACCGTAGAGCAATTTTGATGGTAGTAAAAATGGGACAGAGATAAGGACTGAAAAGAAGGCAAGAAAAACAAGGTCTGGGGAGCACCACTTTCAGTCCAGAATTTTACCAAAGGAAAGAAAGAAAAAAATGGACTGTAGCAAGAGTCTGTTACCCTGTTTGTTCCTTGTTGACCTTACCAAGATCATGACCCTACAACATATTAAACTTGGAACCGGGGATACTAGTGGATGATAGGTTTACTGGAGCCTAAGCAGGGCAGGAAAGAGGACCAGCTGCCTGACTGCACAGTGGCTCTCCCACGCATCCAGGGTATTTGATGCTCACCTTTGCAGAAAGGACCTAAGTTGCTGCGGGTATCAGGGTCCCAGCCGCTCAAAAGGGTCACGGAAAAGAGGTTAAAGAAGGGATTATTAACAGAGGGGTGGGTAGGGGTAAGAGGACTGAGAAGCATGGAGAAGCACCAAGGGATATAGAAGGAAGTCATTAAACCCTAAGCTTGTAAGGGCAAGGGGAGGGAGCTGTTGCTGAAACCCAGCAAGAGCTACAGTTGCGGATTTGCTGCGTAGCCAGTCTGGGCACAGAGGGGGAGAATAAATACTTTTACCTCTTTCCCTTACCATCCTCTGATCTGCTACTGGTGCCTCCCACTGGCTGATCTAGTCAGAAGCCAGAGGTCAAGAACACCCAGCTGATGCGGTCTACAGAAGACAGCTTTGGGGGCAAAGAATGGGAGGGAAGGGTGGAGCAAACAAAATATCCACCCCCTACCCACCTCTGGTTTACTCCTATTTCCAGTAATTCTAGAAATAACTGGATACAGTGAAGCTCTTTGCAGGCATGGCAACCACAAAGTTTCCATCACTGTAAAGAACCTGGGTCTCTGACAGTAATAGAAGGAAGCTCTGAGAGAAAAGGGAGAAAGAAAAACAACAGAAGGAGAAAAGGTAGAGTTGGGAGGTAGTGGAGAAACAGAGTGGAGGAAGCTCTTTGCTGTCAAACTATCAGGCTAAGCCTTGAACCTTTGTGTAAAAACTGGAGCATGGAGCTGTTTACCTAACACCTTGAGCACCTTCAACAGCCCCACATCTGTTGTTATTTTGGATGAGCTTGGGGAGCCATCTCTGCTACTCCTGGGCCCATTCTTGGTTATATTAAAGCACTTTTTAATTGCTGCATTTTCTGAGGCAGAGAAACCCTAATCTGAATGCAGCTTAAAAACCAACAGCAATCAGCAGAGATCCATCAATTAGCATTTGGCATTAAGCAATGCAGAACATTTTCCAAGGCTCCAAGGGCCTCTCCACACCTGAACATTCTACAAGGTTCATTCTCTCCTGTTTGAATAATATTTGGAGTGCTTGACTCACAGTCTTGACTGACAGAGTGTTTCTCTCAGCTGCCAAAAGAATAACCAATTTTCTATTGTAGCTCTTTTCTAATGCAAACAGCAACAGCTCCAACAAAGCTCTTTATTCTGATACATTTTTTAAAAGGAAAAAGTATCTGCTTCGAACCACTAATTATAATTTATTATAACAATACTTCCCAGGAAGCAGAGTTCTTGCTATAATTAACTGCTGAGGAGTAGGATGAAACAACTATTTATTTAGTTTCAAGCTACTTGTTCAGAATTTGTCACCCCTTGAAACTTAACTCACAATCAGAGCTAAATTCAAAATGTTATGGAAGCACTGTCAACTTCAGGTTGAATAATTCTTAGTAATTTTCTTTTTCTTAATTTTCTTTAGGTTATGCATTTTCATTAATTGAGGGAAAGGTTTTATCTTAAAAATGTTAATATATTTATGCCTTTTCCATGATTTGGAAACATATGATGGTTGGGATCACAGATAGCTTCCAAATGCTGGCCACTCCTGCTGGGCTGTGAGAATTTTGAACTGTGTGGCTTTATTGGTATTATTTCAATCAAATATTATAATGAAGAGAGACCTCTTTTTTGTTGTTTTATTCCATTGTCACTGAACTGAGGCTTGTACTGATCCTCAATTTTCTTATCTATAAAGTGGAGATGATAATATGGAGCCTAAGTAGTTGTAAAGATTGAGTATAATCTTAGCATTTGGCATAGGACTGGGCATATAGTAAGCAGTTCTTACTTTTATTCTTTGCCAGCCAAGAAAGGCAACATGGCAATTACTGAAGTGGGTGAGAAAGTATTTTTGCTATGACTGGTCTCTGAGTCCATGATGGGAATTGCCTGCAAATGAACAGCAGAGCAGAACAGTCTCTAAGCAAGCCAGACTTCTGAAATCCTCAATTCTTAATTCACAACACAGTCGCCAGAACTAAATGGTTTTAAATTATTTGACTCTCAAGTGGCTGGGGTGACAAATACTTCTTTCCATTACTTTCTTATCTAGCTGCTCTGGCTTTCAGATCATTTAGCAAAATGGACTGAGATTTTCCTCTTCAATATGAAGTAGGAAATTTGGCTCTTTGGCTCCTGGCTTTTTCTGGTATATAAATTCATGAGACTATTTATAAAGTTCAGAGAATTCCTGGCAAGAAAGTTACTTTATAATGATATATTTCACCTATAGTTATTGAGATGTCACTTCTGGTAGCTCAGAAAGTTGTCATAGAGAGTCTGAATTTAATGACATCTAACAATATTAGAACGAGAGCACACAAACATTTCTGATTCATTGCATTCTTTGAAGAATGGAAATAGTTTACTATTTGTGATGATAAAAGCAATATGTGATTATCATAAAACATTAAAAACAAGAAAAGCATTGTGCGGTAAAGAATTAGCTCAGCAGGCTTGGGCTGCTTAAACCTGCACATTTGCAAGATCTTCAGGACTTGCCCTAGGTCCAGGCCTTGGAGATGACCTCTGATCAGGCCTTTGGAGTATCCTGTCTGATAAGTGCCTTTATATGCCTGGGACACACCAGATAGCTTATACTAACAATGGGATTTACGGTGAACAACTATTTTTGCATGACTAAAGCTTTGGGCCATACTGCATCAGTTTGAACTCTGGAATGTAGGGTCTGCACATCTATGTGATTGACACATGGACACCAAGGCTCGGTGAACTTCCCCAGTTATTAAGCTTCCCTGATTGACAACACTTCACACATATTGTCACACATTGTTGCTGGAAGAATTAACTGCTGTCTGTGTGACTCTACTACGTGAGGACAACTGGAAGCTTGTCCTGTTTTTTTCCTAGTCTCTGTCTTATGTGCCTTTTCCCTTTGCTGATATTAATATGTATTCTTTTGCTGTAATAATCTGTAACTGAGTATAATAGTTTTTTCCTGAGTCCTGTGAGTCCTACTAGTGAATCACTGAACATAATGGATGGTCTTAGGAATGCTCAATGCGAACATAAATAAATAATAAAACAAAGATTATTCATTGTCCTACTTCTAAAGATGTTTTCTTTAAATATATATATATACACACAGAGACTTTTTTCTATATACTTCAACAATTTTGTTAATGTAAAATTAATATTATAGACTGTGTTTAGTAACCTTTTCTCAGTTAATATATAATGAACATATTTCCTATGCTTTTAAATATAAACATATTTTTTATACAGCATTCTGTTGGACAGAAATTATATTTATTTAATCAACCATCTACTGATAAACATTTGGGTTGTTTCCCTTTCTTTTGGTATTATAAACCATGCTGTAATAAACATCCTTGTAGATAAGCTTGCGAAGAGATTATCCCATTATTTGCGATACAGGGACCTGTGATACGAAGATTTAAGAATCATAGTAACAATCACAGTCTTAAAGTGATTAATAAGATGTGTCAAAATAGATAAAGTTTCAGACCTCTACCCAGAACATTTTTGATATCGAATATGATTGAGATTGGGCTAAAGTCTGAAGAAATCCTTATCCAATAAATATATGAAAATCTGTGTCTCCACCATTTTTTGACTATATCCACATTGTGGGCTAGTAAAGTCCAAAAATATGTATTCTTCAGTGGTCCTAAAGACTTAGCCTACAATTTTCCGCTGAGATTATAATCCATTTTTCAAAAATTAGTTAACTATTCAAAAAAAAGAAACTTAGCCTATAACCAAGCAACTACATGTTCAAAAGTATCTGCCAGTAATTTAACTGCCTGACAGAACAAAACTTAATCTTTAGATTAGGACAGCATAGCTCTGGGCCTCTACAATATATTATTTACAATGTCCAGTAGTCAGAAAAATTACTAGAAAATGTGATCCACGAATAACTTAGATATTCAAAGTACCAGGCAAGGGTTTCTAGAATAACTATTATAAATACATTAAAGAATTTAGAAGAAAATATGTAAAATGGCTGTACAAATGAGGGAATTTCTAAAGAGAAAATTCTTAAAAAGAACCAAATAATTCTTTATAAAATCAAAAATATAATATCTAAAAAAAATTCACTTGTGACTTTAACTGAATACTGGATACAGAAGAAGAAATAATCAGTAGAATTTAAAAAAATAGTCAGCAGAAAGTATCCAAAATGCACCACATAGAGAAATAACAATAACAACAGTAACAGTAATAATAAGCAAAAACATCTGAAATTTGTGGGGCATTATCAGTCTAACATATATGTATTGTGTTGCAGAAGAAAAAGAATGGGGAAGAGATATTTTTAGAGAGAGTAAATGAAATTATTTCAACATTGATAAAAAATGTTGGTCTATAAATCCAAGAATCTAAATGAACCCCAAGTAGAATGAATACAAAGGAAACCATACCTACACACGATAGTCCCACTTCAGAAAACTGAAGAGAAAGGAAAAAAAATATTAAAATCAGCCAGAGCAGAGAAGGGGACACTTTACATTCAAAGGAACAATATCAATAATGACCGACTTTTCATCAGAAACTATGGAAACCCCAAGACAGTGGAATACTATTTTGAAAGCACTAAAAGAAAATATTAGTCAACTCAGAATTCTATACTCAGTGAAAATACTCTTCAAAAATGAAGACAAAGTAGAGGAGTCTTTAGACAAATAAAAATAGAATTCATTACCAATAGAACCACACTGCAAAAATAATAAAAAATAATAAAAATGATAATAAAAAAGTGCTAAAGAGAAATGATCCTAAAGATCTAAATCTATAGGAAGATGTAGATTCCTGGAAATGGTAAAGATGTGGGTAAACCTAACAGACTATTTAAAATATATCTCTTTAAGAAAAAATTGAAGAGAAACTTATTCTAAAATGTATATGGAAGGGTAAAGAGCCTTGAATAGCCATAACAGCTTTGAAAAAGAGGGAAAAAGTAGGAGGAATTGTTCTACCCAATTTTAGGACTTGTTAGCTACAGAAATCAAAACAGTGTGGTATTGGTGAAAGAATAGACACTCTGATCAATGAAACAGAACAGAGAATCTAGAAATAGACCCACACAAAAATGCCCAACCAGTTTTTGACAAAAGTTCCCAAGTGATTCAATGGAGGAAGGATAGTCTAGTCAGTAAATGATGCTGGAGCAATTGGCAAAAACAAAACAAAAACAAAAACCTAAGCCTTAATCTCATACCTTATATAAAAAAATATTTTTAATGAAGGAATCATAGACTTAAATGTAAAATGGTAAGACTTTTAGAAAAAAAAAACAGAAGATAAAATCTTTGAAACCTAAGGCTAAGTTCAAAATCATTAGTCATTAGCTATGACATCAAAATTATGATTCCTAAAAGAACATATTGATAAATTCAATTTCAGCAAAATAAAAAAACTTTTTTGCTTTGTGAAAGACCATAAGAGGATGAAAACAGAAGCTACAGACTGGGAGAAAATATTTACAAACTATATATCTGACAAAGGACTTGTATGTAGAACATAAAAGAACTCACAAACTCAACAGCAAAAAAAAAGCAAGCAATCCAATTAGATTCATTAAGACATTTTACCGAATAGAATATATGGATGGCAAACAAACATAAGAAAAGTTGTTCAACATCATTAGCTATAAGATGCAAATTAAAACCACAATAAAATATCTTTATAAATCTATTAAAATGACTAAAATAAAAAAATAATAACAAATACTAGTGAGAATGTAGAGCAATTGAATCTCTCATACATTGCTGATGGAGATGTAAAATGGGACAACCAATCTGGAAAATAATTTGGCAATTTCTTATAAGACTAAATATATATTTAATTGTGCCTCAGCACTCACATGGCTGGGCATTTATCCCAGATAAATGAAAACTTATGATCACACAAAAACCTGTATGTGAATGTTCACAGCAGTTTTATTCACAATAGCCAGAATATGGAAACAGACCAAATGTCCTTCAGTGGGTGAATGGATAAACAAACTGTGGTACAATGGAGTGGAATATTACTCAGCCATAAAAGAGCAAACTACTGATGCATGATATATATTGCATGAATCTCTGGAGCATTATTCTGAATGAAGAAAGCCAATCCAAAAATATTACATACTGTATGACTCCATTTACATAACATTCTCAAAATGGCAGAATTATAGAGATGGTGAACAAATTAATGGTTGCCAGAAGACAAGAATTTGTGTGCGGGGTGGAGGTGTGTGACAATAAAGGGTAGCACAGGGGAGTTCCTTGGTATTGATGGGCCAGTTTCATATACTGATTGTGTAGTTACATAAATCTATAATACAGTAAAATTGCATAGCACTACATGCACACACACACACTCTCATCTGTGGAAACTGATGAAATCTGAATAAGGCACAGTTAACAGTATTGTACTAATATTAATTTCCTGGCTTTGGTATTGTATTCTAGTTAGGAAAGATGCTACCACTGAGGAAAGATGGGTGAGGGATACGCAGGATCCCCTGAAATAATTTTGCAACTTCCTGTGTGTTCATAATTATTTCAAAAGCAAAATATTTTGAAAAAACTATCGACTGTTTAAAGCAAAAGCAATAACAATGTACAGAGCAGTTTATAACGAATATAGAAGTAAATTATACAACAAAATAACACAAGCAAGAAATGGAATTAAATACAGGTGTTAGATTCTTATATTGTTTGTGTAATGGTCTAATATTAATTTAAGACTGATTGTTATCTTAAGGATGCATAGTAAAACCCCTTGAGCAGCCATCAAATATCCAAGTAGTATAGCTAAAAGGAAAATAAAAGAAATAAAGTGAAATACTAAAAAGTACTTGATTAGTCGAAGAGAAAGCATGAAACAAGGAACAAAGAACAGAGGGGACAAATAGAAATAGGAATAAAGTGATTCAACCCAACTATATCGGTAATTATGATCATAGTAAATAGACTAGACACTCCAATAAAAATAAATTGTCATTTGGGGTTTTAAAGAAAGATCCAACTATATGTTATTTATAAGGGGTACACATTAAATATAAGGACATATTTGGAAGTAAAAGGGTTGAAAGAGATATGCTACACAAACACTAATCATAACAAAACTGGTATGGTTACATAAATAAGAGAGAAAGTAGACTTTAAGACAAGAATTATCACCAGTGAAAGAGGAATATTTCATAATGATAAAAGGATCAGTTCAATAGGACATGACAATCCTAAACATATGCACCTAATAACATGCCTTCACATACAAATATAGAAATCAAATATTGATAGAGCCAAACAAATCCTTTATCTTACTTGGATATTTTAACACTCTTCTCTCAGTAAGTCTAGAAAAAGCAAACAAAGACATTAGTAAAGAATGGAAAATTTGAACAACACTATCCACCAAGTTTACTTAATTGACATTTGTGGAACACTCCACCCAATGACAGCAGAATACACATTCTTTTCAAGTGCACATGGAGTATTGACTAATACAGATCATATATCGGGCTATTAAACAAGTCAATACATTTTTTAAATTGCAACCATACAGAATATGGTCTCTAAACACAATGGAATTAAACTAAAAATCAATTTTTTTAAAAAAACAAAAGAAGTCTCCATCCTTATGTCAGCAGAGTCTCCATGCCTCAGATAATCTAAATAAGATTGTTTCACTCATTCTCTACTCTGTGGAAATCTGATATCCTCTCCTGTATTAGTTGGGGTTCTCCAGAGAAAAAGAACCAACAGGAGATTAAATATATAGAGCTATTGACTGATTTATTTTAAGGAATTGGCTCATACGATTATGGAGGTTTGGTAAATCTAAAATCTGCAAGGTCGGTGGCACACTGAAGACTCAGTTGCAGTTCATGTCAAAGTGGCCCACTGGTGGAATTCTTTCTTGCTCAGGAGAAGTCAGTCTTTGTTCTATCAAGGCCTTCAAGTAATAGCTGAGGCCTACTCCCACTATGGAGGGCAGTCTGCTTTACCCAAAGTCTATCCACTTAAATGTTAACCTCATCCAGAGAGACACTTTCACAGTACCATCTAGAATAATGTTTGACCAAATATCTGGGCACTACAGCCCAGCCAAGGTGACAAATAAAAGTAACCATCACACCTCCCAACCAGGATTTCTCCTAAATTAGTTCACTTTATGAATCATCAGGCTACCTCACATATGCTGTTAATGAGAAATTTGGACCCTTCCATCAAGTTCCACCAAAACCAAGAAACCAACAGAATCCTGTTCACAAGGTCTTTGTGGGCATAACAGACTTTAGTGAACGTCGTGCGAGACAGGATGAGTTCTTCATCAGCAACACAAACAACTTCAAACTGTGCAATAAAACCCCTGCCATTTTGACCCACTCACTTCCATCCCCTTCCTTTTCTGTTCTCCCCTACCCCAAATTATTGTTCATTTCTAATAAAAAGGAATCTAGATGTTTCTAGTGATTCCTTGATGTTTACCAAACAACACCTCCAGGATCTCATTTTCTATCCTGAGGTATTTTCCTAAGACAACTGCCTAAGAAGCATTCCAGTACCAGCTGTAGGCCATCCCTTCATCTGAAGCCTCTCAACACCTGGTTCTCCCATTAATTTCGGTTTAAATTTTGATTTAATTCTCATTTTATTCTACTCCCCTCCAAATCATCCAAAAAAAAAAAAAAAAGGAAAAACGTGAAATGGATTACATTTAAAAACCAGTAAATTCCTTCTAAAAGAAGAGGCTCTGTGAACGCTCTGAGGCTGGTGATAAGTGAGGGAATAAATGGATGCTTTCTACTTAGGACTCGGTCAGGTGTGGAAGAGTCAGGTGGTCCTGGGGCCGAAGGTTGATCCAGATCTCTCTGAAAGACGCCGCCCTATAGCAGACACCTTGCAAATGTGACCCACAGATCCCAGCTGTGAGGGCAGGAGTCACTCACTGGGCCCTGTGTCCCCAGCTACCGCCCTAGTACTGTGACTGGAGGAATGGTGAAGGAACCTTGCCTTTGACTCCTCCCACCTCCAGTTTTAGGGTCCTCTGTTAGAGCTTCTTCCCTGTTGAAATTCGCATAATTTCATTTCCCTCTTGAGTCCCTGTCATGCTGGACAGTAACGCAACCAATAAAATCAAGCGGATGCCCGTGGTGTTTAATCTACGCCCATGAAGAAAATACATTGTAAAAGAGCATACCTAAAAATGGCGTGCTTGTCCCAAACGCAGGTCTAAGTGGACTTTCCCACCAATGGGAGAGATGTTTGGCGAGCAACTGCCTTCATTGCTGCCCTTCAAGCCTAGTTCACCTGAACTGGCGGGGAGAGGGGCTCGGAGCGGATGGAGCGCGTCCTGAAAGCCGAACTAGGGCTGAGGCGAAGCTCTGCACCCAGACTGCTCGCGCGCCAAGAAGGGCCTGGGCGGCGGGCTCCCCAGGGCCCCTCTCCCGGCACCGCACCCACCTCGCGCCTGAGTCAGGCCTTCCTTCCATCTCTGTACCGTCTTCACCGAGTCCCGGGGCGGCGGGGTGGGCTCTGCTGCGGACCTGCGTCCCTCCGGCTGCAACACAAGACACGAGGGGTCGGAGCAGCGCCCGGGTCCCGTGTTGTAGCCCGAGGTCTCACACCGTGTCTTGGTGAGCCTGGCCGGCGGGGTGGGGAGCCTGCCCTGCGTCCTCTTCCAGGTGGGCCGCCCGGTTCGGCCTGGAGAATCCAACATGCTGAGCATCAAGACTAGAAAGCTGTAAAACAACAGGGGCTGGCTTTGGGATTGAGCGCTGGGACTGGGGCGGTGCCCAGGAAAAACCAGTGGTTTCGGTGACCGGCAGCCTGGGGCCTCGAGCACAGAGCCCTGCGCAGGGCAGCGTGCGGCCACGTGCCCCCGGTGCTGGCGAGAGCATATGCACACAAATATTTAGGGGTCCACACGCCTTTTCCTTCAAATAGTGAATTATGGCTGTTTACAAGCCACTAATTATAGTTTATTACAATAATAGGTCCTAGGAAATGAGTTCTTACTCAAATACTATGATGAGAATTTTATAAATGCCAGACTAGGACAATGAATTGCCCTGAATTATAATGAATATCTGCACTTTGGGAGTGAGGCAGTAAACACATTATTGCTATCCATTTCCAACGGGCCTATGGAGGATTTATTGCTTATTTATGGCTGATTTTTATTCAAAAACTCCTATATATCATTTTTCTATGGATTCTTTTTGGTGAGTCAGTTCTGGTTTATTCTTATAAAATTAGGTAGGTTCGGAATAAAAAAAAAAAATTTCTCCTATAGAATCCCTCTGGGCTAAGTTCTTTGCAGAGATCATGTGCTTCAGAACTGACTTCTAGTGCCCGTCTTTCAAGAAGGCAGAAGACTTAGCATATATTTGACATTAAGTCGAAGTGTAGAAATTAAACATCACATGGTTTTGTACCAAGGAAAGAATTCCACAGATTCACCAAGTAGGAGGAAGAGGGATAACAATACAGGCGTACCTTGGAGATGCTGTGGGTTCGGTTCCCAACCACCACAATAAAGCCAGTTGTAATCTTTTTGCTGGTTGAAGGTCTTGCCTTCAATTTGTAAAAAGGCAACACCTGTGAACCACAATAAAGCAAAGTGCAATAAAATGAGGTACACCTGTATCATGCCCACATTTGTAGAGGAATTTTAAATTGAACAGTTTTGAAAGGAAAAAATTCCTCCTTCTGCCTAAAAGATCAAAAAGATTTACGAGAGTTCTTCACAGATGACCTGGAGACTCACCATTAATATCTGAGTGTATACCATGCCTTGGAGGCACACATTCCCCCAAAAGTTATTTTGTTTCCCAAACTCCTTTCACGCGCCAGGCAGTCCTTACCCTGGACCACATCAGGTTGTGGGGAAGCAACAGAGGACACAGGGCAGTTCGGGCACTGTTGGCTGCCATGCCATTTCCTTTCCCTGTCTCTTCTTCTCCAGCAGAACCTGACTGGGTTCCCAGTAGCCATGTCCTAGCATCTTTTGCAGTTGGTGACCCATGACATAGTTCTAACCATGAGGGCTTTAAACTATTTTTCTGTTGTCATGTGGTCTGACAACAGTAGGCATGTGCTTTTTGGCTTTTGGCTTTTACCCTCTCCCTGCCCAGAATATGGATGTGCTGTCTGGAAGCCATCCTGTGAGCATGTGGGAAAAGAAGTCTGCATTCTTAATGGGCCTTGCACCAGCCTTGACCTCCCACCTCCAGGCTTCTTGTTAGTTACATCAATGCATTCATTCACAGAATATTACCGCAGTAGCTCTTGTAGCCTGCATTCTTCTAGACACCAACAATACAGCAGGAGCAAGGCAAACAAAGTATCCTTTTACTGTGTCCTTATAAAGGTCACATTCTACGGTAGACAGATGGTAGACAGATTATACATGAGTAAAAAGCGGATATATAATGGAAGGGGAGAGAGCTTGGGAGATAAATAAAGCAGGACAAGGGGGCTAGGAAGTGCAGGACAGGAGTGGTGCTGTAAAATTACAAGGCGACCTGAGAAGATCTGAAGGAAGACAGGGCACAGACGATGTGACATCGGCCACAGGAGGGAGAGAGGGAGGCAGAGCAAATTATATCAATATCGCAGGCTTCAGAAAACCAGTGGATGGAGATAGAGATGAAAAGGGTTAGTGCCTTGTTTTCTGTCCCCTTGTATGTCAAACAGAGTTGCATTTGACTACATGAACCAGAAAACTGACTTCATGGCTTACACAGGCAAGAGGCTTCTTTCCTCACACTCACGCCCGCTGTGGCAGGTCACTCTCCTCTATGCTCATGTCTCCGAGAAGCTCACAACTCCCTGATCTTGCCCTCCATACGCTCCTGGAACACTGTGGTGTGTCAGCCCTCTAGCCTGTGGATGAGTTTCGGGGGTCTCTGAGCTTTTCCGTCTTGTCTCTCCTTGACATCATTCACTTTTTAAGACTCTGTTGTGTTTGAGAGGCACAGGACAGGACCTCTGCGAAAGGAGAACCTATCACACAGCCACCTGGCAGTAGCCTGCTGTTGGCTGTTGGGAGGAGCTCTTGACTTCCCAGGACCTCTTCTTAGAAAGTCCAGATGCCCAATGTTATCTGTGTCCACGAGCAGCCAAGTTCAGAGGGCTGGCTCAGTCTGACTAAACTCAGAAGAAGCTGAAATTCTGCCCATGATGACCTTGCCTTTGAAAAACAGCATAAGTGAGTGTGTGTTATTGAGTTCTGTTTCAAGAAGGTGAAGCTATCCCAGTGCTTATCAGCAGTTCTGATGTGAACATGTGTGACACCTATGGTGTATTTTGAGAAAGTAAGGGACACAGAGGCACTGAGGACACTGAGGAGAAAGCCCCAGGCTGATGCAAGAGCAAGGAGATTCAAACTCCAGCCCTGGCCAGAGAGTAGCAGAGGGTGAGGCCACAATGAGGGTACTCCAGGAACGAACTGCTTGCACACCATGCCCATCTGCATGATGCTAGGAGAGCTGGTTGATCTCCAATGTCCCCAGCGACCGGCAACCAAAGAGTGGGCAAGGCAGGGGAAGAGCCTCGGTCCCTGAGAGCCCTCCTGTACCTGCCCCATGCACATCATCCGGGTGCTGTGGGCTGGGCCTTCTACTCCTAGTCAGAAGCCTGGCTCACTCTGGGCATTCAGTTGGAACAGCAGAGGGGCAGGGACAGTCATGGGTGGTCTGCACCCCCCTGAGTGGAAGGTTAGCAGTGGGCCCAAGAGGAGATGGGGCCCAGCTGGGAAGCTCCTGGCCCAGCCAAGCTGGAAGGCAAGTCCAAGGCAGGAGGGGCCAGGAGAGGCCTGAGAGTGAAAAGGGGGTGGTGTTGCAGGACTATAAGGACAAGACAAGCCTCCTGTCCCCCCACACTGCCTGGGCCCTTCCCCAACTCCACTCATCATAGTCCTGGAGGGAACCAATCATTCTCCTCTCTGCCCATGCCGAGATGGACTGTGTGACTTGTTTGTGCCAATGACGGATCAGAGTGAGGAGAGAATGGAAATCAGAAAGAACAGCTTAGAACAAAATTCAAAGCTCATCTGCTGGATGGATGGTGCAACAAAGAAAAGCAGGAGGCTGGGAGGCTCGAAGGCCAAGGACAAAGGAGAAAAGGTGCTCCACAATTAAGTCAAAGAGTACCTGTAGCAGGTGGAGACAGTTATGGGCAGATGGTCAGGGGCCTCCTCAAGAACAGTGAAGTCTGGAATGGGGTAAGACTTGGGGGATTTATTTACTGAACAGCCAGTGACTTTGGCAAAGTACAGCTGGATGTCAGGGCAGAAATGAGCCGCACAGAGCATCCTGGCAGCTCCCCCACTGGGCAGAGCTAGGCCTACAGTAAGAGAGCAGTGGGCAGAACCCCACCACAGCCTGTGCATCTGGGGTGCAGGCCCCCGGATGTCTCCCAGCAGGGGCAGGACTTATGACAACCTGCCTGGGAGTTTGGAAGGGGAAAGAAAGGCTGTGCCAGAGACCAGAGCTCGTGAAGGAACCTGACCTGTGAGTGTCAGCTTTCCTGGGAGGTGAGCTCCCTGGCCCCTCACCACACTTCACTGGGGTCACTCACAGCATGCCCCCAGCCAGGCACAGTCCACCCCAGTATGGCAGACTCAGCGGAGGGAACACTGAGCAGCACAGCCTGAGGCATCACTCATCTCTGCCTGGCCCGGGGTCTGACTTCAGGGAAGGACCATAACCCTTGAGGGAAGTGGTGAAGACAGGGCTTGCAGAAGGGCAGAAAAGACCTGGCCAAAGGCATCCCTCATGCTCTGAGAGCTCCAGAAATCTACTGAAGACTGGCAAATAAGTGAGAGACTGTAGAGCTACTTGAAAAACGACAAAGTAAGAAATATTAAAAATGGCATCACTGTGCAAGGAGGTAGGTGGGTTGCGGCGTGAGCACCAATTAAACAGACTCATTGCTTTCCATTTTCTGCAGGTTCTATTTTCACTCTATTTTCTTCTATTTACTTTTACAACCTAAAAAAAAAAAAGCCTCTACATTACATGGTCACCTTTCATCCATTTGTAATTCTCTCTCTCTGAGGCACCATAAATTTTTTTTATGTTATTATCATATTAGAGATCTAATACATTTTTTCCCCTTGCCTTTAGAACATGAGGCTCACAGATGCTTTCCAAAGCAGGATGGAAGACCACATGCAAAGGGAAGGGTGGGAGCTACTGGTTTATGGCATTTAATAGAACTGGCCCATTGGTAAAATCTCTGCACCTACTATGAAAAGAATGCTAATGAGAAAGAAACACTATGCCTCTTAGCTCCTACCAGGTTATTTAGGAGCATAGCAATGGAGAAGATAAGACTTTTGAATTCTACATGGCGATGTCCTTACTTTGGGACTTCAGCCAAGTCACTTAAACTTTCTAAGCCTCGGTTTCCTCCTCTGCAAAATGGGGATATGAAAACCTGTCCTGGCCTCTGCACGGAATTGTTTTCACAGGTGAGTAGTATAGAGTCTTCTCTGTTACCCCTGAAAAGGGAATGAGCACTAACAATAAAATGTTATGTTGATGCAAGATATTAGTGGAATTCTTATTTAAGGAAATTATTCACCCCTGTATTCGTTTAATGTTTATTGAATTCATTTAACATTATTATTCATTTATCATCATTATTGTACATCTGATCCTGTGTTAAGCATTGGAAATAGGGTAGTGAATCCCACACCTTTTCAGGACATAGTGGTCAGGTTGTTACCTGCAGCTAAATGCAATCCTATTTCATATCCAAAGGGACAGTAGAGAGGATAAGACAGGGCCTAAGATTTGGAGCCCAATTGCTGTGGGTTCAAACCAAGCTTACAATTTGTGTAACCAGGGGAACATTACATAGTCCCTCTGTAAACAAGTTTATCTTAGAAGAAGTTGGCCCATAGTGCCTGACACAGATGGAGAACCCCGTGTGTAGCAACTGCTGTTGCTACCATATGAAATGCTGTTTTCTTCACGGTGACACATTTAGAAGTGACATGACAGCTTACTCCTCAGGCTCCCTGCAAGGGTGACCCTCGATCCACTCCTCCTTGGTGGTTAGTCTGAATCTCAGACAACAGGGGAACCTCTACTGCCTCCAGCTCTGGAAAGATGAACTTGCCAGTGAGGCAAACCAGGGATGTGCCACACATGCTCCCAAGAGCAGGATCTCGGAGAAGGGGAAGGCCACTATGGCTGGTGGCCACAGAGGTGGCCTGGCTCTTTGCACATAGTCGGGCTCAGCATATCCGGCCAAATAAACAAACCAATAAATGAAGATCTAATCTGAGCTAGGTGTTTCACAGAAACCATGGTTATAAACGTCTGCATTTGCTGTGCATGTACTGGGTGCCAGGCACACTCCTAGTACGTGAGAAGAGTCTTGACCAACTCTAGCAAGAGGTTTGGGACTCACCGCCAGGTGTGGTCTACCTTCTGGGGAGAGTCAAGTCACAGCTCTTGAAACCACATAACTGTGGGATCGATTCCAAATT
Organism: Pteropus medius; assembly: GCF_902729225.1. Lineage (NCBI taxonomy): Eukaryota > Metazoa > Chordata > Mammalia > Chiroptera > Pteropodidae > Pteropus > Pteropus medius. The sequence continues at coordinate 28,906,279 of NW_024340849.1, read as the reverse complement.
GCAAAATATCAACTTGCAGATAAGATAGAGTTGGTAAATTAATTTAAAAACATTGAAGTTGGGGAAGCCCTTTCAGGCAGAGAATGTCTTGGAGGCTGGATCCCCCTCCTTGCTGTAACCCATAAAGCGTTATCAAACACTGTGTTATCTTCTGTCCTGCTGCCTTTTGACCAAAAAGGAGGCTCCCCCTCCAGACTTGACTCGCCACAGATTTGACATACTCTCTGAAACTATTTTAAAAAACTTATGCTTCCATTCTCCAGGCCTTTTACACGGACTCCTGCAGTGGTCTCCTAGTTGGAGGCCATTCTAATTCCTGCTAATTGTCTGCACTCCCCCTTCCCCCCAGCCCCGGGCACACACTCCATTTTCCAAAGAGTAAAGCTTAACTCCTTAGCCTGGTGTTTAAAAATGCTTTACAGTGTGGTCTCTGACCAGCTCCAGCTACTCCTCCATCAGCATTTTACAGTCCAGAGAAGCTCACTGCTTCCTTGCTTCCCTCCTCCACAACTTTGCCCATACCAGTCCCTCCACGAGGCATGCCCCCTTTCCCGTTCCTGGCCCTCTCTACGCTCATTATTAAGGGTCCGGTCTGCTTAGATGCCCCCGTTTCTCATCTCCTCGAGTGCTAAGATTGAAAGACATTTTTGATTATTCTTTATACTGCAGGTCTTTTAGACAATAAATCTTTTTTACATTCCTTGGTTCTAAGCTCCATTAGATTAGGAACTGAATCATGTATGATTTTGTGTACCCTATGGCTCCTAAGATATCTTGAATATTGAGGGCATGTAATAAATATTTGTTGCATAAATTAATATTTAATTATTTCATAAAATTTCCCCTATTTGTCACAGAAATGGCCTTTTTCTTCCATAGTCACAATATAAGTCAACATTGCAGAAGCTTTTGCTGATATCATTTTCTTGAGCACTGTTATTAATAATTGGTCTTAAAATGCTCATTTAAGTGCCCAACTTGTACATAAGAGGTCTGCTTTCCTGTTGATGTTCACACTCAGCCATAATTATCTGTCAGAAGAGGCATGAAGAGGTGAAGAGATGAAAGCTTGGAAGGTCGGATGTGCCACCTCGAAATCCTGAAATGAGGGGGCAATTATCAGCAGCCTTGAGTGCGGGGGATGTGGGGGTCAGGGTTAATTGTGTGAGGCCACTTGTTTTGCATTTCATAGAATCTCAGTTTCCTCTGCCACCCAATCCCAACACACACACACACACACACACACACACACACACACACACACACACACACACAGCCAGCCCTCTCCCTGCTGGGAAGGAGTGACCCCAAATGCACAGGTCTGGAGCTAACTGAAGTGTGCTCATTCAAGGACCAGAACTCAAAAACATGTAAGGGTCCAGGTGGGCCTGCCTGGTCTTCCTAAACACGAGAGTCTCAACCAATTCAACCTTTCATTTATTCCTCAGGGTCATTATCATGAACATTATTTATTGTATTATGTAGTCATACTGTGGTTGTCTCAGAATCTCTGTGCTTTTCCCTCTCAACTGCTAAAATATTTAGTTTCTGTATCTGCTTTTCATAATTTTCCAACCTCACAGCGACTGTCAGATTCACTGTGGTCACTTCATGAGGGGTCAACCTGCAGAAACAATCCCCTTGTCCTATTTGCAAAGGCCAGGAAATCAGCTAGCCAGGCTGGAAGGCTGTGTCTGAGCAAGACATTTGTTATTAAGATTGAGAACTAGCGGTCTTTGCTACATTTATTCTGGAAGGGCTGAGGCCTTTCCTACTTGCTCTCTGGCTCCTTAGAAAGTTCAAGTTGTAAGAAATCCCAGTTCCAAGTGAAGATGATGGACAGATCTGTATCAGTGTATCATCTCCACTTTATGATCAGCAATTTAGTTTCCGCGCAACAGCATCATTCATTGCATGAAATTAATGCCAGTAATTTGAATTTTATTGGCTTTGTAGTTTCTATTATATTCAGTTGGAAATTTGTTTTGGCTTTATAGCTGTATATGAGCTTATAGGTATTTAAGTAGCTTTATAATAATAAAGCCAACACTGGGGATTCATAAGAATTTTTCTCAGTCCTGCTTTGCAAAATCTTTCCTGGTTTGTACCATGAGCCTGACACTTGACATGCTCATTGGGGAGGCATGTCCTTGAATCTGTTCTTGCCTACTGGTTGTTACTGATGTAAAGTGACTGGCAATAGCCATTCACACCAAAGAAAGCACTGATGAGCCACAAGGGAACTAGGTTATAAGGCTATAAAGGGATCACTCGGATCATCCAGAATATACAGATATTAGTTTTTTTATTATCATCAAAATATCCACAAAACTTTTTTAAAAAATTAAACCTCTTACTTTGAGATAATTGTAGAGTTACGTGCAGTTATAAGAAATTATACCAAGAGATCCCATGTATCCTTCACCTAGTTTCCCCAAAGGTAACACCTGGTAAAACCATAGTAATATCACAACCAGGCCATTGACATTCAGAATGTCAATGACAACGCACCAATCTTAATCAGATTTCACCGGTTTAACATGCATTTATTCACTGGTTTATTTTTGTGTGTATTTAGTTCTATGCAATTTTATCCCATATTGTTTCCACCACCACAGTCAAGACCCAGACCAGTTCCATCACCACAAAGATCCCTTTTGTAACCACACCCACCTCCTGAATCCCCGGCAACCACTGATCTGTTCTCCATCACTATGGTTGGTCATTTCAAAAATGTTCGACCACTGGAATCACAGTATTCAACCTTTAGGATTGGCTTTTATATTCAGTGTAATTCCTTTGAGGTCCATCCAAAGCGTAGCATGCATCAATAGTCTGTTCTTTTGTATTGCTGAGTAGTGTTCCGTGTCATGGCTGTACCACAGTTTGTTTAACCATTCACCTGTTGAAGGACATCTGGGTTGTTTCAGGTTTTGGGCTATTACAAATAAAGCTACTATAAGCATTCGTGTAGTTTTTTTTAATTCATTTATTTTTTATGGTGACGTTGGTTAATGAAATCCAATAAGTTTCAGCTGTACACTTTAATAGAAAGGCACATATATGTTTACACTGTGTGTGCAGTGTACAGGTTTTTGTGTAAACACAGATTTCATTTCTCTGGGATGAACGCTGAAGAGTCAGAGCACTGGGTTATACGGCATTTATATTATAGGTTTAGTTTTATAAGAAACTGTCAAAGTTTTCCAGAGCACCTGTACCATTTTACTCAGGATAACATTTTAAAATTCTCATCAAGAACTGTGGACTTCAATTTGCAAAAACACTAATTTACTGACTGACACTAGATAACTAAACAATCAGCAAGGTGTCCTTGAAGATATAAAAAGAGAAGCAGCTAGTTCTATATGGGCAAAACATTGACTCTTAATGAACAGATACTGGGAAAACTTTAAAGTTTCAAGTAGTTTTCTGCCTCCCAAATGGTGGAGGCTTGAATTCTAAGGCAGTGTCCCTTGTAGGAAAAACACTCTAATGGCCTTTTGGTTATTCGAGTAGATCCCGCTCCTGCTTCCTCGTGTTTGGAGGTCGACCCATCTCTGGAAGGAGTCTGCGGGAGCTGGAGGAGAGTGTGGCGCTGTGTGCAGAAGGTGCCCTTCGGTCTACACACACCTCTGGAGCTCCAGCGCCAGCGGCCCCTCTCTTGCCAGGTCACTTCACAGACCCTGAGAATACAGTCACATGTTCTGTAAAATCTCTAGAAGTATGATATTTTAACCGCCGTTGACTAAGACCACCGACTATGTCTACTCCCAACTCTCTCCTATGTCACACAGATGACAGTGAAATGGCCATGACATTTGGGGGCTCGGTGGGGACTCAGAAGAGGGCCTGCCTTATACTTGAGGCCTGTAGCATCTCCTGAGGCCAGAGGTTCCCAGAGTGGGGGGCAGTGGCCCAGCACCATGGCCTGGAGGCTGTGCCAGAGACTGCGGAGACTTCTGCCCCAAGCCTAAGTGAGCATGTGCTTGGGGGACCCTTGGACACAACTATGTAGTTGGAGAGATCCAATGTACAGGCAGGAAGCTAGTGGGGCTTACAGAGCAGTGCCCACAAGGCCTTCTACAAATCCTAGTGCCCAGGCTGCCTCTAGATAAGCCAAATCAGGGATAGGACTCATGCTGAGTGTGACCAGGCCCTAGGATGTTTCTAAGCTCTCCAGGTCATTCTAGGATCCAGCTAAGGTTGAGAGCTGCTGAGCCATTGGAATTTGGGCATTTAAAAGGGCATGTACCTTATTTTACAGCCCTAATCGAGTGATAGCAGGACTTTGCTTTACCTGTATATGATTATGACTGTATTAAATTAGCCTATGACAATGGTGGGAAATATCAACCTCCATTTCATTTCAACTGCCTCTGTCTTGTTCAGCTTCCTGAAGCTGCTTTCATTGGCATTCCCTCCTCCTACCCTACCACTCCCGCCTCAGTTCTTAAAGCAGTCCCTGTTGAAAGGGGAAGTGATTTGGGTCATTCAGCCTCCCCAGGCAGCCCTGAGCTGAGTGGCCTGTGGCTGACCACCTCATTCCCCAAGATTCATTCGCTGCCTTTAATGCCAGTGACTGTCGCAGAGCTCTCATACATCCCTGCAGAGCCAGCCCTCCCGACCCATGTACGCCACTCATTCATGCTCTGGTTATAACCCATGGGTACTGTTCCATGGCTGAGGTCCTGCTGCCCCTACTCCTGAGTGCCTCTTGACCCCATGTCCAGAGTCTGTTACCACTCAGGTGGAGAACTCTAAGTGGCCTCCCCAACTCTTTAGCACTGACCACCCTGGATTCCAGGTCTCAAAACTCCAGCAGCTATCCTTGTACGAATCACACCTGAGCTGGCCACATGCTTCCCCACCTGGTACCTTTGTCACAGCATTTGTCACAGGGCGCATGCCAGGACCTGGTGCTTTCGACCTACTCAAGGAATCACTGTGCTCCATCACCAGTTCAGAACTATGACAGAAAGACCATGTGAACAGGAGTCAGGAGATGGACACTTTAATGCTGGCTTTACCACTGGACTGCCTTCCTATTGCTGCTGTTAACAAAATATCGCTAACTTAATGACTTGAAAAACATTTAAAAAACATTATCTCTCAGCCGGGTCTGAAAATCAAAAGTTCAATATGAGTCTTATGGGGCTAAAACCAAAGTGTTGGCAGAGCTGTGTTCCCTCTGGAGGTTATAGGGGCAAATTTGTTTCCATGTCTTTTTCAGTTTCTAGAAGCCATCTATATTCCCTGGCTTGTGGCTGCATCACTCTGACCTCTGCTTCTGCTGTCACATTTTCCTCTTTAACTCTGGCCTCCTGCTTCCCTCCTATTAGGGCCCTTGTGATTATACCTGGATAATCCAGGATAATTTCCCCATTTCGAAATCCTTAACTTAATCACATTTGAAAAGCCCCTTTTGCCATGTAAGAGAACATATTAGAAGGTTCTGGAGATTAGGGTATGGACATCTTTAGGGGGCCATTTTCTACACTTATCACAACTCGTAATTTGCTATGTGATCCTGACCAAACCATCCACTCCTCCAAGCCTGCTGCATCTATATATCATAAAGAACTGAGCTGATTCACACCTTTTAGCTCTAAAATTCTATGACTCTGTGATCCAGGGCTCACCAACACACTTTGGTGAGATGGCAGCTGAGGTCGAGGGATGTCCCTCTGGTTCTGGTGGGACTGTCCCTGTAGAAGGCAAAGAGCATGGGGCCAAGACCAGGGCCTGCGCTCCCTCATCATGTTTCACTGCCCAGATTAACTCGGTGTATGAAATTTTGTTCTGTAGAAACCTGGAACAATGTCTGAAATATTTTTAGGGAATTATCTTTTCTGCTTTTTTTTCCTTTCTGTGTCTTGAGTAAAGCTATCTCATAAAGCAAAGATTACTCCTTGCTGTTCTTCAGGGATTGGGATTTGCAAATTCAGTTTTCCAAACGTTGTTTATTTTCTCTTAGATGCTTTACTTAGTTAACAAAACGCATTGTTATCTCCCATAACCACTGCCGTCAGCCATGCTCAGTGGAAAGGCCCCTTCCCTCCCTCAGCGATATTCTTGTAGAGCTTAGACCTTGCCCTCAGCTCAGTCCGCTTCGCTGACTCCAGCAAGGCTCCCTCCTGCCAGGCTCCCTTGAAGTGTGGGAGTGGGGAGCGGTCTGCTTGGAGCACCTGCCTTCCTCCCTCCCTCCACTGGGTCTCCACTCCTCAGCTTGAGGGGAAGGATGTGGAAGAATGAGCTGGAAGGAGCTGGACGAGAGGCGTCCCTTGTCCAGTGCCTTGAGGCCGACCCTGCTAACTGTGTCTATCATCTGAGGGTGTTATCCAAATGCTGGCTATCTCCAGGGGCAAGACAAACTTCCTCAGAAGCCTGCCTCAAGGCCTCCCCATTGCCCCCTTCCCTGGAACGTGGCAGACCTGCCTCACTCAGCCTCTTGCCACCCCAACCCAGCACCAGCCTCCAGGAGTTCCCTCATTCCTACATGCCTGTCTCAGTGAGCACCTCAGTGACCACTGGACCCGGGGAACCTCCATTTTGGCTACGATGAATGGGAGGCCCGTAGGCTGTTCTACTGCGGGCAGCCCCTCTCTTCACCATGCCAGCTCTCATAGGTTCTTATCCTCCTGCCCAACAAGCATGCTGCATATGCAGACACCCAAGCAGAGAACGACATGCCAGTCATCCCTTCCTCCAATCATTCACTCAGCAAACATTTATTAGTAACCAACAGTGAGGCTGGCACAACTCAAGGTGCTGGGAATATAGCAAAGACATAAACCCTACCCTCATGGAACTTACACATAAGTAAATGGCATGTTCAAAGGGAAGGGGAGAAGGAATAGAGTAAGGTAATGCAGATAAAGTGCCAGTAGCAAGAAGGAGTTTCACCGAGTTGTTCAGTGAAGGCCTCATCAAGAAGGTGACATTTGAACAAAGACTTGAAGAAGGTGAGGAAGTAGTCCCTGCGGATATCCTGGAGAAGAATGTGCCAAGCAGGGGGAGCTGGCCCTGAGGCAGGATCCTGCGCAGGATGTTTGAAGAATAGCGAGGAGGCTGGGGTGGCTGGAGCAACTGAACAGGGGAAGCAGCAGGAGATGAGGCTGGAGAGGTGAGAGGGTAGACAAAGTGATAAAGGGCCTGATAGCCTACCAACAAGTCTCTGGATTCAATGAGAAGACACTGGACGGACCTGGGCAGAAGAGTAACATGATATGACTTTAACAGGATCCCTCTAGCTGCTCCGTGAACAACAGTCTATATGGGAGCAAGGGCAGGAGCAAGGAGGCAGTTAGAAGGCTACTGCAGTGACCCGGGATGATGGGGGCTTTGCACCAGCACAGTATCAACGTGGATGGCGAGAAATGGTCACGTTCTTGATAGATTTTGAAATAGGATCAACAGAATTTCCTGGCGTATTTAATGAGAAGTGTGAGTGAGAGAAATCAACATGAAAGACAGAATTGCCATTAACTGAGATGGGGGAGGGGCAGATTTGTTGGCAGGGAGGGAGATCAGGGTAAGTTATGATGTGGTCAGTTTGAGATGTCTGTTAGATGTTCAAGTGGAGCTATCAGGGAGGAGGTAGACATATGTGCATGAACTTCAGGGGAGAAGTCCAGGCTAGACACATAAACTGAAGGGCCATCAACATATACGTGATAGTAAAAGCCATCAGACATGAAACAGAATAGGGAGCCCAGATATAGGCCCATACAAATATAGTGAACTGATCTTTAAAAAAAAAAGAAAAGAAAAGTCAATAAAGTGGAAAAAGGATAGTCTTTTTAACAAACGGTACTGGAACAACTGGATGTCCATATGCAAAAAAAGAACTTAGAAACAGACCTCCTTACACCCTTACGAAAATTAACTCAAAATGGTTCACAGACCAAAACGTAAAATGCAAAACCGTAAAAGATTTTCTAGGAGAAAATATGTGACCTTGGGTTGGGTGATGAGTTTTTAGGTGCAATACCAAGAGCACGATCTCTGAAAGAAAAATTGATGCGCTGGACTTTATTAAAATAAAGCTGTGAGATTAGATAAGACCACAAGGGAGGAAGTGCAGAGGAAGAAGAGAAGAGGTCCAGGAACAGGTTTGGGGAACTTTCCAGCTGATTTCAGTATCATTGTTTATGGCCCAGAAATCGCTCTTTTACTGTCGAAGATCTTTTTTTTCTTCTCTTTCCTATTGTTTCTGAAGTTTACAATTGCCGGGCTGCCAGCTCTGGACAACAAACATGCTTTTTGTGGCTATTTGCACTTAATCCAAGGTAAACCAAGACCATAACAGCCCAGGCCCCTGCCAGCAGTGAATGCAGCTTTCCTGTCTTCTATTCTGTCCCTACTCCTCCTGGCTTTCTGTCCCTGGACAGAAGCAGAAAGAAAAGCTGTGTAGCAAGCATCCACATTTGTCACTACAAAACCCTGTCCTCTCTAGGGAGTCATTTTCCCTTCCCAGCCCTAATTCCTTGCCCTTTTAAACCAGAGCCATTATTACTTCTAATTTGCATTGACTGCTCCCTTAGCGACCATCCCACATTGAATGGGATATCAACTTGCTTCTAATACTGCTATATTTACCAAAATCTTAGCTGTACCAGAGTACAACCTCAAATGTGATCAACAGAAATGTAAACAGTTGTCACCACATCCACATACAGGAATATCTTCCTTTATACAACAGCTGCGTGATAGCCAAGCTGACTAGAAGGCTCATTTTAGATGAATCCTGCTTTTCTCTTGCCATCAATAAAACACAACCTCATAACTTTATTTACCATTGAAACATTTTTGGACCCAAAACAGTGCTACTGCTCTTAAGATTTAAAATTATATGTCATATTTAAATAAGGGAGATAATTTCATACTTTTACACATTAATTAAGACTGTCTATTTCAGAAAAGATTTAAACAGTGGTATGCTGGTAAACGAGCTCTTTGGAAAGAAAAAAAAACCCTATTTTGCAGTGTCTGCCTATATCCACGGTGTAAGTACTCCCACTGTGCCTGATCTCAAGCTATCAACTGTTTAACAAGGGACTCACAAAATTCCTGACTATTTAATAAGCACAGTTTCTAGCACACCACTGGAAGGTACCCTGAAAGGATACATAATACGCATCCAGGTAACAAACAAAAAGTAGGTGAAAAGGAAGAAATGAAACAAAGATAGAGGTATAAACGGCACCAAGAGTTCGTAAATATAAAAATGCATACTATAAAGCCCCACACTCAGTTTCAATGCCGACATTTGGCTTTAAGATACTTCCAACACTCAGAGGAGACACTTTCCTGGTTCACAGTGTCCTCAAGATAAAAATAAGTCTCATGCTGAGAAGTGCCAGTTTCCTGTTCCTCAAGTAGGTCACATTTCTCCTGAGGGTGCCCATAAAGCAAAGACTATGTCACAAAGTAAATGTCCTCATCAACAACAGGGTGATGGCCTGACCTTGAGTCTACAAGTAGGTAAAAGCAATTCTCCAGGATGCTGGGCCCAATCCGTTTAATCCCTGGCAGGTGGAGGTGTGGATGGATCTGAGTTATCTCCCAGGCTCTTGCCAAAAGACCAAGCTGTGGTGAGTTTGAAATTGCTCTCCCAGGCAGATCTCCCCACTTGAGGGTCTTTCTAGAAATCCCAGTGTTTACAACATTCACATGATGGAGTTTCTGCCTCTGATCAACAGGCTGGGCCTCAGGAACCAGAGCTTGGATCTACAGCCAGTTCACATCCCAGCCAGATCAATCCAGAGCCTTGTATTAATCAATCCAGAGCCCTTGGACTCTTGTAATTTGAATGGCTGACTACTCTCTTTGAGGGCGAGGCTGTAATTGGTCTGGGTCCCCAACCTGCCCTTCTCGGTCCTGCCCTTGTCCTCCTTGGCACCCCTACGGCTAAGCTCACATAGCGCCAGCACACATCCTATCATTTGGGTGGGGACTCGCATTTATTGGCATGGGCGTGCAGCAACGTCTCTCAGGGCAAAAAACAGTCCTGGTTGCCTTGTGCCACCACCAAAAACACACGGGATTCAACAAACGGCCTTTTTTATTTCCTCATTCCTTTTTTAGGTAGAAGTGAAGACAGGTGTGGAGGTATTGAACAGTTGGCAGTAATTACCAAAATGATCACAACACCTCGAGTACACAGCACCTTTTTTTTTTTTTTTATACAGAGAACCTCGGGCCACCTTGGCCTGGTTTTCCCCAATGAGGAAAGGTTTGTACTTCACTCCAAGACCTGGTGAGACCCAGGCACCCTGGCCTCACCCAGTGGTGGATAGGCTCTCAAGACATCTGAGTCTGGGTAGAGAAATGGCAAAGGTTGTCTCCTGGGCCATGACCCATTCTCACCCAGCCAATATGCCCATTCTTCCAACCTGAGTCATGAACCCAATGCCGCCTATGCTATGGCATATGGCCAAGCCACAGCTCTGCAAGGGAAATCGAAGACTGCAGTGCTCCTTCAGAAAAAGGCATCTGACAGAAGCCACTGTGCTACCTTTAATCTGGCAGGGGAAAAGATGCTCGAGGTAAAGGAAACGGCTGTCTGTGTGTCTGGGTGCACGGACACATGCACTCACGGGATTTCTTCTTTTCTGTAAATTCTGATAACTCTATCAAATTCTTACTTCAGACATAAATTATAGCCAGATACAGGAAAATGTAAAAACTGGGAAAGAAAAAGTCTATTTTCTAAAAAGAATTAGAATATTCCTCAGTTAACTAAGAGGAGAAAGTGTCAAGAACCCTTTTTGAGCTTTCTTTGCCGAAGTGTATTGGTTCCTTCAAGGTGCGAAGCAGTTAGTGGATATGTGAGCCAAGCACCAGTCTGCTCCCTGGGCACATGGAACCTACCTCTCCTCCGATGTACTAAACTGAAATCTCAGATCAGCAGTCAATTGGTTGATGGACCCGAGAAAATTGCAAACATCTGGTGGAGAGATGTTACATATAAGGAATATAGTTGCAGGAAGCTTTCTATCTATCCCACTCTAGAGGCATTGAAGGCAAATTCGTTCTGGAGGCCAAGAAAACAGTGAGAGTGTCTTGGCAGAGCTCACAGGGCCTGTCAAGGAAACAGTCTGGCATTGTCCATCCCAAATAAATGTATACACACACAGTTTTATAGTAGCTCTCTTCATGGTAGGTCAAAGTCCTTCCCTTGTTCTCTTTTCATTAGTCAGATGAAGTGAGAAATGAACCTTCCTTCTTCCACTCTACCCCACACCACCCTCCTGTGCAGCAACTGAGGACTTTGTCTAGGATCGTAGCTGCAGGCAGTGCCTGACTAGTTCAGCCCAGTCAGAGCATTCCCGTTCAGGAATGCTCAGTGTTTGGTTCAGGGATGGGCTACAGTAGAGTGTGGCCTGAAACACGGGGCTTTCATCAGAAGCAGCTGGCAGTCTCAGCCCCTGCCAAGGAAAGCAGCTCTAAGAAAAAGCCAACACAGAGGAGAGCCAAGCTAGGAGAAATTAAGAGAAATAGAGCCAGCGCAGAACCTCGGTCAAACCATGCCTGGAGCCTAAGAAGCACAAAACCCAGTGAGTCTCCACTAATCTTCAAGCCTGTGCATTAGACGGGATTGTCAATAACCTGCAACCGAAAACATCCTAGCTAAAATACCACGCCTCCAGAATTATTAAACAATCAATAGGATGGAAACTGCCAATATCTTGTAGAACGGGCTTTAGAAATCCTGGCTTTAAAAGCTGTTATACTCAGGAGGATGGAACACCAACAGTGGCTTATATTTTCATGTGGGCAATGACACTTCTAATAATTCATGTATCATTTTCTATTCACACATTGCTTTTAAAAGGATTTGAGTCCTCTTACAATAAAAAATACCTATGTATTAGGACAATTAAAATAAGAATTAAATATCCAGGGGAAGATATAAATATATCAGAAAACAAAAAGTATAATCGTTATACTGGAACATACAATTTAGCTCAGAGAATCCTGGCAGCCAAGGTTAAAAAAAAACAAAACACAAAAGCAGAGTAGCCTATTTTAACATAATTCTTATTATCTGAAAAAGAAAAACACCACTGTTTACAAGAAGATATACTTTTTCTAGCAATAAGTAGGCTCTGGAATGGTTGTAGTCAATTTGGAAAGTTTAGGTCCCTGAATGCTGACATTAGCTGAACCACTTCAGCTTATCTATATTTAGAGGGTCAACAAAAGTGTCAACATTCATCTAAGTACTGGCACTATCAGAATGTTACCAGATTCTGGCAGAGAAACATTTACATCAGCACTTGCAAGAAAGTTCAGTGGGTTGCAGTGAATTTTTGAAGAAAGTACAATATGACACCAACCCTATGGGGCTGCAGTCAGCAGCGGCAGGAGGGCACACTGAGAGCTTGAACTCTGCAGCCCCTCTGCACCCCAAGGATGGGGCAGGAAGGTGGAGGAGCTGAGGGATGGAAAAGGAGAAGGCAAGTCATGCCATGTGGGAATCCTCACGGAAGCAGCTAAGCTGCAAGACCCAGGTGAATGCAGCAGGAGAGAGAAGGTGTGCTTCGTCAGTGTGTGCTGACCCAGGGCGGAGATCTCATGGCTAACCAGCAATGGATCCAGGGGTCTGACATGAAGTGTCTGCAAAGCCCACTGCTCACCTCTGGTGACCATGCCCATCCCATCCATCCCCTCTAATTGTAGCCTCAGCTCAGGAGACAGTTCCATGTGAGTTGTGACAGCCCCTTCAGCTTGTACTGCGCCTTTCTGCATTCCCACACTATCCCACTTTACCTGTGGCCCATTAGCACAAGATAGTGAAGAGCTCCAACAGGCAACTGAAGCTAGTGGAGAAATGCTCCAGGCTCTGGCCTTCTGCAGACAGCTCTGAGAGGCTTGCTTCCCACAGATCTTGACAGAATTAAGCCCTTACCCAGAAAGATAACCTCGACCGTGTACTTACTTCTTCTCCTCCCTGTCTCACTCTCCCCTCTTCTGGAATCACCTCCCGAACAAATTGCCTGCAGCAAAGCCCTCGTCTCAGGCTCTGCTTAAAAGCAAGTTTAACGAAGAAAAAGCATCAGCGTAGGGACATCATAGATCAGAAAGCACAGCTCACCAAATTCTTAGCAGGTTCAGACTCATTATTAAAGCCATTGACCACCGCCCTTCACTCTCTGGAGAGAGAGGTTGCACAGGAGGAAGAGGTTTTCTGGGAAAGATGAGCTCAGTGCTCAGCCAAAGGCAAAATATTTCTGAAGGCTGATCTATCCATTTCAAAAAAAGTCACGACAGAAATTACCAAACCATGGAGTTGTTGGACTAGTGTGGAGTTCTCAATAAATGCATTTCAAAGTACTCTTTTTCTTGGGAGTTGTATTCAACTGTATACAAAAGTTATGTACAAGTTGTATACAAAAGGCTGATGAAATGGGTCGTTGTAGGGCTGCTTGCCAGTTTCCTCCTAAGTGGAGCACATGCCCCTGATTTGAAGCAGGGAAAAAAAAGGAATTTTATTTTAATTTATTTTTTATTTTTTGCATATTCTAATGCTACAGGCATCCATTAAGAAAAAAAAAAATAGAACCTTTAGTGCCTGGGAAGAAATATAATTCTTCTCCAAGCTCTCAAAGGCATTACATTTTTATGAGCTACTTGCAAAGTGTAAGAAAGATACCTTTCATGATTGCATTGCTTTTATGCAACTGTATCCAATGGTCAGGACAGAACCTGGGGTTTGCCTGAGGACAGCAAATGAGTCTACTGCCAGACAAGATGTGGGGACTCCCCGTGAGCAAGGAGAGTCTAAAGTTATTATTTTTTTTCTATCCATCACTCTTATCTCATTGATTCATCTTATGGTCCAAGACATTATTCAGAAAATAAAATGTTATGAAAATTTTTCATTTTATGAGACATTTCATGAGACAGTACTCCGGCAAGGGAAGGCTAGTTTCCTCGGACTCAAGAGGGCAACCTGCTTCGCCTGATGCTGTTGTTTCTGAGCGGCTCAGAAAGACAGGGATTCAGACCAGGAGCCCTGAGGAGAAGGCGCTGGCCAGTTTGTGCTGAGGTCTCTGAGCTTGGATGGAGGCCCAGTGTCCCTGGAACTCAGACCTCTAGGAGGCTCTGGGTGGCTGGCGCTGGAGTCTCTCAGAGAGGCAGGATGAGGCCGGCTTTGCAAGTGTTGGAAAAACTACAAAGATGTTCGAACAGGATCCAGCTGCCTCCAAAGGAGAAACTGTCCCTACCTGGGTGCCGAACCACTGTAGGAGTGATGTTCACAGAAACCACAAGTGGGGGAAAGGGAGCTAGAGAGCAAGTCCCTCCTGCAGCCTCGCAGTTTCCATCTAGCGCCCCCTACTGGCAGAGCTTGAAAAGCAAAAATCAGGTTTCAGCGTCCCAGCCCCAGCATCACAGAACACAGGATGGGTTTGCAGCTAAGAGACAACAGCTTAGTGACTGACACAGCACTCTACAAGACTTTCAGCCTCAGAATACTAAAGCTCTAATTTTAAAATCTTTCTTGTGCTTGCAATTCAGCGACAAAGTAAAATATCAAGGAAACCGTGGAGAAACTGTAGTTTCGTATAGTGTTGCCAAAAGCACACTCAGCTCACAAGGCGGGCTTTGGATAAAAACTGGAGACGGTGAGGGACACAGTGCCTGTGTATTTTAGAAACTTCGATATCGAACAGGTAGAAGGGTAAACTGAAGAACTGCATTGTGTTAAAGATGCACAAAGAATAGATAATATTTGGGATACCACTGGAAAAACAAAGGACATGGATAATGGCAGAGAAGAAGGAAGAGGTGGAGCTCTTCCGGCATTTAAGAAAGTGTTGTACATCCTAGGAAAAGATTGCTTCTGCTTGTAACATTAAGTTTGAAGAAAGCAGCCACATTAAACGGCCTGCAGGTCTGCGGCCACACAGACCTGTGAGGAGGCTACCTGGAAAGCAGGCCGATGCTTAGAACCTTTCCAAGCCCACACGAGCCCCCTCCCAGGTGTTAACGGATCACAGTACTGAGGTCACTCCGCATTCCCCCAGAACAAAATAATCCATTCAGCTGAGTAAAGTCAAAAACATGAAAAGTTTTGGGAATGATTTCTGTTCAAAGTCAAGGACATGCAGATGTAAAGGCCTGACATTTATTAACCCGGAAATCTTGCATTTAAAGACCTTGGATAGTCAAGATATTATTGACATTCTAGAAAAGAAAATCAGCAAGGCCCAGGGAAATGGCTTCTGTGAGAAGATCTGCACTCACAGCTAAGACCTGAGAGGGCGAGGACTTTTTGAAAACCTCAGGATGGAAGTCATGGCCCCTCCATGTAGAGAATGACCCTCCCTCCACTTCCCTGGCTTCCTTTCCCAGCCTCGTGCTGCCTCCCTGCAGTCACACAAGGGCTTCGGGGCCTCTGGGAGGGGTACCATGCAAGGCCTTCTCCTATCAAATGATGATAAAGAGGACATTTAGGTTTAGGATAGGAAACATAAATATACAAGAATGTCCTAGGGTAAATGCATTATGCACCTTCTAAAAAGCCCCCACAGCTCTAGATAGCTATGATTATAATTCTGAACTCTGTTGTTTGTTTTTGTCGCCTTAAGCTTTGGCCACTTGCTTCTGTGCCCGGTGGATGTTTTTCAAGTTCAAAGTGAAAAACTATGTCTTTTATCTTTCTTACAAGGTTTTTCTAATCTTCACCTGGCATTCACGTGCTTCTGGCAACAGAGGTTTCTATCCATTGTGACTCAACCCAACTAAGTAAATTTCAATGCTTTGTGGGCGCTTTAATTAGCTTTGGGGGGAAAAAAAGTAATTATAATGTGGTAATAGTCTTTCAAGAAGTCAGATACCTCTAGAATATCTCTCCTCCGCCTCCACCCCTACAGACAAAGAACCAAGGAACTCAGAGGTCTCAGGTGATTGATGAAGTCCCCCAAATTGTATGCAAGCCTTTTGTGCATATAAAGGGTACTTTTGTGAGAGAAGTCAACAACTTTTCAAGAGATTCTCAGGGAATTTCTTGATCTTCAAAAGGTTGCAAATTCTGAACCTATTTAAAATCTGTTGCATAAATAAATGGAAGAAAATTAATAAATGTATAAATGTTATTCTGTCTGGTATTTGTTATGCACTCAATTTCTTTTTCCCACTCCATTCACCTTGTACCTCCACCCACCCCACCCCACACACTTAGCTCCTTTAATCTTTAATAGCTGGTCCTGATTTTTCTGTCTGGGTTTCAGCCAGTTCCTTTTGAACCACCCATAGGTCAATGGTTGGTCTTCAGACCCCACATTCCCTGGGAGGAATATTCTGGAGAATCATTATCTTCACCTAATACAATCCCCTTGCCCTTATATGAAAAGGCCCCTCTAGCTATGGGTGGGACAAAGTTCTCAGATAAGGACAGTGACTCCTACTACAGCCAGAGAGAGAGGCAACAGCAGAGAGAAGCTTTATAGAAAGTGGTTAGAGAAAAGTAGAGGGAAAAAGGCTCTGGCATGTTGGGAACCTCTCCTCCATACCTAGGCTGGGCTTCCTGACAGTAGCCCCCACCCAAAGGCCAGCCCTAATGCCTGATATTTATACACAGAAACACACACACCACCAGCACCACCATCCCCACCTTCATTCACCACCTTCTGAAGCCTGCCAGCTCTTGTAGACACTTTTATTCATTCTACTGTAGGGAGGAGGCAAAAGCACTAAAATGTTAAATTAAGCTATATTCGGAGACTGCAATATGCTCATCAGCCCTGCAGCCAGACCACAGGAAACCTGCAGAACAAAGAAAGATTTCTGCTGGATTGCTAACAACTCATTTCCCCTCATCGTGAAGGGAAAACAGGAAAACAGAGTCTTTAAGTGGTGCCCTACACAAAATAAAATCATTCATTCCCTATGGCTAAAACCATGGGGAACCTATGGATTAAAGTCTGGGAATTGCAAGCAGGCCTTTCAAGCTATATATTCTTACCTTTCACACTACATACTCTTATCCTTCCTCACTGTATGTCCACATCATCAAAGGAAAATGGGTAAACAAAGTCTTTAAACCATAATTCACAGAAACTGAAGAATGATAAACTGAATTCCCCAAACACTTGGGGTCCTTCTCAGTGTCTTTCTCTCAGTCCCTCTCAGTGCCTTTCCTCTATCTCTCTCACTGTTCTCATCTCTCTCTACTGTCTCTGTCCCTCTGAGTCTCTCTCAGGCTCTCTCTCTCTCTCTCTCTGCCTCTGAGAGGAGACCACCTTTTGTCTATGGGGCATTACCCCGTCTCTAATGAAGTTTCCTTTTGACTCTAACTTTGGCATGTGCTTGAATTCTTTCTTGCCCTCAGCAAAGAACCCTTTCTCTCTTGGAGCAGGTCTTGAGTCCCCACTCCTCCCGCCCCTTAAGGAATTTGCCCTGTCCTGCATCAACTCAACCAGTCAACACTCTGAGGCCCAATTGTGTGCCAGCCACTATACTAGGCATCGAAGATCAATGTTTAGTAAGCTTAGAGTCTGAAAAGAAGGCAAGACAGACACAGATGGAGGTTGTGGTACAACCCTGCAAGTACCATCGCCAGAGCAGGACCAGGGGCCCAGCGATGCACAGCTCAGGGGGGCACGATCATGGGCATCTATGGGAAACTCACTCCTCCCCCAACTGTCCATTCGCTACGTGAACATGGCCCCTGGAGTTATGCCACCCAAAGGGCCTGGACATGACCCAGGAACACACAGATGGGTAGAGGAGGTGCTCATGGTGGGCATCACCATCCTATTGTGATGACAGCAGCTGCCTAGAGGATGGGACCCTATGTCCTGTCCACTACAAACCTGGTGGCTGCACTGCCTGCTCTGTTCTGCTGTGTCCTACTCTAGCCATTTAAAAGCCTCCACATTTAACCCCATTAGACACATGGGCAAAGGGTATGAACAATGAACTTATGTGCCTATAAAAAGATACCCAGTGCCACTAGTTGTAAAAACAGCACAAATAAAAACCACACCAAATGGATGGGTGAACGTTTTAAAGACTGTTAACATCCAGCACTGATGAGGATATGGGGAAATGTCCTTCTCATATATTGCTGGTGAGGGTATAAATTTTTATCATCTTTTGAAAAATACTCTGGCAATATCCAATAAAATTAGAAATATACATCATCTTTGACCTATGAGTCTGTTTGGGGAATTTCTCCTTTATGAATTAAAGCATCAGCCTTATGTATAATGGAAAAGGAAAATAAAACTGGAAATATCCTAAATATCCACAATAGAGGAATGGCTAATGAAATTATGATATCTGTATCAAAGAATATTACACAGTCATGAAAAAGAGGAAGTATTCATATTTGCCTAGGAGTATTACCAGTGGTGTATTGTTTAGAGGGAGGAGATAAAAGAAAATTTTGAAGAAATATATGTAGAAAAATCTATTCTTGAACAAAAATATAAGGAAAAAACCCATATACATTTCCATACATGCATGCACACACATGCACAGGTACACACACACACACACACACACTTGAGCAGAGTGAAAGATGTAGGTTACAGATCATACTATTCAGATTGGTTACCTCAAAACAGTTAAAGACAGAGAATTATTGAGTTTTCCTTAATACATCTCTGCTTTGTAACGCTTGCTACAATAGGCATAATTTTTTCAGTAATTAAAAAAATTCGTCAAGAGAATAAGAAAACGAGACACAGACTGGAAGTTGTAGGACTCTTAAAGAGAACTCTTAAAACTCAACAATAAGAAAACGAACAACCCAATTAAAAAATAAGCAAAAGATATGAACAGACATCTCACTAAAGAAGATATAGAGATGGCATATAGGCATATGAAAAAATGCCCAACATTATATTCATTAGGGAATTTCAAGTTAAAACAATAAGATACTACTACAAATTATTAGAATGGCCAAACTCCAAAACACGGACAACACCAAATGTTGGCAAGGACGTGTAGAAATGGGAACTCTCACTTGTTGTTGGCAGGAGTCCAAAATGGCACAATCATTTTGGAAGACAGTTTGGCAGTTTCTTACAACTCAACATATACTTACCATATGACTCAGCAATAACACTCTTTGGTATTTACCCAAATGAATTGAAAACTATGTCCACGCAAAAACCTGCACATGGATGTTTCTAGCTGCTTTATTCATAATTACTAAAAGTTGGAAGCGACTAAGACATCCTTCAGCAGGTAAATGGATAAACTGTGGTATATCCAGGTAATGAAATATTATTCAGCACTAAAGAGAAATGAGTTATCAAGACATGAAAAGATATGGAAGAAATTTAAATGTACATCACTTAGTGAAAGAAGCCAATCTGAAAAGGCTGCATACTGTAGGATTCCACTGGATGGCATTCGAGAAAAGGCAAAACTAGGAAGACAGTAAAAAGATAAGTAGTTGCCAAGGGTTGGGCAGTGGGAAGAATGAATAGATGGAGCACAGAGAATTTTCAGGGCAGTGACACTATTCTGTATGCTACTATAATGGTAGCGACCTATCATTACACATTCGTCAAAACCCATAGAATGGACAACATCAAGAGTGAACTTAACATAAACTATAGACTTTGGGTAATTATGACGTGTTAATGTAGGTTCATTGATTTTAACAAATGTCTCCCTCTGGTGAGGGATGTTGATAATGGGGAAGGCTGTTGCGGGGGGTAGGAGTGTTACATGGTGAATCTCTGCATTCTGCTCAGTTTTGCTGTGACTTTACAATTGCTTTAAAAATAAAGTCTACTTCAAAAGTTTTAGTAACTCTGAAAAATTCTAGTAGAGTTTTTAGCTTTAGATATAGCCTATTTGAAAATGATTGTCATGTGGGATTAGTTACTCATGGGCTTGCCATTCAGGGGGATGCTATGGAGTAGTTAATAAGGATGAAATGGAGCTCTGTACGCTGCAGTGGAGACACATTCCAGGCCTAGAGATATAATATTAAAAAAAGGGGGAGAAAAGATGTATAACAATACATACAGTGTGACACCGTTTGTGTTAAAATACAAACAAATCAGGCATGTGTGTTAATGCACAGAAAACTGCTGGAAAGAGGGTGCAAGACTTAGTAGTGGTTGCCTACCTCTCAAGGATGAGAGGGAGGTCTCACATTCTCCTGTTCCATCTGAACTTTATGACAATAGACTAGCTTATAAATAAGTAAAAACTAATTATTTTAGGAGAGGCATTTTTTTCCTTGCCTCATATCAGCAGACTGCACTGAGATATGACTGCATACTCTGACCAGTGGTTATAAAGCCTGTGTTAGCCTCAGGCTCACAAAATCGATCATCAGTTTCCACTTGTGGTACCACCTGACCCTGAGGTATTATAAAAAGAAACATCATAACCAAGTAAGGATGCATGCAACTTAAAGAATTATTGTGATACCTACGTTTATATAATGCTTTATAGTCTAGAAGGGCAAAAAGTCCTTTGTGAAAAATTTGTCTTTATGGAAGTCATATATAATGCAAGCAGAACTCTTAAAGCTACAACATAAACAGAATGGCAAACCGGTCCTCACTATAAACACCTATAAAAAATACCAAATAAATGCATCAACAACCTATAACACCTCTGCCCACGACTATTAAAGAAGGAATTATGAGAGAATCCACTTTACAAAAATTTTAAAGCTCTTTCCACATAGAAGATCACATATACCTTTAGTTAAGGTACAGTCTAGGACAAATTAAAAGTATGCCTTCAAAAGCACTCAGATGTCACTGATTTTTCTCCCAAGCTGCCTTTGTCCCAGGGGAGCAGTCTAAGTCCCACCCAAAAAGCATTGGGGGATCATGAGACTCAGAATGTAGAGGAACACTTCACGCTCCCAACCTCCCCAGTCACTCCAGACAGAGCAAAACTAGGTATATATAACATAGGGAGGATTTGGGTTACCCTTGATGTATACTAGGATGATGTTCCTCTTAATTCATGATTTTGAAAATTTTTTTGTAGTATTTTAAAGGAAGCTTTTAAATGTAGAAACGTCACTGAAAATAAACTTTTCAGTGGGAAAGAATTCTCATGTTATGACAGACATCTATGGGAAAGTATCACTTGATAGATAGCTAACTTTTCAAGATCATTGATTCCACAAAGGAAGTACACAGTTGCTTATATAAGTTAAAATAGAATAGTAACAGCCACGGCTACCATTTGTTGAGCACACACTAGTGTTTACAAGCACTCTCTTTAATCTTCACAATAACCCTATGAAGTGGGTACCATTAGCCCCGTTTTACAGATGAGAAAACCAAGGCAAAGAGAAAAAGCCTGCTCAAAGTCACACGGGCAGGAAGGGGTGTAGTCAGGACTTGCTTGATCCAGTTCTTCAAGCACTCAAGGGCCTCTCCAAACAGGGCTGACTGGATAAGGGATGTGGGATAAGAGGTACGTAGCCAATTCAGAGCACAGCAATGACCTTGCAGAGTGGCCTGCCTGGACAATGAACTGATTCAATCAAACTTCCTCTCTGAGAACAGGAGCTAGGTGACCTGACAGCATTGGGGAGCTGTGAGCTCACAATATGCTCAGAGAGGGGTTCATAGGCAACCCGGGGTCATGCAGGCACTGCAGCTTCAGAGCAGAGGAAGAAGAGCCAAGGCTGAACATGGGAGCCCTGTGGGTGGCCCACTCTCATTAATGCCAAAGCACAAGAGTAATGATCCCATAGGACCTTATTCCTGAGGTCCTAGAGATGTCTTTCCTGTTCCAAGTTACCTGTCCAGGTAACTGGTGGCTAAGGGATAGCTTCCCTTCCCCATCTGGAATAGCCATCCCCTTTCTCTGTGGGCTTTTACCATGTCTAGTACAGTCAAGGGCCCAACTAATGAACCTCACTTATTGGTCATCTTAGCATTTGGAGGCAGGTGGCCAATTGATTGTTTCAGCACAATTCAGCAATGATTTATTATTTTTGACAATTCCATAAGTTGGCAGGGCTTAGCAGGCTAGTTCTTTTGGTTCATCCAATATGGCTTCATGCACATGACTGACACCTCAGTTGGGGCAGCTAGAATAGCTGGGGACTGGTAAGGCCTCTCTTCACATGTTTATTCATTATTTAATAGTCTAATCAAAGCCTCTTTACATGGCAGCTGGATCTCCAAAGGGTGAAAACAGAGGCAACAAGGCCTAGGAAGGCCTTCCAATGCATTCTGTTGATCAAGGCAAGTCACAGGGCCCATCTCACTCAAAGAGAAAAGAAATACAGTCTACTCCTTGATGGGAAAAATGATGAGCATACAAGAATCTTTGGCAGCCATCTTTGTGGACAATCCACAGTAAAATTTAAGTGGCAGTTGTTAAATCTTACTCAGCTTCCAGGTGCCCTTCTGCCCTTCTCCCTTTCTTCCTTGTTCCTGCCTAGATTGTGGGTATGATGACTGAAACTTTAGCAGTCATTTTGCAACCACGAGGCAACATGGAAGATGGAAGCTATGCACTGAGAATAGCAGAAAAAAAGAGGGAGATTAGGTTCCTGGTGAGATAGAGGAGCTGCTACACCAGCCAAGGACTGCTGACTTCCAAAGTGTTAGGACATTAAAAAAACAGACCTCTATCTTACTTAAGCAATGTTATTTTTTTCCCAGTGGCCACAGGCTCAGACATGAACAACTGACAGAAGGAATCACATAGCCTACAATGCGACATTCCCTGTTCTTAAAAAATATAAATCATAGCACATATTCTGATTAATCACTTTAGAGCCATAAGAAATATACTAACGCAAGAATCAACATAAAGGTTTAGTGACAAGTACTTTACCTCTAAGATGCTGGGAGTCAGTCCCTGGGTGAGGGCTTATGAGAAAGTGTTAAAAGGCTACTTAATACTTTCATGTAAACACTGCCTGAGAAAAAGACTTTTTTTTTCAGCCAAAACTAAGCTTAAATACCTGTTCTGAACTTCCCACCATTTAGGAAAAAATGGTATGTGCAGTGCAAATGTCGTCACCATATCCTTCCCCTCATCTCCACCCCAGTTTCTCATTTCTCATTCAGTCAACAATCCGTCTCCCATAATTAAAGCTTTATTGTCATGTCTGATTCATGGAAATATAGCCTGCCTTTTCCTCCCTTTTCTAAATTTTTAAAAACACCAATAGGCAAGTTTTAAAAACATAAGAATAGGATTTTTACAGGTGTGCACAAGAAAACTCTAGTACTAGTAAGTAGAAAAGTGGGAATGACAGTCAGGTATTGCCCGCTTGACTAGGGCACACATGTGTCTGAAATGACAAACTGCTCCTCAACCGTCAGGTACAAGTACAGGGGAAATGGCAGCATCAGAGCGTAATACATATTTCTTTTAAAAGTAACCACACTTAGCTATGTTATTATTTCACTCATTTTTGTGTATAGTTTGGCAAATGTTTTGACTTGTGCATGTATTTCAAATTATTGGAGTATTTTAAATTCCTGTCTATTTTAAACTACTAGTTAGCTATCTAAAACAAATGGACACATTCTTGAAATATATCTAAACATAATTAGAATACTACTGCTGCTACATACATTGAAACTTAAGAGTAATATGTAATTTGTTGTGCTGTTTGCAACACTTTAATTTTAAAGCCTATTTACATTAATGCCTGTTCTAGAGAATCCTCTTTGAATATTCACCAAGGTATAGAAAAAACTCGGCTCCTTACAACTTATCTCCTAATCCAATTAAATGTTTATATCTTACTTGAACATTTGTCGAAAGAAAACTTGTTGCCTACACGTTGCATACGTTTCTATTTCTACCATGATAACCTTGGAATTCCAGAGATAACCAATGGATCCTTAACCAATGACCTCTGATTCCAGTGATCTGTTCACGGTCATGCCCCGACAGACGTCAAACCGGACAGCGCTCTGCCACTAACATGCGCACCCCACTCAGCTCAGTGGGATCCACCAGGTCCACACGGTTTCTTTTTTTTGAATTCCCATATTTTTACTTAATCTTTCTGTTCTTTGCTTTCCGTTTCCAATCTCTCACTGCTACAGCATCCACTGACTTTCGATCTTAAAACCCCCTTAAAGTGGTAGCTGTTTCTTCCCATCTGCTGCTCATCATTTACCCACGCAGTTACTCAAAACCCCAGGCTCTATCACTGGTTACAAAATAAAGGGTTCAGCTAAGGTCCTCAAGGAAATGATTAATGCCCAGCCGCAATAAAATAACCACTCCCCGGTCCCTCCCACACACATCATCTCATTAGCATGATTTCTTTTTAAGGCTATTACCATGAACGCATTTGGTAGAAGGTCCTTTCACCTGACCCCAGCCCTGGAAAACGATTCTCCTGACCCCAGCCCTGGAAAACGGTTGTGTCCAGGCCCTTATCCTAAACCACCAGCTGCCTTCGCTCTCCTCTTCAACTCATTCTGTCCACTGACTGCTTGAGTCCTGTGACCCAACTCTGACCAGGACGCGAGAGTCAATGGGCTCACCTGGTTCCGTTGCAGACCGGTACGCGGGCTCACCTGGTCACTCGCGGACTCAGTCGTACGCTCACCTGGATCACGCTGGGACTCGGGCACGATCTCACCTGGTCACCGCGGAGCCGCACCTGGGTTTCCCCTTCCTGCCGGCGCCTCTGAGGCCGCTCTGGAAGAGGCTCTGCGCTGCTGCAGCCTTCATGCCGGGCTGAGTGGTCAGCAGGGAGTTCTAGCCAAGTTATCCCGTGTGCCTCGAAAGAGACAGCTGCTTGGAATAGGTATACTCTATTTCGCGGGGTCTTTGCGTTCTGAGTGACCCCTCTAGACCAGTTCCCTCGGTACACTGACGGAGACCTCCCCGGCGCTCTTCTTTTTTCTCCCTTTGATTAGGGAATCCGCTGCGAAGAGCGGGGGACCCATCGGAAAAAGAAAATTACTTTTCCCCCTGCTGGTGATTGTGCGGAACTGCATGTAGTGGAACAAAACCGTAAGGTTTCCTTCCTAGCAGTTACTGTTGGCGTTTTCCCCATTCCTCCCCGCTCCACCCCCCGTCAAAAGTTTTGAAAACTTTCCTTTTTATTCATTTTCCTTTTTAAAGTGCCATGTTAATAGAAGGCAACTCATAGTTAGCCTCCAGAGTAACGAGAATGAGAATAATTAAGACATACACCATCTTTCCATTTTTCTCCCCTCCAGAATTTATTTAAAACATTACAAACATGAAAGTAGGCAGAAGAGTATAATGAGGTTCTAGCTTTTGGTAATGGTGGACTAACCTTCCTGCAAATAACAATTATAATATCTGAGCAAAACATTTTAAAAAGTTATTTGAAAGCCTTGGAGATTGACTAAAAGAAGGCAGAAACTGGAGAGGAGACCACCCTTGGAAGATGAATGGAAATTGTTGAGATTTGTGAGTCTGTGGCTTTTCATCCAAGGGTAACTTCAATCCAGGAGCAGCTCTAACTGCAGAGAGCCACAACCTGAGTGGCTTGATGGGGACAGTGAACAGAGTTTGAGGCCATTAGAACTGAAGCATTAGGGTGGATAATCCAGGGAGAAATACATGGAGAGGAAGAAACCCCAAGTATGTGTAACATTATTTTCTATTGGCATCGTAACACATTACCACAAGCTTAACAGCTTAAAACAACACAGATTAATTATCTTTCAGTTCTAGAGATCAGAAGTTCTGTATAGGTCTCTCTGGACCAAAGTCAATGTGTTGACAGACTGTTCCTTTCTAGAAGCTATGGAGAAACCGTTTGCCGCTCATTCAGGTCAACAGAATTCAGTTCCTGTAGTGGTAGGACTAAGTTTCCTGCCTTCTTGCTGGCTGTCAGCTGAGGGTTATTCCCAGCTCCTACAGGCCACTGTTGCATTACATGACTTGAGGCTTCTTTCCTCCATCTTCAAAGCCAGCAACTTTGAGTGGAGTCCCTTTCATGCTTCAAATCTGTCCTTCTTCTGTCTCATCTCTAACCTAGCCCAAAAAGGTTCTCTGATTTTAAGGAATCATGTGATTAGACTGGGACCACCCAGATTCTCCAGAATAATATCCCCATTTTAAGGTCAGTAAACTTAATTGCATCTGCAAAATTTCTCTTGCTATGTAAAATAACACATTCACAGGTTCCAGGGATTAGGACGGGACATTTTCAGGGGCCATTGTGCTACCTATCAGAGTCTGCCCTCTGACTCCTCAAATATATCACACTCTAATATCAATAACTACATTAAATCTAAATATACTAGGCATGCCAATTGAATGACAGAGATTGTCAGACTGGATTAAAAACGAAACAAAACAAAAGCAAGACCCAACTGCATCCTATATTAAAAAAAAAAAAGACTTTAACTACAAAGAAACAAATAGGTTGAAAGTAACAGCATGGAAAGAATTACACCATGTAAAGTGAAAGAATAAGAAATCTGAAGTGGCCAACAAACAAATGAAAAGATGCTCACCATCACTAATCATAAGGCAAATGCAAATCGAAACCACAGTGAGATATTATTTCACATCCATTAAGATGGACACTATTAAATATACAAAAACACAATAAAAAGTGTTGATGAGGATATGGAAAAATTGGAATGCTTGTGCACTATTGGTGGGACTATAAAATGGTGCAGCCACTATGGAAAACAATATGGAAGTGCCCGAAAAAAATTAAAAATAGAATTACCATATGATCCAGCAATGCCACTTGAGTATTTATCCAAAAGAATTCAAAGCAGAATCTCCAAGAGATATCTGCACACCCATATCTACTGCAGCATTAATCAAAGTAGCCAAGATATGGAAGGAACTCAAATATCCATTGACAGATGAATGGATTAAGAAAATCTGGTACATACATACAATGTAATATTATTTAAAAAGAAGAAAATCCTATAACATGCTACAACACAGGTAAACCTCAAGAACATTATGTTAAGTGAAATAAGCTAGTCACAAAATGATAAATACGGTATGACTCCACTCACATACATATCTAAAGTAGTCCAGCTCATAGAAACAGAAAGTAGAAAGGTGGTTTCCAAGGACCAGAGAGGGTGGGGAGGGAAAACGAGTGTTTAATGGATATAGTGTTTCAGTTTTACAAGATGAAACAGTTCTAAAGATCTGTAGCACAACAATGTAAATACACTTAACACTACTCAACTGTACATTTAAAAATGGTTAAGATAGTAAATTAAATGTTTTATGTTTTTTTACCACAATAAAAAAAAACTGAAGGGGCTATATTAATACTTGACAAAACAGACTTTGAGACAAAATACTCTAGAAATAAAGAGAGAATTTTCATAACGATTAAAAGGATCAATACATCAGGAAAACATAACAATTATGTCTTTATGTACCTACTATCAAAGCTTCAAAATACCTTAAGAAAAACTAACAGAACTAAGGGGAGAAGTAAGCAAATCCACAAACATAGTGAAAGATTTTAAGACTTGCTCTTGACAATCAATAGAACAACTAGACATCAAAAATTCAGTAAATATATTGACTATCAAGAAAACACTATAGTCCAGGGTTGGTGAACTACAATCTACAGGCCAAATCCCACAAACGAAGTTTTCTTGGACAACAGTCACACCCATTTGTTTACGTGTTGTCCATGCCCCTCTGTGGCTGCTATCACAGAACTGAGTAGATGCAACAGAGACCACATCGCTTGAAAAGCCTAGAATAGTTAATATGGGCCTTTCACATGAAAAGTTTGCTAACTTTCTATTCATTTCAAGAGTTTGTGATTGCTGTTGGAGCATTTGCATAATAGCTGCTTTAAAGTCTTTGTCACATAATTCCAACATCTGTGTTGGTGTCTTTTGAGGGTATTTTCCCATGTGAGTTGAGATTTTCTTGGTTTTTCATATGCCAAGTAATTTTGAATTTTCTACTTGAAAATTTAAATATTATGTAATGAGACTCTAGGTTTTGTTTAAATCTTATGGAGAACATACATATTTTTGTTTTAGGCAATAGACCTTCTACAAGTTCAGGCTACAAGTTCAACCTACCTTCTGTGAGCTGTGGTTCAACTATAAATTCAGTTTTCAAAGCCTTTGCAGTGCCATTCAGATAGATCCTGAATATGTTCTACTCAGTGGTCATATGGGGCCTGGTTGATGATCTGTTAGTTCCATTCTTAAAGTCACTGGTATAATGATCAGATCCATGTGTACATAGCTCGGTGGTGAGCCTGGAAATTTATATACAACTTTATAGAATTTCCCTTTAAGTTAAAGAAGAGCTCTCCTCTCTCCACAATCTCCCCAGTATTTTCTAGTTCCCTATAATTCCCCTTTTGGTTCTACGGCCAGGAAGCTGGGGCCAGAAAGTTACGCCACTGGTGGATACTTCTGTTACTGCTTCCATCTTTGGCCAAGTGTCAGAGGATAGGGAGGGGAAAAAGGCAAATAGAGATTGGTCAATTGGAGAGGAATATTCCCCTTCCTCAGAGTTTTGGCTCCTGCTGGCTCCCGCTGTAGCCTTTGCTGCTGCCACCGCAGGATGGCTTGAGGGCTGGAGCTCAAGAACATGAAGAGAAAGAAAAAAAGCACGCAGAATTCCACATGCTCTTACTGGGTGTTAGGCATTTCCTGTTACTTAGCCAGAAATCAAGGGTCTCTCTCCACACACACTCTAGTGCCCACTTCTGGGCTTCAGGCTGCACTGCATTCAGGCAAGCAGATATCAAGCAACAAAAATGGTAAACTCACCTTTAGTTCGTCGGTACTTCAGGTCTTTTCCATTCAGTCTGCTCCTATTTACTTTTCAGTTTTCCTATGGGTGCTCAATGCATTCTGTCTAGGCATTATAGTTGCATTCAGTGGGAGAGTCAGGAAGGCCAGTGTGGCAGGGTGAGGGTGGGCACATGTAACAAGGTGAGGTCTCAGGTGAAGCACTGACCAGCCAGGCACTTGTGTTCCAAGTGCAATGAGGAGCCTGGAGAGGACTCTGAGCAGGGACACTCCGTGTCCTCCAAATTATTTACATTTTAAGAAGGTTGCTTTATCTGCCCTTTTAAGAATGGACTGGGAGAGAGAAAGCAGGAAAGAGAGGAAGCAGAACAAGAATGTAGGGGGCTGTGGTTAGGGGTGCAGGCAAAAAGAGAGTGGCCAAGGAGTGAAGAGAAGTGGGCAGTCTTGGTTTGCTTTTGGCAGGGAGTCTGCAGGCCCTGTGGGAAGATTGGCTACAAGGGGTGGAGAGAGGAAGCAGCAATGAGGCTTGGTGGGGCTAAGATGGAAGAAACTGGGAAGCGGGGCAGATTGGTGGGAGAAATCAAGGTGGTATTTGGGCCCCAGTGGATATGAGAAGACAAGGTGCAATGCAAATAGAGATGCTGAGGAAGCATCTGGATATAGCAGTGTAGTGCTCAGAGGAGAGAGAAGAGGCGCACTTGAAAGAAAATGTGCTGAGAAGCAAGGAGAATACTTGTGCATACACACATAATGCATTCCCCCTCTTTTCTGCTTTATTGGTTAGTGAAATGGAAAAAAGAATCTAGAAACAGATGCAACTATGTTTTAAAAAACTTATATATGATAGACTGGCATTTCACTTATGCCATAGGGTTTTGAGGATTACATGAATTAATACAAGACGCTTAGAAAAGTGCCTGACACACATTCAGTGTTCATTGCATCTTTTCTTTTCCTTGCTTTTTTTTTTTTTTCAACTTCAATGTCAATGGAAAAAGACCAGTTTACCTAGTAAGAGGTCTGTGCATAACTTGCTATCCATTTGGTAAAAATGTCAGTTAGATGCTCTGCCTTATACTTAACTGAAAATACATTTCATATTGATTAAAGATGTGCATGGAAGAAATCAAACTAGAAAAGTATTAGAAAAACATCTAGATGAATAGTTATGTAGCTTTGGCATAAACAAGGCCTTTTTAAGTTCCACAGAAAACCCAGACCCAATAACAAAGAGTTTGACCACATGCAAAATTCTGTATGGCAAAATGCTATAAACCATGCCAAAGATAAGAGGTAAATAATAAAGTATTGAATCATATATGACAAGCAGAGGATGAATTTC
Organism: Pteropus medius; assembly: GCF_902729225.1. Taxonomy (NCBI): domain Eukaryota; kingdom Metazoa; phylum Chordata; class Mammalia; order Chiroptera; family Pteropodidae; genus Pteropus; species Pteropus medius. The sequence goes on along the minus strand of NW_024340849.1, from coordinate 28,876,264 downwards.
TCCAAAATACAAAGATCTCCTAGAAACTGATAAACAATCTAACAGAAGATTTCTCTTCACAAGAGAAGATACAAACTGTCCAAATATGAAAGAGGTCTTTATCTCATTAGTATTTAGGTGAATGACACTCTTTGCCATTTCACCTATCCAATTTGACCCAACTTTCTCAAACACTGATATTGGGGGTGTGAATTACTACATTTTTTTGGATGATGTGGCAAACAAAAAAAAAATGTGCATATCATTCCATTCAGTAATTTCTCTTTTAGGAATTCAGATGAAAGAAATAAAAAAGCACCAGTATATTCAAAATGTTTGCTGCTGCACCATTTGAACTAGCAAAGCACTGAAAAAAATGTAAATGTCCATCAATAGGAAAATGGTTAAATAAATTATGGTTCATTACATTTTGTAATTTTGTCAGCTGTTAAAAAGCATGTGTGAGAACTATCTATCCTGACCTGGAAAGATGTCAGTGACCTGTTTGTTGTTAAGGAAAAAGGGAAGTTATGTATTAGGAACTAATATTCTATTTTTGGTTTTGGTATTTTGTGTTTTGGGGTGTGTGTGTGTGTGTGTGTGTGTGTGTGTGTGTGGTGGTGGTGGTGTTTATACATTCATACATGTACTTATGTGTGTAAGGACACAGAAGATACCCAAATGCCAATGTTGATCACCTCAGAGAAGAAGGAAAGGTGGGACGAGCAGAAGTAATAACCTTTCTCTTGAAAAACTAAAATGTATCTATATAGATGTATATGTATACATTTTCTTTGCAAAACTTTCTATCACTTGACTCCTTTCTGAAATTAAAAATGAAGGGTAAATAAGGGTTTAGTATCCAGAATATATTTCAAAAAAACAAAAACGAAACACACACCAACAAAAACCTCTTACGACAACTACCAAAGGGAAACAACCCAATTTAAAAATGCGCAAAGGACTGGAAGACATACAAATTGCCAACAAAACATGTCAAAAGATGCTGAATGTCATTAGTCATTAGGGAAATGCAAATCAAAACCACAATGAAATGCCATTTCACTAGGATAGTTAGAATTAAAAAACAAAAACAGAATACAAGCGTTGGTGGGGATGTGGAGAAACTGGAACTCTTGTTAAACATGGAATTACCATATTACCTAGCAATTTAACTCCTAGCTATATAGCCAAAAGAAAACAGGAACTCGAAAAAACACACGTTCGTGTTCATAGCAACACTAGTCACAATAGCTAAAGGTAGAAACAACTCAAATGTCCATCAACAAATGAATGGATAAACAACATGTGGTATACATGATGTAATATTCTTCAGCCATAAAAAGGAATGAGGTTCTAATACATGCTACAAGGTGAAGGAACCTCAAAAAACATTACACTAAGTAGAATCCAGACATGAAAGATCACAAATATGATTCCACTTATATAAAATTTCCAAAAGAAGTAAATCTGTAGAGACAGAAAGCAGATTAGTGGTTGCCAAGGCTTGGGAGCAAGGGAAGAATGAGGAGCACTGCCAAATGGGTATGGTGTTTCCTTTAGGGGTGCTAGAAATGTTTCAGAACTAGACAACAGTGTCGTTTGTGAAACACTGTAAATGTATTAAACGCCAATGAATTGAATTTCATTTCAATTAAAAATAGAAAAAACAACAACAAAAATCCCCACAGCTCTCTTGTGCATGTGCCTAGACCAGGCTGGACTGGAGTCGCTCCTCCCAGGTTGAGGCCACGCTTCTCCCAGGGGTCTCCTTGAGGCGCCCCCACCCCACACCCCATCCACCTGCCTCAGCCAAAGTCAATACGCCGGCTCACGAATCCAGAGGGAGACACAGGCTGAGGAAATGACAACAGGGGTATCAGAAAGGAGGCTCTCAGGAGAAGTGGGTGGGACACTCGGCTCCTTTACATTGCCACCCCTGCCGAGTCAAGTGTCTCCGCCCAGGATGAGATCTGAGGAGCATCCGTGCTGGGCCCGGAGGCGGGGCCAAGAGCAGGAGGAATCCGGAACTCCTGATCGAGAACACTTGTTTCCGGAGGGAGCTTGGATGTCAAAGTACGCAACGCACGGAATCCAGCTTCCGGAGTCTCCTTTTGTTACCGGGTCTTGGGGGGCGGAGGGTACTTCAGTGGCGATGAGGCAGAAGCATTACCTTGAGGCTGCCGCGCGGAAACTGCAAGAGAGCTGTCCGGGCCAGGCCCGCTATCTCCTGTAAGAGAGGGACGGGAGAGGAAACGGGAGGCGGGCGGCGAGATGTTCCCTAGTTTCTTACGGGTCTCTTTCTCCTTTACAGCTGGGCCTACAGCTCGACACACGGTAGGGAGAACGTCCGTCGGTTGTGTGTCAGGCCCTCACCTCCGCGCTCCACTCCATTCCTCACCGCGCTCAGCATTATCCAAAATAGACTCTGATCGACCCACTGCCCTCGTAAAACCCCCCCAAGGCTTCTCAGTTTCGTCATAGATCCACATTTTTTGCCTGACCGATTAGCGGTATTTGACACATTGATCAGCCCTCTCGAAATAGTTTCCTCATTTGACTTCCGTGTTATCACATAGTTAACCTCCTACCTCTTTTGCCTGTACTTGTCTGTCTGCTTTGCTTGTTCCTCCTAATTTCTCCAGTCACTATAATTATTAGAGTGTACCAGGACTATGTTCTTGGTCCTCTTTTCTAGCTACACTCACTTGGTGACAGTTTTCTATCCGATCTTAATGGCTTTTCAATTCTGTTACTGAGGACATCCAAATTTATATCCTCAGCACAGACCTCTCCCTCGAATCCTAGACTCATATCCAGCTGCCTTCTCAACAACTTTTGAATGTGTTAGGTCATTCAAACCCGAGTTTTACCCCCCAATACAGTTCTTCCCATGGCAAGTTTGCCTGAAACCCAAGCCCAAGGTAACTCCTCCTTAGAGTTAATTGGCCCAAAAACCTTGGGGCCATTCTTGATTCCCTAACAGCATTCCTTCCCAAGCCAATATGCCAGCAAATTCTGTTGGCTTTAAAATATATCCTAAATCTAACCACTTCTCGCCACATTCATCTTAACCACCACCCTGGTCCAAGTCATCCGTCCTGTCTTCTGGGTTATCGCCAACAGCTCCCATGCATTTCTAAAGGCTGTTCTCAATCTAGCAGCCAAAGTGAGGCTAATAAAAACCTAAACTAGATCATATCACTTCTCTGCTACAAAGTTTCAAATGAATTCCCATCACAGAGTAAAACTGAAAATCTTTTAAAAGGACTCAGGCCTTAACATCATAGGCCAGCATTACCTCTGACCTGCTTGCCCTTTGTTCATATAATTTTAACCACTGCTAGGCTGTTACACAGCCTTTGCAGTGGCCCTTTTTTCTGCCTAGAACTCTTAATTCTTGTCTGCTTGGATTCCTTCCTCGCTTCCTGTGGTATCTGCGAATGTCACTCCAGGAAGTCTTCTCTGGCTATCCCATTTAAGATTATAGCAGCTCCATCACCACTCCCTATTCCCCTTTCCTGTCTTACTTTTTTCATCCTAGCACTTAGCATTCTGTGTTGTTATATTTATTGTCTGTCCACAAATTGTCCATTGTTCACTGCCAAATCTATAGCACCCAGAACAGTGCCTGGCACTTATGAGTCACTCAGAAATATGAATTAATTTTACATTTGGCAGAGCTAAGTTACAAGCATGGTGCTTCGCTCTTTGTAGTGCTGTTGTATCCCTAGCACTTAGCACAGTGCTTACCAGCAGTCGTTGAATAACTAGATGGTGTGCCTCCCTTCCTTTTCAGCTACACCACCTTCACACTCTCACCTTTCCCTCAATAGCCATGCTTTCTTTTTCACTGCACTTCTGTCTGAAAGCCCTTTATCATAAATGGGTGCCATCTCCAAATACAGATAGAATTTATAGTCATCTGTGACAAATTTTGTCAAGCTATGCCTTTGAAGTGTTTCTGGCAGTCCGTGCAGTTTAATAATTTCCAGGGCATTTAAATGATATTATGTTATAGTTCTTACCAGCCTTATCCTCACTTGTTTAGGGCTCCCCTACAATTTTTTAAAGATAACTTTTGATGGTTAGTGAGTGCTTTGATTGCATAAAGGATCCAGGGCAAATCTGTCCTGTTAGCTTGTACTGAGAGAGCTACCTACAGACAAAGCCCTGCCCACAAACCACTAAATTGTGCTAATTATTTTAAAAAGAAACAATCACAGTAAAATTTGTTATTTTTTGATAAATGTGTTTGTAAAATAGGTGAGACATAAAGCATTTTTTATTTAGTAGCAAAAAATGAGCAACACAGGGGAATTACTATCTGTTGCTAAAAGGAGTGAATGGATAGAATTATAGTGTTTTGCAAAGTAAATTATTGCCATTTTATCTTTTTGTAAATTCTCATGTTTTGAGTTTGCTTAAGGGGAATGTATATCTTCTTATATTCAATAATATACTTTTTCACATTTATAATAAAGTTTGAGGTAACAAAATAGTCTGATTTGGTAAATCATGATTTTCATTTGTATAATTTTAGATGCTAAAAGCACTTTTGAAGGAACATGTCCATACTGTTTCCAGTTGCTGGTTCTGGATAACTATCGAGTGCGCCTCAAACCCAAGCCCAAACTGACACCCAGAATACAGAAACTTCTTAATCGAGAAGCAAGAAATTATACACTCAGTTTTAAAGAAGCAAAAATTGTGGAAAAGTACAAAGACTCCAAAAGTGTATTGGTAAGATTTCAATTCCAGTATGTATAAAGTAGAATTTTCTTTCACTTAAAAGGACATTAAGAATCAGCCTGGACATAACTCAGAGATTTGTTATAGTATATTTAGATTGTCAAAATATATACATAAAATATTTTCCTAGTGATTACTGTTTCATCAGTATAGCTTTTGTCACAATTACTTAAAACCAAACATCATGAGCTCTCAATTGTTCTCAGATCTTATTGTTGAGCACAGTTCTTTTCACAAATTTGAGGATTTCTTGAGCTGACCAATGTGACTTTGCCTGAACTGCATCTACCAGTAAATTATTTTTTTCAGTTAATGGTTGTTTTCTTCAAACAGCAGTACTTTATTTATTAGGTATCAGTGTCACTTCTTCAGTCATCCCCGCTCCATGTCAGTATGTATTTAAGTTTATGCCCAACAAAGGTAAGTACATCTTATGTTCATTCATGAAACCTTTATTGAGGGTCATCTTATGCCAAACAATGCTAAATATTGGGGATAAAAATGGAATAAAACAACCAAAATCAAATTACTTATGGTTTATTTTAGAGGTCTGTATCAGATATATTTTATCATTTTATCTACATTTTCTGTGTTAACATTTATCAACATTTCCAGTGCCTGTTTCCTACCAGGCACTGACTATGCTGGGCACTGGACAATATGACCCCTTAAATCGGGCCCAAGACTCTAATTAGTAACAGTTTGGATTGGAACTGCCATATTTAGGGGTTTACCAGTATTGGACAGGTAAATGCATTTTGCTTTGTCATAAAACTGCTTAACCTATATTCGGTCTCTTCAAAAAAAGGATAAAGCAAGTTATATTGACCTTTGATATATGCAGATGTTCCATTTGCATTTTCATTTGCTCATGAACATCAGAGTACTTCTCAGCTGAACTAGTTTGTGCTCATTTTGTCGAGGCCTGGGCTGAGTCCTGTGCAGTGTGAGTCAGATATGTCAAAGAAAGGCATTTAGCTAGAAAATGGGCCATTTCTTGAAAAAAGAATCCTGAAAAGAAAATCAGCCTCTAGAGCTGATGAAGTGAAGAGGTGTGAGAATGTGAGAATTCATTTGATTGGCTTTATAAATTACTTTAGACCTATAGTTACAGAATTACTAAGGATCTGAAAGGGTCACTTAAATGTTCAGTGATATTTTATGTTCTGTTGGGAAAAGGCTTGGAGTTCATCTGCAAAAAATACTAAATGTCTACTGCTATTATAAAGAACATCCAGGGGTAAAGGGTATCACTCCCAGTCGCCTCAGTTCTCCTTAAACATGATTTTACATGGAAAAACTAGAGATTTTGTTATTTTAAAAGATGTTTTAAATACAAATGTTTAGCCATTAATTTTTTTATTGGAGAGTTTCCCCTTTTAAATTTGTTTTGTCTGATTCCTACTGCTAGGTTACAAGCCCCCCGAGGGCAGCCTCAGTTACTCACCCTGTAGTACCTGGTGTAAACCCCTATGTATAAGAATTTAATGAACATGTAGTTTATTGGATTAAATTATAAGATATATCAGGCCAAATATTTCCTCTTTTTATGGTAGTTGATCACTTGTAAAACATGCAACAGAACAGTTAAACATCATGGTAAAAGTAGAAGCTTTCTATCAGCATTGAAGAGCAATCCTACCACTCCTACAAGTAAACTCAGCCTGAAGACACCAGAGAGAAAGACTCTAAGTTCTGCAGACCTAAATCATGATGTGTCTGGTTCTAAAGGCAAAAGCCCAGCACTGATTTTCAGGTATCTTGATTCATTAAGCTATTTGAATTGCCATTGTTAACTCCTGCATGTTTCTTCTAATTTTCTGCTTAATATACACTCCCTAAATTTGCCATGCAATTCTGTCCTTAGTCCCTTTTTTTCCTCCATACCCTTTTCTTCTTGTGTCATATACTCCCATATCTTCCATTCTTATGTCTGTATGACTTCCAGTTATATTCCTCTACTCTCAGCTTCTCCCTGGGCCTGTTCAGCTGCCTGCTAAATATATCTACTTCACCCTCCCCATATGTCCCCAGAGCTAACTACTCAAACCTGCCCATCCTCCTGAGTTCTTTATTCTGTGGATAAACATACCCATTCTGACCTGAAATGGAGAGTACAGTTGACAACTCCTACCACCTTGGCCCTTGTCCAGTTAGCCACCAGTTTCTATCCCACTTTCTCTCTCTCTTTTTTTTTCTACTGCTGTTATATGTTCAGGTCTTTATTCACTTTTTGCTGGGACCACAAGAATTTTGAGTATTCCTGTTTAGAACTCTTCTAGTCTGATTAGAAGCACCTTACTGTGAGGCATGTGGACCTCCAGCATGGCATTCCAGCCATTACTATCTGGTACCAATCTATCTGCCTGTCTTACTTTGCCTAATTCATACTATTTGTCAACAAAACTGAAAACTCACAGTTTACTTTTCTGCTCTAAACATTTGTTCTTGCTACTTCCTCTACCAAAAATTCCTATGGAAATCTAACTGAATAGAGATTTGTCAAATGATACTAAGTTAACAATGACTGGACATATGTTTTACTTTTAGTAATCCTCAACACTCTATTCACTATGATGGTCAATAAATTTAATTCCATAGCAGCTGTAAAAGGAAATTTTGAACATTTTGTTACAAAAGAGAAACTGAGTCTGGTAGTTTCTTGAACTTAAATAACAAAATTCAGGAAGGACCTGATTATCTCTGCTTACTGAATTTTTTTATATTGGGTTTGATGTTTATAAATTGGGTAAGAATTAAAATTTCAAATCTAGTTTTCTCTGTATTCTTAATTATTTTGATATTTGGTATGATGGAAATTCATCATGGAAGTTTCCACTTTACTGGATAAATGTAGATAAAAGAAAATTTGGCATATTTAAAATAATTCACTTGCATTTAGACCAGAGCGCTTCTTCGATATATGAAGGAATGAGACAGGTATTTCATATTTATCTTACAGATGGGGAGTTACAACAGGGATCAGACTGCAAACCCCAAATAAGGGTTTGGGGGATGGAACACAATTGGAGGGAATGAAATTGAACAAGGCATAAATCTACACATACCAGATGGGGAATCATTTATTGAGTGGATAATTTAGAGGACCTCCTCTGTGCCTAGCACTGTTAAAAAGCACTGGAATATACAATTAGGACCATGTGTCTGCGCTATGGAGCTTACATTCTGGGGGGGAGATACAATGGAATGGTACCTACATGTGTAGGTAAGATCCTTCGCTTTTGAGAAAGTAAGTGGTCTTGAGCTGAAAAGGAGAAATATGTTTTTAAAGTTCTTGCAAATCTTGATGTCAGACTTAAAAGGAACCCAGACCTGATGACACTTTACTTTTAGCCTTCTTTTTCACGTGTGATAGAATCTTCAAGAACCACTCAGTATACCAACTAAATGTTGCCTATAGCCTATTCAGTTAGGAGGAACTGTGCTGGGTACAGCCACGACTTGTATATGGCCATAATACAGAAGAGCAGAAAACGATTCTCGTAGCAGATATCTAGGCTAAGCAGGAAGAACACTTTAAATTGTCATTTGTCAGTATACCTAAGTGTGGTTTTATGTTTCTTTTCAGAACACCTACATCTGGACAGTCAACACCCACTTGCTCCTCAAAGAATACGAGCAAAACAAAGAAACGCTTCTCTCAACTGAAAATGTTGCTTAGTCAAAGTGAATCCCAGAAGAGTCCAAAAGTGGACTTCAGAAATTTCTTATCTTCTTTGTAAAGGATGGACTATGAAAATAAATGTTTAATGTAATTTCTGAAACTAAACTTAGAAAAGAACATTTAAAAACTTACTTTTTTTTTTTTTTGGACATCTTTAACAATCCAACTAAAGTGTCATGATTTCAAAACTGATTTTAATTAAAACAAAAGCTGATGTGGCAATAATGTTAAGTGTTAAGGAAAGAAAATGTCAGCTGTCTTTTAAAATCCATTTTAATATGTCTTAAGGACTGGAAAATCAGTCTGGTAAGAGCTAGTAGCTGGCACTGCACTGGTATGCCACCTGTATTCTCTGCTTCAGTGACGTGGCACCTTGGACCCAGGGCCTCTGCAGAGGCTCTCAACTTCTGGGCCAGGGGTCATCTCCAGTGGGGAAGACCTCTTTTTCAGTTGCTTTCTCAGTCCCGGACACTATGACAGAAGTTGAGCTCTGTTCTCTTGGCCATTTGGGACAGGGTCGTAGCCCCCAGGCCTGGCTGCAGCCTCAAAAACAAGCCTCCTCTACAACTACCTGGATGCCTGGGACCAGCTCCCTGGCTGCTCTTGTTTATTTTTAAAATACATAAAAACAAGCATCCAAAAGCAAACTCTTCTTGGCATTTTTCAGTGTGTATGGAGAAAATAACCTCATTAGAATGACTGAAATGTGCCTCCCTCACCAGGGTGGTTGTGAGGATCAAAAATACATGAACGGTCCTGTCAGTAGTAAATATATATGACATTGATTATATTAATTTCTCCTCCTTTAAGTAGCAGTTTTTTTCATTGTCATTTTCAGAAGGAAATTGAGACCTTTATGAGAGGGTCTACTCACTCCTTTCCAGGTGTCTATAGTCTTAGTACTAATTCAGAAAAAGGATCAAGTGTGTGTACTTGTTTTTCCACAATCACCTGCATAACTGTCTATTAGTAAAATCTGAACATTATTTCTATTTTGCATGCAAAGGTATGTGGGGCATTACTGATTCTAGATGATTCGGATACCAAATATTTCATTTGTACAACATCCTGTTGTTTCTTTGCTAATGTCTCACCATACATGGCATTTCATTTGCTCTAGTGAAGGCTTATTTCAAGTAACAGCTTAACTATCTCAAATCTTTTCTGGAACACAGATATACTTTTTAAAAATGACAGACTAGGACTGAATTCAACCTGTTTATTTAAAAACTAAATAAATAATTTAGATATTTATAGTGTTTCCAACCCTCTCTGCTGCTTAAAGTTTAAAACTTACTTTTCTCTCATTAGGGCTTGGTAAACTGAAAAGCCAAGGTTAGTAACCAGTTGGTCTCGTATTTGTGTGAAGTGAAATTACACTTCTAGTGTCAGTATTAAAGAGGGATGGTGAGGGTCAGCATTCTGCTTTAGTCTGAGTCACAGGCTGTGGGGCTGGGCCTTCCATCCTTTTGTGTCCACAGCATCTGGCGTAATACTTTGGTCATGACAGATAATTTACCTTTCTGGCTAACTTCACTCTGGAACACCTGTTTCTCTTGAACTCTTGCTCTTCCGTTTGTTTACCCCTCTCCCTGATCACCTGGGCTCTTTTGTAGTTCTCAGAACATACTATCTTCTTGCCAGCTTTGGGCCTTTGCACATGGTTCTGGAGACTGCTGTCTACTCCAACCCCACTGCATTATGAGGGGCCACTCGTCACAGTGCTGGTGACGCTGTAAGTTTCCTGTTTCTGATTGTGTCCCTAAATGCCTGTGAGCTCTTCGCAGGTCTGCGTGATTTCGCCTGCGCCTCCAGCACCTAAGTTTCCTCCCCGGCACATAGCAGCTGCTCTGCAAATATTCCTAAACTACTACATTTAAATTCAAATTCCTTAGCCTGCTTGTCCCATACTAGGTTTGGAACTAAGATCTTTTCCAGCCACGTGACTGGAAAGTAGATAAGCAGTAAAAGCAGAAACTCCTAGGTGGGGAGTTGTTTACGTTACCTTAGTTTCAAATGAAGGATGCCACCTGATTCTTGACTTCTGTTTGGTAGAAAAGGTCTTTGGGTATCTCTAACGAGGGTATTAAAACTATAGTGTGGACATAAAACTCTTAGAAAAAAACAAAGGACTAGGTCTTCATAACCTTGGATTAAGCAAGCAATGGTTTCTTAGATAAAACACCAAAAGCACAAGCAGCAAAAAAATAAATGACTTCATCACAATTAAAAACTTGTGTGCTTCAAATGAGGCATGCCATCAAAGAAGTGAAAAAATAACCCACTGAATGAGAGAAAATATTTGCAAATCGTGTATCTTAACTGTTAAGGAGCTTGTATCCAAATTATAAAGAACCTTTAAAGATCAATAAAAAAAAGACAAGACATGGAAAAAAGAATCTGAGCAGACAATTCTCCAAAAAATTAATGTCCAACAAGCATACTCCTTGGTATATACCCAAGAGGACTGAAAGCATGTCTACACAAAACTTTGTATATGAATATTCATAGCATTATTCATAATAGCCAAAAAGTAGAAACCACCCAAGTATTCATCAACTGTTAGACACAAAATGACATCTATACAGTGGAATATCATTCAGCTGCAAAAGTACATTACTGATACAGTTAGAACATGGATGAAACTTGAAAGCATGTTAATTGAAAGAAGTCAGACACAAAAGGCCAAATACATGATTCAATTGATATAAAATGCTCAGAATAAGAAAATACATAATTAGTGGTTGACTTGACGCTAGGGGAATCTGGAATAACTACTCATGAACATAATATGGAGTTTTAGGGTGACAAAATTAGCAATGATTGCACAACTCTGAATATACTAAAAATCACCAAATTCTACACTTTAAAATAAGAGTGGATTTTATCGCATGTGAATTATATCAGTAAAACTTCTTAAAAATGAAAGTAAACATTACCTTAAAAAATTATAGTGTTGGTACTTAGGTTTAAATGGAAATGATAGTCATGTAAAGAGAAGCAGCAAATGGGCAATGGTGGGGCTGACTGAGCAGCTCTTGATTCCTGGACCTCAATCCCATTGCCGTCTGGCCTGTTTGTACCAGCTGCAGTGCTCCTGAAGACAGCTCCACTTAGCTCTCAGCTGCTTGTCCAGTCATGACATGTGGAGCCAGGAACATGTGATGATCAGCGTGTCACTGACCCTGTGCACTGCAGCAAGCCTATGCTAAAGGCAGCCATCATGAGGAAGGGAGGTCCTCATCAGCCAGAGAGGGAAGGGGTGAGCAGTATCTTGAGAGAGAAAACCAGACAAACAGGAATGGGTGGGAAAGAGGCAGGAGGGGACGAAGATCTAATAATTGTCTCATTAGTGTCACAGAACAATGACAATCTGTAGGCCAAAATCATCTTCAACATATCCTAGTTCTGTGCTGTCCCTCAGAACAGCCCTTTGAGCTTTTACTGCAAAAAAGACAATGGTAACTTTTAATGTGATCCTTTCAAATTTTAGCACTCTAAGTAATGTTCCTAAGTGTATCACTACAGAGATGGACAGTGGGACTCAAAACACAATTGCACATTTGAGACATTGCTCTGCTTTAAATCTTCCTCTAATTTTCTCAGCAGTGCCTCCCTTTCTTGCTTCTCCCCTGTTAAAGATTAGAAGAGACAGGCTTTCTCCTACCTCACAGAGCAATCTAGTCTGGATGTCACTCCTCCTCTGACTCAGGGCTCTTGGTCGATGGAATAGCCCTGCCTTCTTCATCTTCAGCTTCTCTACTGAATCCTTCCTCTCAGCATTTTTTTTTTTTTTTTTTGCTTTCAGTAAACCATTTATTGACGTATAACACACAGAAATGCTCAAAACTCTGACCATAGGCTTAACTCGAGTGTCTCCACTGGACTTGGAAGGCACCCCGTACCTGCCTCTGCACAGCTCTTCTCACACAGGCTGGTAAGATTCATGCCTGGGTGCCTCGCAGTCTGAGCTCTGTGGGGGCTGTAACCCCAAAGCATAACTCAGCTAGAAAATGTTCAATATGCTTCTATCTATCCTGGGACTAAACTTAGAGTAAATATAAATAGGAATTTTTCTGAATAATACTAGTTATTTAAAAAGAAAATCCCATTTTTTTCTTTTAAAAAATATTATGGAGACAATCTTTCACAGACCATTTGTTTTAATTAAATACAATTTGTATTCTCTATTTTGATGCTCAAATTGTTACATCTTGGTGCTTAAGAGCCCCCTTTAAGCTGACTGCTTCATTCTTTTGATTCCATCAGAACTTTGAAAGCATCCTCCTTGCTTTCTTACAAAGTCCCAGGACCACCTTTGTTCTCTCAGCCCTAAAATATGGCAGCAGCCACTCTCTAAGAATCCCTGCAGAAATTCGTAATAATGCCAGATATAGAATGTTGGGGATACTTTTATTGAGGCATAGACATGGTATTGCTACACTAGACCACTCCAGAGGCAGAGCTCAGAAACATAAATTCTTAAAAATACTTTCTCATATTTAAAATTTAACATTACCAAATGCCCACTAGAATGTTTTAACCCTTCAACCAAATAACAGTACCTTTTCATTAACAATTAATTATTCCATTAAGGTTCTTAATTCTAAGAATTACTTGTGTGTTTGGTATAGCCTACTTGTTAAGATTGTAGTCCTTGTGGTCTTACTCCATGGAACCTGGCTGTGCTATTTATTCACTGCTTAATCTTTGGAAATTGTTAATTTCTCTGAGTCTGTTTCTTTACATGTAAAATGAGGAAAATAATACTTACCTCATAAAGATGCTGTGAAATAGACTCAATATGATGTACATGAAAAACACCTAGAAGAGTGGATGGCGTATTGAAAGTGCTTAAGCTCTTTCTGCTATAATCATAATTGATCAAAAAAAAATCTATAAAATCTATGAATATCAACACCAACAATAAAACCATTAGATCTAGCATTATTCCATGGTGGCTGTCCCTGAGTGCACCTCACTAATGATGTAGGCCAACTGTTTTGAAGTATTTATAAAAATATTTTTGTTGATTATATTGACAAAGACTCTCTTCTTGACCAAACTTTAGACAATCTTCTCTGAGCTCTCTTTTCAACTAGGCCTTATTCTTGGGCTCTGTCTTTGGTTTCCCTAGCCCAGTTTTAGTAAGAATCCTGCTAACTCAGTTTAGCGAGAATTCCTCCACCCTTGATGTATCCTCTTAATAATTTCCCATCCATTGATGCCCTCACTTTGCTCCTTGGCCATAGATGCCCAGCTGCCTCTGACATTTGGATATGAAACCCACCTTCCTCTCTTATTAGTATAGTCTTGAAATCTTTTGCAAAAGTCCTGAATAAAGTCTTCCTTAACATTTTAACAAATGTTAGAGAAAGTGATTTTTCTTTAACAATATCCACACTTGTCTCATGTATCTTCTGTCTGGTTGTTTTAAGTATAAGACAGTCTGGTGTTCTAACAAGTGACAGATTTACTTTGGTGGCTGCTTTCTTGAGGAGCATGTAGGTACTGGAGGTTAAGAAAAGTCTATCTGATCTATGAATTCATTTCATTAAATGTAGAAAATCCATGTGGTTCAATCTTGTAAGTTATGTACAAGGGGTCCTTCTAGTCCCGGTTGGGTCTTCCTGTAATGACTCAATCTATAGTTGTAAGTACAAGAGATATACACACGAGTTTCTCTAAATTAATTCTAAGTTATCTTTTACTTTTCTCAAGGATGGAAACTAGCAACAGTTTTGGAATCAACATACTTTTATAAATTGAGCATTCCCAAAATGTTGGTTTTAAACCTTGGGTACAATAATCAACTGTCATTAAAGTTAACAGACAAAAGAGAATGAAATGGTACAGGTGTTTATAGTTTTTTATATATTCATTCCAATCTTTTAAGTCCTTAACCTTGTCTTGATATTAAATTTTTAAAATTTATCTTTTCAGACCTATCAGCTTTTTAGAGAACATTTTCTTACTATCTTCAATATGCGATTATATACATACATATGCAGAAAATATAATCTATAATATTTAAAGTATGTCTTTGAACTTTTAAAAATAAAGTATTTTAAAAAATTTTTAAAAATATAAAATCTCCAGACAGATCATTAGATCAGTCATTTCAGATTATTTCATCATTTCATTCTGATCTTAGGGGAAAAAAAATCACAAAAAGCTCCTATAAAGACTGGGTAATGGTGTTAAGTATCTATGTTTTGGGTTTTTGTTTCAGTATGTTGGAATTACACGTAGAGTGTATAGATCTAAATAATTCTCCCATCCAGAAATGAAGAACTGGGGTGCTGGCCAGAGGACTACATTTCCCACTTTCTAGATGATAAACAGCACAGAAATTTGATTCAGTTGCTATGTGCCCTTTCTACAAATGTCCCAAGTGAGTCTTATTAAAGAAGTTTGGCAAACACTGCCCTAGAGATCCCCAGATTTCTAGTATTCCCCAATTCTGCTTTACATTCAAGGTGTGGTGAGAGGCCTGTGCTCCAAAGAAGGAGTTCAAGGTACTAAGTGAATCTGTTCACTCAACAGCACTTAAGCACTACTGAGCAGTAGGTCACAAATGAAGATCTGGTCTTGTACTCTGCCTATAAGGAACCTGCTGTATAATGACTGCAAAACCTATACTTTATTATCTTATTACTTGGAATTATCTGGAATTTTAAATCATGAAGCAAGTCATGGAGTTCAAAAGCTGGTCTAAAGCAGGTTGTCAAGATGTGGTTCCTAAACCCAGCGCATCAAACATCAAATTGTTACAAATGGAAACTATCAGTCCTTACCCCAGAAGCTCCGTGGTGGGGCCAGCAATCTATAGTTTACTAAGCCCTCCAAGAAATTCTGATGTTCTCTCAAGTTTGGGAATCACTGGCCAAGCAAAGGGAATCTCCTTCAGCAGTTTCTCTACTCTAACATCGCTGAGAACTTCCAATACTTTCCTTCCCTCCCAGTCCATTAATCTCTCCCCTCCACACCCCATATCCAATTAGACTCACAAAAATAATCCACACGTTTCAAAAAGAACATAAAACTTTATTAAGAACATCTTATATTGTCATCAGATACAGCCAAACAAAAAGGTGTAAAGAAACAGGGAAACTTCATCTTCCCATGTGCTAATGCCACCTCAGATCAGACTCATGTGTGGATGGCTAGACTTACGGATGGCAACACATGCTCTGTATAAGTATATTCAGTAGGTAACTCAATGCTCCCTTTCTACACAGAGTACTAGGTTTACACTTTAAAAACTTTCCTATAGTGCAACGACTATGAAATAAGACTATACCTTTAGGAGCTATTTCCTGATAGAGTACAAAGAAATTTAGTAGCTTTATGTTATTTCAAATAATATAAATTTTTAGAATGGAAAATTCAGAAAGGACATTCTAACTTTCCCAATTAATTTGTACTTTTAAGTTTTTTCATTCTAAAGATTTCTCAGAACCAGTTTGATAACTAATCCATGAGTCACTCATCTACAGTGACAACGGACAACCAAGTTTTATTCTTTTAATTTTGCAAATCAAGCTGACCAGGTCATCCCAGATTTTCCTGATTTTGAAGTTTTTATAGAAAAACCATAATTCAGAGTACATGGGAGAAAAGGCAGGAAAGTAGCTGCATCTGGATTGGATTTCCTACAGGGAGAGGTTGGCTACTAAGCACACCTGATTTTCTCAGACCCCCGGGTTGCCCCATGTGATTCTTTTACTTACTGTGGCAATGGAAGGAGCAGAGGGAACGCCAGGGAATCTGTTCAAATTGCCACTCCAGACAGCTCTCTGCACTGTTTGTGGAGAAAAGTGATGATGATACCCATTCGAACCACAGTACCCCTTCTGCAAGTTGTACTGAGATGCTTTTCTTTTGAAGGGCCAGGCTAAACTGCACTCAAAGATGCATGATTTATATCACATACACAGTGGAAAAAATGCTCATGATTTAGAATCTGTTATCATAGTATCCCTACCTAACCCCTCATCTTAGAAGTAGTCTACCTTTTAGAAGACTATTTACTACTAAGGCTTACCATGTAAACTATCCTAAGGCTGAAAACATAACTTCTAAACCAGATCATATCATTTGTGTTTACATTTAGTGAATTAACCAACAACTGAAGATTTGAGGACTGGTCAAAGGGTGGGATTAGGGGTAGGATTCAGGCTGAGCGCTATCACTTATCACGAACTGCATCAAGCTCTTTAAAAAAATAATGCATTTTTATAATAAATATTTAGAGCAGATACTGACATTAAAATCAGTATCTAAGTCAGAAGTCTGTCTTAAACAGTGAAAATATTTCAATGAACTTCTAATAGATTTCAAATATTCCCAAGAAATCATAGTTTATAAATTAGTTTCAAATGGAAAAAAATATATTTTGAATGGATAAATCACCACTTTAGCAGATCATAAATAAGGTCAAGATGTTGGAAATAACTTAATATATAAGTTTTTGCTTTAAGAAAAAAACCCTAACTTATGTAGTATACTTTTATAATGGGTTTTTATAAGTGTGCATTTGGTATATATACACACGCCCCAAGCTAAATCTTTTTCTTCCATATCCTATACTAAGGGACAGAGGTACATCAGACAGACACCTCGATGTGTGAATCTGGCTGCTGCACACCATTTCTTTAGTTAGACTGATGTTACAATGTTACATACAAATGCTGGTCAGGATCTATTCGTAATTTGTCAACTATATTGATTCCCATCAACATGAACTACATTCATGGTTAAGTAGATTGGGTTCCCAGGTGAGTCTTCTGTGGTCGTGTTCACAGGGAACCTAATTGTTATTGTTTCAGTGAGAAAATGTGCCCCGACTCCCAACAGGTGACTAAAACACTTTGGAATAGAAACCATAAATGGATGGAGACAACTTATCTGTGGCTCTGTTTTGGAGAGAGGTCAAATTGTTAAAAAGCACTGTTGCCAGAATTATTGGCTATTAAAAATAAATATTTTCTTTCTCCTTGACATATAAATTCAGTTTAACTATAATCTCTAATACTAAGGAAGAAAGAGTGAAGCCATTCAGACTAGTGAGACATAATTGGCTTGAGGGATTTAAAGATGTTTTATTGACTATCTAATTTAAATCTGCTTACAGCAAAAAGAAAATGTCTAGTATGTAAAGTAATGAATGAAAAAAATATTTATCCTAAGTTATTATTGAGTACAAATCCACAGCTTAACAATGCGATTTTAAAGGAAAGCAGAAGAGCATGCAACTGCTCTAACACAGGGTTAGAAATAAAAGGTAAAAGTACATTTGTTTTGGTAATTCTAAATATACAAATATAATATTTACCAGATCTACCCTGTAGTGTAGCACTGCTCAATTTCCAAATATACAGCCATTCAAAAACCTTAAGGAAACATTAAAAATGTTCCAGGCTACTTTACTGAACATTAATGAATATTGTTCTTCAGATATTAGAGCTAAAAATACCATTGTTTTTAAAGTTAAATGACTAAGGGACTAATAAAGTATCATTATTTTGTTTCTTTTAATCCCATAGATGGCTTATGTTAAAGGGATCGATTATGTTAAAAGGAGGCTGATTTGACAAATAGAAATCAGTTCCAGAATAAAAGCTGTCCTCTTGGTAGAATATCAAAATTTATAACATTTCCAAAGCATTTCATATTAATTTTATCACATAATTCTAAATAGTTTAATCAGTGGGGTCCCTTTTTAACACTCCTCTTATTCTACACTGGCAGTTGGAATGGGACCCCTATGGTGCTTTCATTAAACTTACTCTAACCTCTGATCTGACCCTAAAAATGATATCCATGTTTAGTGTCAAATGCTTTTGGAAATAAGAAATTAAAAGCATCGAGAGGGACAGAACTGATATTTTGGTTGGGGAGAAGGGTTAAGATTAAGTTAGAACATTTAGTCCCTTCTACGATCAAGTCCTAACTATCCCATAATCAAGTCTCAATCAACTCCTGGTTAGTTCTTACCCTTTAGAAATTACATACTATACAGTGATTAGATACTAAAGAAAATAAAGAAAAACATTTGAAAATACATGAAGAAATAGCAACATGAAATTTCTCACAAGGCCCTGGATCAAAAAAATTTACAAAAGAGCTTTCGAAAATAATCACTATTTGTGAGCTTCGTAATACACAGAGATCACTTTGTTTAAACTAAGTCAATGTTAACTTACCAATAAAATAGTAAACAAACCAACATTTTAAACAATTTTATAAATTACTTGTCCTTTTTTTGTTGTTTGTTAATGTCACTCTCTCAACAATATACAAAAATAACGCTACAGGACTATCCACCTAACCTGTCTCCATCTCCTGCAAAGTCCTGGGCCCTGGAAAGAGACTGGTTGTCAATCTTCACTGTAGATGTCCCCTGCAAAGGGCAGGTGCATGTGGCTGCCGGTGACATTGGGCAACCGAGATAAGTCTGGCAGGCTCTGGATCCGGGACCTGAGTTCTTTGCGTACCAGGGAAACTCTGGCTAACTTGCGCTTGTATTCCTGTAACATCAAATAACTTCCATTAGCATTCTGGCAGTTCAGGGAAGTGTTATCTAGCTAATGCTCTGCATAAAATCTGGTACTACACTCAGTTAATGCTGAATAAAAAAAAGATGATTACAATGTGAATTTCAGGATGAAAAGAGAGACTTTGGAAATATACAACTAAGTAAACTGTATTATGATGATGAAAACCCACAACCTTAAGCTGCTGTTTAGCACATGTAAAAAGATTAACATGTTAATATACTCAACCTCAGCAATAAGATTTTCAGGTGTCCTTGAGCTTGAATAAGAAAAATTACATATTTATTTTCATAAACCTAAACTAAAATTAAGTATTGTTTTCTATTGTGAATGTTGGCAACAAACCACAGGAGTCTGTCTCCAATAGAAACCGACTGGTTCAATATTATATTACTGTGTTTTACAGCTATCTTGAAATATTGTTTACATTTACAGCTACTTTGAAGTTACGGTCATTAGATCAACCACTAAATGCTATTTAATGTGTCGACATAGAAGCATATATGATTGTACAAATTTTATTATTTCAGTAACTATACTTCAATGTAACTTATTTCCTTTGTAATGCTATGCATTTTATTATCTACACTTAAAATATTTAACTTGAGAAGGGGTCCAAGACTTTGCCAGCCCACCAAAGGATTCCAATGGCACAAAAAAAGGTTAGGAACCCTGGAAACAGTAGCCCAGGGATTCAGAGACTGAAAACCAATCAAGATCCTGTTGAGCTTACAGGGGCCTATTTTCTGTAGTTTCTAGACTCCTACATGAGGAGAGAGATCCTTCTATATTCCATCAACTAGTGGAGGTTGGATATGAAGGGGAAATCTAGAAAATGGGTACTCTTCCTTCTAGAAATACTAGAACCTTTTTCTTTCCTCTGACCAAGGCTGATCTCATGAAGACGACAGACCAGGTGAGTGATAAGCTTTCATTTCAGACAGACCTACCCTTTGTTAGTGTTTCTCAACTCCAACTGCACATCAGAATCACCTAGGGAAGTTCTGAAGAAACGCAGATTTTTCGAGAGAACTCTAGCCCCACTACATGTGAATTAAATGAAAATCTCTAAAAGTGGGTCCAGAGCTTGTGAATTTTTTAAAAGCTCCCAAAATGATGCTAACACAGCCAGAATTGTGAGCCACTTCACTAGTTTTTCAGCCTAAAATGAAATCAACTAGTGAAGTTTCTTTGTATAATTGAGTCTCCTCTTTCAAAGAATAACTACATCTGGGGAAAGGGATTTGTCAGAATTACTATAATCCAACTGCTGTAAGAGAATGGGGGAAAGAAGGATTCTGAAGCATGGGGAAATGGGTACACTGACAGAAAAAGCAGGCAAGGCTGAAAGCTGGATAAGTCAATGATAGTTTTTGGGGGCACAAGGTGTCAATTCTCACCATGTCTTACATATCCCTGCATTTCTAATCTATCATGAAGATCAAGGTACAGTAAAAGAGAGTTTAACAGGGATCTATAATCTCAAGATATGATTTTTCTCTTCCCTTTTCCCTTTACCAGTGATACACACAGGAATATTGGGTAGGTTTCAGCATAGTAGCCCTATGGCATACAAAAGATAAGCACCAGGGTATTTCCAATTCTTGATGCATACTTCTCAGAAGGACTGCATTACACATCTCCACATTCCATCTGTCTCACAAAATATTAAGATGGTATTCAAACATGCTCAAAAGTGATCACTCTCCACTCTTCTTGAGGCCAGACATTTTGAGAAATGTCATATGTGCCTTTAGTGGTCATTACTGCCTACCCTAATTTCTAATTTCTAGCATCCAAATAAGCTGTTCTTCAATTAAGATTTCTCTTAATCTTTTAATTCAAATGGTATGTAGCAATTAAAAGCCATCAGCCAAATGGTATACGCTGCAAACAAAAAATTGGTAAACATAAACAAAAGCTAATATTTACTGAATGTTTATTATATGCTAGGCATTAAAATATGACTGCTTATTTTAATCCTTTCAATAACCCTACTAGAAGAGTCGTTATCCTTCATAAACATGTGAAAACATACATTTCCAAGTTAAGAACAAAAAGTTGTAGTCAAAAGCTTTTTGCTATTGTCACAGGCAGGCTTTCGTCCTAAAGACAGAAGATTTAAGTAGCTGTGGAAAACTGACTGATGTTAGCCTGAAGACAAAACTGGATTAAACCAGGCCATAGTCCTAAAAGTTTTAAATTGCATTGCTGGTGGTCTAGAAAGGGGGTCTAAGATTCGTTGGGTCAGTTTCTTATGGCAACGATGCTTACAATAAGATGTGTCTATTAACTTTGATTCTGATGGATGATAATGATTGTACTACTTTTAGGTAAGAATCATTACAACCCTCTCTGCTCCACTTAGGTGTTGTGATGGCAGTCCTTGGAATATGGCAAGTTTATCTTTATTAAGCATTGGAGATACAGTGTTAAAACAAAACAGATGAAGTCTCTTGCCTTCATGAAGCTAACATTTCAGGGGAAGGAGCCATAAAAAAACATGTAAATATTACTTCAGGCACAAATATAATAAAGAAAATAAAGTTGGGTAATATGAGAATAAAATGGAACAATGTAGGGGGAGAATTAAGACTACTTTATAAGTAAACAAAAAACGAGGGGATTAAGGATTCAGAAATTTCAAGTTTCAGGCTGACTTCCGGCATGGCAGCACGATGAACACAACCGACCCACTCCACACTTCGCCAGTGAAACTGGTGAAAACTATTTTTAAAAATCACAACAATCATTTAAAGCCTCTATAAATGATCCTAAGGGCAGAAGAAACATCCATTCAAGAAAATCTAAGAAAATTCAGCAAAAAAGGCAAGAATCTATGGAATCTAAACCAAGATACTCCCTCTCCCCACTCCCGGTTCAGTAAGGCAGACTCCAGACTGCTGCAGCATGAACACAGAAATCACTTTCCCTGCACCTCCCAGTCAAAGGGCTTTTTATTCCTAAAAGCAGGACAAAAGTACTTCTTATCCAACCCCCCAGCTACCTGTTGCTGAGGCCAAGTCTCAGGACAGTGTAATTAAGAGCCTGGGGCCTCCCTTCTGCTCAGCCTTCACTGGTGAAACAGAGGGTCCACCTTGGATGCAGCAAGCTGAGAGAGAATACTGGGGCCCTGATAACCCTTGTCCCCAACTCAGGAGGTGGTGATCTATACCAGAAACAGCAAGCTGAGAGGAACAAATGCTGCTGCACCCCTCCTTTTCACCAGGAGCTCAGTTCCTACAGGAGGGGTAGCATTCAAAGAAAGCCCTGCCATTGTCCAGAGCTCAGACTAAAAGATTTTGTTTTAGGGACGAAACAGGCAGTAAAACAGACAGATCCTAACTTCTTTACAAAGGAACTGACTTTATTTACAATAACACAGCAGGGACAACTTCACACCTAAGAGTGCTATCAAGAACAGTGGAGGCTACGGTGAAAGGCAATTAGGAGATTCATAATAATGGCTAAACTGTGGGCCAACTAGTTTGCAGGAGAGAAATGGGGAATAAGGCAGCTGGGAGGCACCTTTTAGAGATCCTGCACCCCCATGTTCACTGCAGCATTATTCGTACTAGCGAATATATGGAAACAACCTAAGTCTGTCGACAGATGAATGGATAAAGAAGATGTGGTACATACACATATAACGAAAAATTACACGGCCATGAGAAAGAAGGAAACCCTGCCATTTGCAATAACATAGACAAACCCAAAAGACATTATGCTAAATAAAATTAGCCAGACAAAGACAAATACTATATAATCTCACTTATATCTGAAATCTAAAAAAAAAAGTCAACTAACAGAAACAGTAGAATGGTGGTTATCGGGGGCTGGTGTGGCAGAGGCATAGAGGAGAAAGCAAGATGCTGGTAAAAGAGTACAAGTATTCAGTTATAAGATGAATAAGCTCTGGAGATCTAATGCACAGCACAGTTGACTATAGTTACTTGTCATGTACTTGAAATTTGTTGAGAATAGACCTTAGGTGTTCTCAACACACACACAAGGTTTCTACATGAGGTGATAGACGTAACCTGACTGTGGTAATCATTTCAGAAGATATATATGTTAAATCATCACACTGTACACTTTAAATACATACAATTTTGTCAATTTTACCTCAATAAAACTAGAAAAAGAAACGTCTCTTTGTTCTACTAGTAAACCAAAAATATTACCGAGCATAAAAAAGAAACCGCAAACGTGAAATCAGTGGCACATGTGAAATCAGTGGTGCACACGCATCAAGGAAAGTCAGGGGTGTGGCAGCCTAATCCGACAAGCCAATCAACAGGCAAAGATACTACAGATTTTATAAATCCCTTTCACAACCTTATTCTTTTCTAACTAAATGTGCATTTGTAAAAACAGCTTTCAAAAAACTTATTTTGTGTTTTAACTCAAATAACTTTAAAAAAAATTGTTTCAGGCCCTAAGTGGAAGGACCTGGATTTTAAAATTTTAAACTGAAAAAATGGCCCAAAGCCAAACCTTTAAAAATTAAGTCCCTTTCCTTAACAATAAATACTAAACTGATATATACTGCTTTCACTGCAAATGTATAGTATTTTGTCTATTCTGTGGGTTTACAAGGCTTTTGATGCAAATCAAGACCACAATGAGATATCGTTTCATACCCACTGGAATGGCTATAATCAAAAAGGCAGCTGATGACAAGGATGTGGAGAAACAGGAACCTTCATACACAGTTGATGGAAATGTAAAAAGGTGCAGCCACTGTGGGAAACAGGTAGTTCCTGAAAATGTCATGGTTACCATATAACCCAGCAATTCTACTCCTAGGAATATACAAGAGAGAAATGAAAATGTATGTCCACACAAAAATTCATATATGAATGTTCATAGCAACATCACTGATAAGCATCAAAAAGTAGAAAAAAATTCCAAATATCTACCAACTGATGAAACAGAGAGACAAAATGTGGTATATCCCTATAACGTAATATTATTTGGCCATAAAAAGAAATGAAATTCTACTGATATATCTACAACATGGAAGAGCCCTGAAAACATTATGCTAAATGAAATAATCCAGACAGATCATATACTATATGGTTCCACTTATATTAGATGTCCAGAACAGGCAAATTTATAGAGACAGAAATGAAATATGTAGTTGCTTAGGGCTTGGGGTGGGGTGGACTAGAAATATGTAAGAGGTTTCCCTTAGGGTAGACGAAAATATTCTAAAATTATAGATTTTAATGATGGTTGCGAAATCTCATGAATATACTATAAACTATATACTTTAAATGGATGTTACATGGTACATGAATTTTATCTCAATAAAACTGTTAGAGGGAAAAAGGGCTTTGTGAGTTAGTCTGAGAATGTAAGTACTACTAAGTGTATTGTTTTTAATGGGAAAATAAATGTCAAGGTTTGCTACTTTACTAAGAAATTCACTTTTAAAATGCAACTCACATGAATGAAGGAAAAGGTAAGCTTGGTCATTCTAGTGCTGTAAATACCAAGTTGACACAACGTTAAATACTGTCCACCCAATTCCAGCCTGACTTCCTAGGAAGACCAATTTGATGTCAGTTAATGCAAACATTATAGTCCCAGTGACAAACATGTGTGATGGGTGAGAGGGTCAAAAGCAATTCCAAACAAAATAAACACACAGTTGAAAACTGCTTTCCATGCATCACCTGCAAGTAACATAGTACTTCCTAATTTACACAGCGTTTTAGATGTCAGTCTGACAGTCTTCTGACCTGAGATTCTAGCTCTTATTATTTACATTTTTCGAACAAATATACTGTTATTTGATAACTTCATACTTCGGCAAACATTTATTGAGCATCTGCTATAGTATGTGCCAGTCACTATATTGGGAACACAAAGATTAATCATAATCCTTACCTAGAGGAGCATAAAATTTAATGGGCAAGCAAATACTATAATAAAGTACGATGTATTCCATTAGAGGAAAACTGCTTTCTATGACATACAAGAATTGGAGGGAGGAGGACTTGCCCCACTTAGGAGCTCTGGGAAGGTTTACAGAAGTGAGGAGAGGTGAGAACACAACAGGCCAATGGATTAGCAAGATAAAAGGGCAGATAGAGGATAAAGGGCATAATGTGCGCATGGCAATGCACCGTTCGTAGTGCATGGTGCAAAGAAGTTAATTCCCTTAAAATGTGGTCACATTTCAGTTGTGAGAATTAGTGTGGAAATAGTGGAAACAGTATAGATGAGAATGAATCTGAGGAATAAATCCAGCTAGGAATTTACTGCAGCTGTCTAGGAAAGAAAGGACTAGGGCCTGAACGAAGGCAGTGGTAGAGCACTTCACAAACTACTGTACATAAAGTAACATGCACTTTACAAGCTACACTGTATGCATGTAGTACCTTAATTCAAAAGACAAAAACGTGTAATAAAACAAATCCGCAAGACTTGGTTGTTGTTGTAATGTGAAGGATGTGACAAATGTGAGGTTTATTGCTGGATGAGTAGTTGGATGGAGATGCCATTATCTGAGATAGCAAAGATGGGTAAACCTTTGGGGAAGATAAACAGTTCAGCTTTCAGCATGGTAAGTGTTAAGCTGTCCTTGGGACTTCTAATGATTAAGCACTTGAAAATGTAGTTCTAGCATTCTGGACTGGAAATAAAGATTTGGTCTTTATCATGAGCAAATAAAAATCTAAGACTTTGAGATGTGTATGAGTCAATCGGGCTTATGTGAGTGTATATACGGCAGTGTTTCTCCATCATTTTATACCAGTTTGCCTGGCCCTTACTCTACTCTTATCTTCCATACATTCACCATCAGCCAAAATCTTGTCAAACTTTTTTTGTGGTTTCAGAAAAAAAAAAATGTACATATATATTGAACGTGATTTTCTGAGTTATCCATCATATGACACCACATCCCATGATTCTAATGTGCACCGAGAGGATGGTATGTCCCTCTCCTCCCCTGGTTGGGAATCATAGATATACAGGAAGAGAAGTAGGCTAAGAGAATAAGGTAGAAATGTTCCCGGTGTTAAGAGGAATGAGGAAAGTAGTAAAAGTGAATCAGGAAAGAGTAATAAGTATATATTTGGAAAGTTGTGAACTTTTTTCTTAGGAAAATACTAACTTTCCCGATAGATGCTTTGGGTGCTGTGATTTTAATCCAACCCTTTAAGAACAATACTGTTTACATCCATTATCTGAAGAACTGTAATTATCCTTAACCAACTCAGAATAACTGCTCTCTAAATTCCAAGAGAATTCGATTAAAAGTCGGCTGTAATTTAATATTTGAAAAATGTTTATAAAGCATTTTCATATTTGAAAGGTTTAATGTATTCTCATTCCTTACATGTGAGTTGTACCTGGTGACTTATTTCCAAAGAGTGTGAAAAGGGCGGGGGGGGAACGACACTAACTGTACAGTGGAGAAGCCTAACAAACACTAACCCAGCCAAGCAATCAAGGGCGTATCAGTACTGACAAGTCATGTCGATAATATGTACCCTTGAAAAATATGATGAAAATGGCACTTCACCTCTGTGGTCTTCCTTCTCAAAACACACAACTCCAGTCTAATTGTGAGAAACACATCAGACAAATCTCAACTAAGGGATATGCTACCAAATCCCTGAGCAATATTCCCCAAAACTACTGAGGTTGCCAAACACGAGGAAAGTCTAAAACAATGTTCTGGCCAAGAAGAGTCTATGGAGACATGATAAATAAATGTAATGTGATATCCTAGATGAGATCCTAGAAAAGAAAATGATATTAGGTAAAAATTAAGAAAATGTCAAGAAAGTATATAATTTAGTTAACAATGTATCAACTTTGGTTCATAAATTATAGTATCTACTATACTAATGTAAGTTATTAACAATAGGGGAAATTGGATGTGGAATATATGAGAACTTTCTGCACTATCTTCATAGATTTTCTGTAGTAAACTTAAAATTGTTCTAAAATAAAGTTTATTTTTAAACAAGTCTAATGGACATATTAAACACGTTCTCAGATTATCCAAGCCACTTTGCATACTTTCTTATCTTAATCTTCATAAAAATCCTGCAATATTGGTATCACATCTGTTTTATAGATGAAACAGATTTAGAAAACAGCATAAACTGTTCAAGATTCATCAATGCCAGATTCCATATAACATTTTATTTAATATTATTCATCAAAATTAATGAATACACTAATAGACCACAGTTATTGTTGGTCAAATACAACATTCACCATCCAAAAAAATAACACAATCGGAAACTATTTGAGATGTTTTGTAAACTATCATTTGTACTAAATTATCCACATTCTCATGCAGATTTGTTAATACTGCAAAACTATCTGCAATTTAAGATTCCAAATAATGTGGTTATTAAAATATATTAAAATTATTAAAAAGTAAGGGGAATTCTGTGGCATTAAGCCTAACCTGAGCACAAAATTTTTTGAAGTACAAAAGAATACAAAGTCCTTTTTAGAATCTTTTGTTCAAATTATTTCTTACCTAATATCCTCAATTTCATTTCATCCTTGAAGTGACAACTTAAATCCCAAGCCCTCCGTTCAATCTTCCCTGATTACTTGTCCCACATTTGAACTTTTACTATTAATATGTTGATCATTCAGTGATGGACTGCTTTAATATCCTATTGACTATTCATATACTACACCTATAGAATACACTTTTTAAAAAAGTTGATGAATGAAAATGCCAACAAATAATGAAAAAATTCTAATAATCTGAATGGTGTAAGGCCTTTCACATATATACACATGCAATTCTTAAATGCAATGTTTATAAGCAAGAGCATACAGACCTTTTCTTTATACAATGGTCTGGCCATATCCTTTTAAAAAATTGTTTTTGGGAAGAGAAGGATGTAAATAAAATGAATTTACCCAAGTGTCTTTTCTACTAGTGACAAATATATTTAAACTTAACCAGAGAACCAACTTTGCATCTCTTCCCTCTACAAATTATGCTCTCCTTTCCATCTCATCCATCTCTGTTTAGTCAATAGCTATTTAAATATTTTTAAATGAAACACAAGTCCGTAACAATTAAGTATATACTTCAATGTGTGTGTGTGTGTGTATGTATCCATCTTTGTAACCAACACCTAGATCAAGATATGGGCTTTTTCAGAAGCCCAGGCTTCCTCATACCACCTCTCAACTTTTAATCACTATTTTCCAAACTTCAAATAGTTAACTGCCACCCTTCATGTCTTTACTATTTAATCATTTTAAATTTAATATTTATTTAATCATTTAAATTTAAATCAACTCACTTTTAACAGAGCTTTGCTCTAATAACATCCATATAACCACAGCTCTGTTGTGCTAGCCTTGAATTTGACTCACGCATTAAAATAGATATAACTATTAGAACAAACATTCTAAGGCAGCACCGTGGCATGACTGCCACTTTGGTAACCACTCGAGGCTTTACCTCATCCCTATGAACTGTTTACATGAGTCACTTTACTTCCCTCCCTATTCTCTCATTTGACAAGACCCATATTTCCGTCCCTACTCTACCAATTTACCCTCTACTTGACAGTGTCATCACCAACACCCTAAAGCCTGCAACCCTCAAGTGTGACTAGTTTTCTTAGTCCCAGCTTCAAACCAAGGCTCACTTTCACTGTATCCAGGTTCCTCTACTTTTCAAAATTTTACCCACGTTATAGTCCAGGTGAAATTTTTACTTTGTCTGGAGACCCTTCCCTAGTTCCTCCCTGCCGTTCTCACTCCTAGCTCCTAGCTGGAACTCTCTGTGCTGTTTTATTCACACACACACATACACATGCCCCCACTCCAAGGGCAGGAACCTTCTTTAAAGTGCCATGATACTTCAATATCAATGAATTTGGAGGTGTGATCTGTCTCGTGTGCACTGAAAGTGGGTTAGAATTAGCTTAAAATCTCAATAACCTTTAGAAAAGCTTTTCTTTACAGCTAATACCGAGTATGTCATGCCCAAATTGCCTCCATTTTACAAGGCCTACTTAAAATCAAACACTGCCACAGAAACTTGTCCTACTCTAGCTTCACACTTACTTCCAATGATGTTACTATTCAAGTTATTTCTAAACTTAAATACTTCTACACTGTTTTCAGTCTTCAAATCCATAATTAGGAAGAAACACAGATTGTGTGTATCTATATTCCTTATAAAATAATGGGTATGAACAGATCCCCAGTCAATACTTTTGGGCATAAACTCGTAAGATCTGGATACAAATAACACCTCCTCAATTTACTACTTATGTGATCTCAGGTAAGGACTAAGATAATCTAAGCCTTGGTTGCTTCTTTTACAAAATAGGGGCATCTTTTACAGAGCTGTGAGTCTTAAATAAGTTAATGTGGAAGTTTCATATTATGAAGTGCTATATAATTATGGTTATCATTCTGGGATAGTATGAGAACCATTTTGCAGTTTGGAACAGCTAAGAGAATAAACTTCTTGAAATTTGGAGTTCTTATTCATTATAGGGCTGACCTAGATAGTTGTTTTAAAATTCCAGATTTTCTGAATAAATGCCTTAACTATTTCTGAATATTTATATGGCTACCTTTTTCTTGCAGATGCTGCTAATAATTCTGCTTTCCTCTTTCATATAATGACTGTGACTTTAAAAATAGACATGACAGAATTTCAACTGCATTTACATGGGACCGTTAGTAGCTATTAAAGACCGTGGTCAAAATTTGCAAGCCACTTACAGCCACTTGCTTCCTATCCACTTCCTGAGAGACAGCTGCTGTAGCAGAAAGAGGAATGCATCAAGCCATGAAACCCAATTGTTTCCAGTGAGCAAGCAATGCATCCCTTGTAGGAAGCATGTTTGAGCATAGTCGTTTTCAAAAAGCTCTAAAAACAAGGCTTAGGTAAGTCGTTCCCTCTTTGCATCCATGAAGTCAATCTTTAGGGTCCCTTTCAGGTGTAACAATATGATTGAGCTGGACAACACCTAGTTAAAAAAATATACAGCTGACCCATGAACAACAAAGGAGTTGTGGTGCTGACCCTAATACAGTAAATAATCCATGTATAACTTTTGATTTCTGAAAAATTTTTACAGTAGTCCCTCGGTACCCGGGGGATTGGTTCCAGGATACCCCGCCACCCATGAATACCAGAATCCAAGTTCTGGTATTGAACAGATGCTCAAGTTCCTTATATAAAAAGGCATAGAAAAATGCATATAATCAGCCTTCCACATCTTCAGATTCCCAACCACGGACTGAAAATAGTTTTCGATCCATGGTTGGTTGAATTCAAGGATGCAAAACCTGGGGATACAGAGGGCCAACTGTACCTTTATTGAAAAAATTGTGTAAGTGGACCCACACAGTTCAAACCTGTTGTTCATGATGGCTAAAGACTTCCTGCCCAAGAATATTTCTTAAAGATGGAGACAGTGTAATATTTCCATATGACATCTTATTTCCATAGTATTTCTGAAGATGTATCTGTGCAAGCATCTAAGCAATTTCTCTGTGTTGTCAATACATGTATCCTTAGTCTGAAATCTGATTGTTCTGTTACTTAAAATTTATTTTATCATTTTCATCAGTCTTCACTGTAACTAAATATTTGAGAATTAAGATTAAGTGGGTTCTTGGGTCATAAAAGAACAAATTTAATGTTGAAGGTAAAGCTCGTAATCCTCACTCAAAATACTATCTTCAGAACACATTATAGAATCCCTTAGGTTGAAAGCAATCTTTACAATCCTGGTTCATTTGTTCTCCTGCAGACCCCTAAATGATTTCATTCTTTGACATGTATTTTATTATGTCTTTTGCCTCTCTCAAAGGTTAACATACAAGTCTTTCTTAAACAACTGTCTTCAATATAACTATTAAGAAGCTTTGATTCTTTCTTCAAGATCCACCATAATTGACTTCCTTTTGCTTACCCTGGGATGGGGCACTTTGCTAGGTTAGACAGGAAAAGTTAATTGAAGTAGCCATCAAGGTGTTTTTTTTTTCTTTTTTTTTTTAAACAAGGCCAAGACTGGAAATCAGCCAAGTCTGCTGCCATCTCCAGTGGACTGAAAGCAAAGCAGGTAAAGATCTTGGTGGCTTGCTCTAATTTCTCTTCTAGAAAACAAATACCCAAACTTAGCTTGGAATCTTATCGTGCAATTGATAATTTTAAAAAATGTAAAACCCAACTATCAAATCTTTTTTTTTCCTTCACATTATTCTACACCCCTCTGATGGAGTCATACATCCTTGACTGTCTAGAGAAATAACCTTTTAGTGGGCAATACTTTAGTGTTAACTCAATGTCATCTAACATACCATCTTCCATCTTTTAGTTCCTTACTATCATTCTCTTAAGTATTCTAAAAGCAGACTTTAATTTTAAAATATCACTGAAATAAATAATACTCACCTGTTAGTTACAATTCTACTGCAAAAAAAATTCATTAGTGTTCTAGATTAACAAGTGGAAAGACGACATATATTTAGGAACTAAGTTTTCTGCAAGGAATCTAGTGCCTATCTGGCTATTGACTGGGCTTAAAAATTAACAATGTTAAATCGTAATGAGGGTATATGCTGTTATAAATAAGCTTTATATATTTTTATATTTCATCTAGTGTATGTGACCCTAACCAAAATTTTGATGTGCTTACTATATACTATTGTTCTAAGTGATGCATTTAATCTTCATAGGCAGAAACTACTATTATCCATGGGTCACAGATAATGAAACTAAAACACAATTATCCAAAGAAACTTTCTCCAAAGTCAACAGGTAGGGGCCAAGAAGGTTCAAACTTATACAGTCTGGCTTCACAGTCCTCTTGACAGTTATGCAATCCTGCCTTTCATATTTTAGTATTGGGAATAATAATCGGGGTGCAACTAAAAGCTATCTTGCATCAAATATAGGATCACCACAGTGACAGGACTAGCCGTCATGTCCCTGAAGTTCATTCAACAAGTTAAAAACTGTGACTTGTGTTAGGTAGTCTAATTCTGCCATTAAAATGTCTCTGGAATTACCAATAGTGGACGTTCTTGTAATTTTCTCATGAATAACAGTTTGTGCTTAGAGACTTCGATTTTTTTTTTTTTTCAACAAAAGAGGGACCAACAATAGTAACAGCATCAACATTGAGAAGACACGAGAGAAAAGAAACAAGAAAAGGCAAAGGGCTAGTCCAGTCAGGAAATGTAACAGGAAAGCTGAACCTACTGATATAATTATGGTTAGACTTTGGGGAAAGGAGGGAAAGCCAGAAGTTCATAGGCAGCATATAACAGGCTATTTCTATTTATTAAGCAACTTCAAAATCAAGTGATAAGAAAGTTAAGAAAATGAGCTATAACAATCGTTTTTATTTTACTGATACTTAAAAGAGGAAGTAGACTTAAAAATCATGCTATCCTTGTTATTTTATTCTTATCCCTTCAAAATCAAGGGATAAGAAAGTTAAGAAAATGAGCTATAACAATCGTTTTTATTTTACTGATACTTAAAAGAGGAAGTAGACTTAAAAATCATGCTATCCTTGTTATTTTCATCTTTTGTGTGACCTTTTAGCCTCACTCCCTTAGCATATGCTATCCAGTTACCAAAGAATCACACTATCCAAGGGTCATAAAAGTCAACTAGTCTGGTGCTTCCCAAATAGTATCCCACGGAATATATTCCATAAGGTTTTAACAGATATGCCACAGAGATTCTGGGCTGTTTAGAGCAAAAATAAATGTTTCTTTGCTACATCTCTGCTCCAATCCCCAATATGCTTGTGTACAGAGGGAAGCTCCAAGAGTGGAATCTGGTTTAACATTTCTCAAAATCACTTAAAATATATTTTTGCTGAACACATACTGCCATCTCCCAGAGCTAATAGTTTATGTATAGAATAGTTAGGCAAACATTAGACCAATATTCCTGTCCTTATTTTTCAACCTCTTATTGACCACCTCCAACAGCAGCAAACTCATGATTTATCCTAGAGTAGTTTCACTGGATACAGACTTCTAGTTTAGTGGTTTTCTTTCAGTGCTTTTTAGCTTACACCCTTCTTGCTCACGATTCTGCTTAGAAGTACACTATAATTCTCATCTTATACGTAAGACTTTTTTCTGTCTTCTAATAAGGTTTTCTCTTTGCTTTCCTGCAGTTTGAGTATGATATGCCTTAGACTGTAGATTTTCTAGTATCCTGCTTAGTATTTGTTTTCTGAGTTTCCTGATCGGTGGTTTGATGCCTGTCATTAATTTTGGAAATGCCTGGCTATTATTCAAATATTTCTTCTGCTTCATTCGTTCTCCTTCTGGTACTTCAAGTACATGTGTACGACACCTTTCTACATTATTCCACAGTTCTTGAATGTTCTGGGTTTTCTTTGTTCTTTTTGCATTTCAGTTTGGGAAGTTTCTGTTGACCTCTCATCAAGCTCACTGCTTTCTTTCTCAGCAGTGTTCAGTCTATTGAGGTGACCATCAAAGGCACTCTTCACTTGTCAGGTGTTTTAGTTCTAGCATTTGATTTTAATTATTTTTAACCATTTCCACCTCTCTACTTAAATGTTTTGCATGGCGTCTACTTTGCCATTAGCGTTGCCACGTATTGATTAATGGTCTGATTAATTTCAAATCTGTATCATACAAGATTGTTTGTTTCTTTTGGCATGCCTTGTAATTTTTTCAAAAGCTGAAAATGATTATCAGGCAATAGTAGCAGAGGTAAATAAGTTTTGATTGTGAGGTTTTACATTAATCTAGCCAGGAGTTGGGCTGTGTTTAAGGTTTGCTGTAGATGTAAATGGCAGAGGCTGAAATTCATTATTAAGTCTTTTCACTTTAGGCAGTTCTAACTGGCAGAACACTCTTGTTTATCACATGTAATACATCCGCTGGTCCTAGTTCTACCCTCATGTACATCCAACTCTTCTGATAGCTTTCAAAGCATCTGAAGACAGACAGCATATATCTTATGCAAAGTTTGGTCTCAGATTTCCATTTCCTTCAACTGTTCTCCAAAGTTTTTGTTTCCATTTCTTTGCCATTCTGGCCCCTGTGGCACCCAATGAAACAGAATTTACTTTCCATATTCTGAACTTAGTGTAGTTTAACGGTGTTTTTACTAGCTATGTCACCTTGCTGACTAACAGCTATATGATCAGTGCTTTCTACCATAAAGTGATGCCAAACCAGGTCCTGATCACATTGATGCAGTTAGTTTAGGGGAATCAAATATAGAAATTGACAGTGGACATTTTTAAGCAGCGAAAGGGGGTTAATGAAAGCAATGCAATTTTCACAATGACCCCATTCAATTTGCACTGGTTATGGACTAATGGCCATTAAACTGTGAGCCATGAGTATCAGAGGCAGCTCTAATTCAACTGAAGTTGTAAGAAAATTTCTGTGCATATGTGCGCTGTTTTTTTAAAAAAGATAACTGAAATACTTTATTCTGATTCTTAATGATGGGAATGACAGTAACAAATAAGGTTTCACCACTGAATATTGTGATTAACTGTAGCAATCTTATATTCGAAATTCAATGAGGAAACTGCATTCCAAAACAGCTAAATATGTGGGTCCAAAAAATGAAGGTATTTATTGAACTGCCGCAGTCACTCTGAAGTCCATTCATCTCCTTCAGCATCCCAAAAATTACATGTTCTGCTTAGCTATATAAGAAAGTGGCAAACACGCTGTACCACTGGCATCACAGGACAGTTGCCTACAAAACTAGACTTCTGACACTGGGCTCCAGCTTCACTTTCTCACAGGTCATCCTCCTTACCTGGCAAAGCAGTTGTCTGAGCAACCTCTAGATCTTGCTTTTACTCTGCTGCCAAAGCTGAGTCCATGACAACCTCTGGTGGGGCAAGGGCAGGCATGACAACAAACTCCAAGTCAGGGTTTCTGATTAGTTTTCTAGCAAGCCAGAAGGGCTTTTCAAAGTTGTAGTCACTTTTGGCAGAAACGTCGTAGTACTGATGATTCTTTCGGTGGAATACAACTGATTTTGCCTTAACTTTCCTGTCCTTGATATCCACTTTGTTGCCACACAACACGATGGGGATATTTTCACATACTAGTACCAGATTTCTATGCCTGTTAGGCAAATTCTTCTAAGTAACTCAAAGTTACATGAAACATTATAATGGCACACTGGGCTTGGATGTAATAGCCATCTCCCAGTCTACAAAATTTCTCCTGACTAGCGGTGTCCCGTAAATCAAACTTGCTAGGTCCTCTGTTGGTGTGGCACACAAGGGGGTGGACCTCAACACCCAAGGTAGCCACATCTCAAATTCACCAGATTCACTACATTTTGCAAATGTAGTTTTTCCAGGCCCATCACCACCAACCACTACAAGTTTGAACTGAAGCTGGGGTTCTCCTTGGGCAGCCATCATGATGTTACTTCCGGAAGCATCTCCGGGCCCGTCTGACTCTGCATGTGTGCATTTTTCAAAGCTACTGGCAACTCAAAGGTTAAGAATGTTCATGTTCTTCTCATATTCAATAATCTATCTGATGCTTCATGAACACACCCACACTTTAAAAAATCATACTAACATTTGGCTAAACATATTCCAAGTCAAAAGGTAATTAAAATCTCATTAGGAATTAGAATACAAAACATAGTTATCAAAATTTATCAAGTTTACTGATGAACTGCCTACTTATTTGTGCATTTTATGTAAATTATCGACTTTAAAATGCATTAACAGTTTATTAATCCTAAAAAACTCCCAAGAATTTACTTTATATTGGAATAAGATGATTGGCTCTTAGGAATTTTCCAAGAATGGTTCAGGCTTTGCTCTGAAGCAGTGATTTTCTCTATAATCTCATCTAAACATGACCAGGTTTGGGAGATGCTTTACACAGAATTCTATGAGATTATGTTAATCTAAATGATATAAAAGGCTCTTAAAATTTTATTGATTTAACTACATAAGAGGTTTACATTTTGCTTGAACAGAACTGATGTGTGCGAAGACATAAAAATGATCAAGACTTAATTTCTAGTTCTGACATGAATCTTACTTCAAAAGAAAGGAGCAGATAAATGAATTAGATGGCATAGCTACCAATAATACCACGCCTCCAATTACAATGGCATACTAAAAGAACTGGCCTTACAGAGGTAATGGGTACTTTTATTAAATGACTTCCAATATTCTGATAGTAAATATCCATCCACTAATGTGTGAAATAGACTTAGTTCCTTCAGTAGGTCCAAGAAGTATAACTTATTTATTCTGATGTAGACAAATGGACCTCAATTTTTAAAAAAGTTCCACTCCTGTTTAAAATGAAGGAAACAAAGATATAATAAATGCTGACCAATTATGTTAAAAAATTACTTTCACAAACATTTTTTAAAAGATGAAACAGAACTATTTAAACCAAAAAAGAGTGGGACAAAATACATCAAAATATTAATAGTTGTTTTTAGTGGTTAAACTTGTAATTTTCATTATTTTACCAATTTTCTACAATAAACATGTATTGTTTTTATGATGGTAAAGTGTTTCATGGAAAAAAGGCAAAAAAAGAAAATTTTAAACTCTGCATGTTGATTTTAAAAGTTGACTTAAACAAAAGTACTTAGAAGTTCCCAACTAAGAAATAGTGAAAAAGTCAAAAACACCGAATTTTGGAGCTTGAATAGGTCTTATAATTAGGTTTGATGTACACATTTTGAAAATGAAAAAATGGACATGATATTACACAATTTCTTCAAGTTCATACAGTAAGTTCTAGAATTTACAACTCCAACTTCTCTGCTCATTATTCTAATTCATACCTCATACTCGCTGAAGACTAAGATAGAGGTCCAAGTAAGATGTAAATCTGTACATACAGTATGGCTATACCATTTTTTTAAAAAAATTAACTATTTTTGTTTTGAATCTATTTTATAAGACTAAGGGAAATATCAAAATGTTATCAAGAGCAAAGTGATTTTAATGTATTTATTTTAATGTATTTTTCAAATTTCCTTTCAATGTATTAATATTTCTGTGCCTTAGTGTTCTCATTCGTAAAACAGATATAATAGTATCCACTTTATATAGTGGCAAAAAAACAGATTAATATTTAGTACTTTGGCACAGAATAAATGCTATTAGTTGTTTCTTTATGATAAAAATTTAAATTATTATCTTCCCTACAATGGCATTCAAGTGCAACAGCAGGGTTTCAGATTAGGTATAAAGACACTGGTAAATTTTCACGCACATAATGTATGAAAACGTTCCTACATGTAGTATTGGGAGATTTCATTCAAGAGACTGAAGAATTGAGAATCTAAAATCTAATAAGCTATCAGAGGCTTCAAGAGCAGAGTTTTTTGATGAAGTTTTTTTTTTTCATTAGTGTAGAAGCTCAAATGGAGGGATACAGTACTCATTGATTAGTCAGAAAGGGGCAATATGGGATTGCAAGTGGAAAGAAATCTAGCAGGAGAGCTCAAGTTCACATTTAGAACTCAATCTACTTTACTTAGCACTAGTAATCCAGATGCTCTACTTCTCCCTGAAGACGATACTCAAGACTAATCTAGGTGATTAGTTAAGGGAAAAAGGTCAGCTGAGTGATTAGTTAAGGAAAAAGCTGCTGGAAGGGGACACAACACTAGATCTGGTAGGCATGAAGAAAGCTGTACTGTTTGTTCCTATCTTCTTTGCTTTTCCCAGTTTTCCTTCTGTCCTTTATCTTTTTCTTCTTTTTGTTCCCTGGTTTCATGCTGTGTTCTACTGTCAAAGGAAACTCTTAACTCTTACAACCATACCAACCATACCGTGAAATTCTGTTCTGCCTTATCTACAGGAGTCTCCAACACAAAGTTCACTGTGTGAAATGTATATACACTGCATATCAATACACCTAATATGCACTATGTATATACATAATAGACAGATAATCCTAAACAGCTTTTTTGACACCAAATCCAGGCTTTCACACATTAGTTAGCAAACAGGTTAAAGCTACCCCTTAACGACGCTACAGTGTTTCAATTTTGTGCAGCAGTCTGGAACTCTATGTGTGCTGATACTTGTGATAATAGACACAGATAGAAATCAGATATACTAAAAATGGCAAATATTTAGGTCCACTGAGATACTCCCTAGACTTCAGCTGGTTGACTGTATGTCCCATACTAAGAAAAATAAGAACAGAATATTATAATTCTAAATTGGGAATTTAGTATTAAAAAATTCCAGTGATCCAAATGCAAAGAATATTTCACAGGTCAAAAGATTAGGATATTGCTTCTGTATATTTCATGAAATGGCAACAGAACATGGAAAATTGTTACACATCTTTTGCTTAGAAGATTAAAGGAAAAATGATCGGAATGCCATCAAAATCAGCATCGCAATCTCCAGTTCGATCCATTAAAAACTAAATCATTCTCAACTTGAAGAATTTGACTGTTATTCCTATTTAGCCAAGAAAATGATATTTTGAAATTGCACTATTTATATCTAATAATTAGTCTGTGTCCTTACTATTTTTACATCTCAAATAATACAAAGGGGCTTAAAAACCATCAAAAACTGTAGTAAGGAATTTTGTAATTAAAAAAAAACCTCTCTGGGGAAAATTGTCCCATATATGGCTTCACTGCGAAAGTTTAGTAGTTTTATTCATTTTTAGAAATAAATTATGTGCAAAGATAGAGCATTAACTTACTACATTAAGTTTAAACTTCATCGGCACTTTCACTTTTCCAAAACCTGTCCTTCTCACTTGTTCCACTCTTGTCTGCTCTTATTTCACAGCCATTATGGCTTTGATGCCATTGCTTCTGTTGTTTCCTTGCTTACTTGCCTAGAATTCCCACACATATCTTTGTCAATTGGAATTAAAAAGTAGAGAGCTTTTCAAAATGTGGCTGTAAGGACACCCTGTTTTCTGATGGATACTCATTAGGGCTGGGGCAGGATCTCCAGGTGTTTAGGCATTTTCAGTAGTTTATATTACTGTGTTGGTTTTCTATTAACTATTTCCTAGGAAAAAGTTCTTCCCTCTGAGTCTGCTGTATTATCTTTACGAAATGCTTTGTGGCTCCAGTGATGTCATCTTTATATAACTACAGACTAAATGTACTATCTCCTTGGATTATCAGTAAAGTGGACAAGATCTAACATGGATTAAACCAGCACTTAGTTTTCCAGACAAGATGATCCTCATTACTCCTGGGCCTGGAGGGGACACTGCCCGTTCCCTCTGCTCCAAGCTTCCATACAGTCACAGACTCCTCACCACTGCTACCTGGCCCAACAAGGAGGGATGCACAGGAGTTGATCCTCCTGTTTCCTGCAGCACCCTTAGTCAGTATGTGTTGTTCCAGCCTCCTGGTTCCCGGTGTTCCACTTCTGGGCATAGAGCATTTGTGTGAATGCTCCCGCCTTTAGGAGAGTATATGTAGATTTGTCAGTAATCCACCTTCTAAGAATACAGTCATTTAGGGGGCATTCATAGCATTCTTTCCCTTATTGGGCAGAGATATTACATATACCATACATAGTAAATATAATTTCTTCATTTCCTATATATTTACTTTTCCATTTTTCTATACCTATCTTTTAAACAATCTTTATCAATCATTATGAAAAGAACTTTCTGTGACAATGGTAATGTTCTCTATCTGTAGCCAAAACATGTGGCTACTGAGCATTTAAAAGATGGCTAGTGCTGAAAATTTAAATTATAAATTATATTAATTCATTAGCACATATGGCTAGTCACCTATTTAACAGTGCAGCTGCTATCTCTCTACATTTCACCTCAACCACTCCATTTCATCTATCTTTTTATTTCATTTCTCTCCCCGTTTCATCCCACTCTCTATTTATACCCCTATCTTCATTATAGCTACCTTTATATATTGAATTTATGTAATAAATATGTACCATAATATTTATATACATCTTTACACATAGTTATATGATATAGACTAAACTAGGTTTTATATATTTATTATATCTTAATATATCTTCTCTATAAGTTCTAAAAGGAGAGAAAAGTGGCCACTCAGTCTAATATCTTAAAACAGAAGTCAAGAGCAGAATGTTTAAGACTGAGAAAGGATCTAAGGTCAGGATCTACTCTGCTTTTGTTTTTTTCTACAGAATAGAGTGAAAATCTAAGTCAGGCAAAAAAATAATGTGAACACCACACTTTAATAGAATCCGTCTCTTAACATAATCAATTACATTTCAGAACACTGGAGTAAAAGGTAGGAAACACCTAGACCAACTTGATTTCTGAGATAATTACTTCCAAGAAGTCATGAAAAACTACCAAAAGAATGAACACCAAAGAATACTGCACCTAATTTTGAGGAAGCAGATTGTATAAACAACAGACAAGAATGCCTGATGCAGGTAAGTCAGAATCTCAAAAAGTGATTAACATATTGTTTAAAGAAGTTAGGAATCCAGGTACAAATTACTGAGATGCTAACAATATAAACACTTTCTTGCTGAGAAAACTATAGATATTAAAATATTGCAGGTATGTTACATTCTTTTAGAGTATCCCTATATATGACATAAATTCACTGGTTAAATGGTAAGACAGATGAAAGCAAGCTAGAAAACCCCCAAGTTTTTTTGTTTGTTTGTTTGGGGCTGGAACTTCTGAAGTGCTTACTTGCTCGGCAGTTTTAAGCACTAATTCATTTTAATCTCATAATAACCATATAAAGCAGGTGTAATTATTATCCCTATTTTGCAAACGAGGAAACTGAAGTACAGAGAGGTAAAATGCTTTGCCTAATGTCACTGAGTAAGTGGTGAGGCCAGAATTTCAATACAGGCAATCTAGTTTCAGAGTTTCTACTCTACCACAAAGCTAAATTGCCTCTCAAAGTGTTCACTGATCTAAAACCAAAGTCAGCCAACAAAAATTTCTAACCACAGGTCAGTGTTTTGGGCCTTCTATCTTCAACACATAAAATTATGTTCATCTATAACTTGGAATATATCCTTAAAAATTTTGCAGAAGAAACAAAGCCAAGAGAGCCAAAACAAGAAATGACAAGTCTGTAAAAAACACTACAGGCTGAAACACTAAGATAATAAAGGCACATATTTAACAAATTAATTATATGAGAATATGATGAACAAATCCAAGATTAAGAATGGCTGATGTTTAAAAAAAAAGAGGTCTGTAGTCCCAAAATTAGCAAAAGCAAAAAAAAAAGAAAAGCCAGTACAACACTGTCAAAAAGATGTACTCTGGAGTATGTATTAAAGAATAAAAAATGTAAAGACTCATTATATATTTTACTTTTCTTACTGAATTGATCCTTAGCTCCTTTCTCAGAGCCCATACTTCCATTAAACATATATTTTCAAATATTTACTTGCATAATTTCTAAACACATTAGGAAGAGTAAAAGGGAGCAAAAAATGCTTTAAGTACTCATTGCCAGCAATAAAAAAATATATAGCTTTTCAACAAAGAAATACATAAAAAGTAGACAGTAGCTAATTAAACAGTATTTTATATTTGCATTAAATAGGTCCTGTAGACTTTGCCAAGCTTCAGAGGCATGTTTATTTTACAGTTGTTATGGACATTTATACTACTGATTCTCCTATAAGTCACTTTAACAAGGCAAACTGTGCCTGCTGGACCCTCAGGAGCACAGGAGATCCAGGGACCACGATAACTGAAGGGGTACTAGATGGTGTGGCTGGTATGCTGGCAAAGTAGAGGCAAGGTTCCAATAAGGTCTGGCTGACTTGGCAAACTTAAAAAAACTCTAGCACTAATAAATCCCCTAACTCTCATTCTCTTCTGACTTAAATCAGAGCTGTAGAGTTTGTGAACTGGCCAAGTAAAAGCTGTAAGTCCCTTTTTCAATAGAGACCCATAAAAATTCTGACAAAACAATTCCCACTCCCGACATTAAACAAACAGGCTGTAAACACAACAAAAAACAGCAGCAACAACAAAAACCATGGAAAATACTAAAGGAAAATGATAGAAATGAGAAAAAAATGATGAGAAAAGATGAGCAATGTGGAGTAGATTCACAAGAGTCAATATACATGTAATAGAAATTTAAGGAGAAACTATAAAAAATTGAGAAACAAAAATAAAAGGCAATTTAGGTCTTCCCAATAAAAGGGTACATTAAATATCAAGCAAAATTAATGAAAGACCAATATCCTAGATATATGTCAAAGTGTTAAATGTGTAGGAAAGGGGAAAAAAATACAGTAACCACACCAAAAGAAAAAAGTGACCTAAGAATTCATTATTCAGTCAAGCTATTGTTCATGAGTGAGCAGAAATGAAAGCTACTCTCAAACATGCAAGGCCTTTTACTACTTTTGTGACCTGTATACCTTTGCCCTTTATTTCAATATAATTGACTGGAATAACTTTTCAAATAAAAATTTTAATGATAAATGCATGAATAATGATAATCAAACATTTAAAAAATAAAATGACTTTTTACATATCAATAAAAGGATTTAATAGCCTATAAACAAAACTGGTCTGCAAGGAGGAAAGAGAAGAAAGAAACTAAGAGGGCTTTATTCTAAATTATACATATTCAATATCAATAGTAGGTTGTGATTTTATTTTTATTATGGATTTTTGGTATCTTCCACATATTCCCCAATGCATGAAAGTGCATACGTGTGTCTCTGTATGTGTACAAACACATACACATATATACTA
Organism: Pteropus medius; assembly: GCF_902729225.1. Classification (NCBI taxonomy): domain Eukaryota; kingdom Metazoa; phylum Chordata; class Mammalia; order Chiroptera; family Pteropodidae; genus Pteropus; species Pteropus medius. The sequence continues at coordinate 28,833,568 of NW_024340849.1, read as the reverse complement.
TGAATACTTGTGCAAAATTTGAATACTTGTGCAAAATTGAATATTTGTGCAAAATTTCTTAAAAAGGTATAAAAAATAAATTTCTAGCAATTGTCCAGAAAATGAAAAAGACTACTCTAAAGCAGTGTTCTCTCTTCGCATCAGAAACATCAAGCAGAAGCTAGTTAACCTAACATATTTTGGGAAATGTTCTAGAATTTCCAGACTAAGTAGATTAGATGATCTCCAAACTTTTTTTTTTTTTTAAGGTGAGGCAACCCTTGGTTGACTTCACAAATTGCAAGGACCTTGTCAGCTTACAATCCCTATTTTTTATTTTTTATCCCTACAGCACCTGGTCTTCCTAGGTGGTCTCCCATCCAAGTACTAACCAGGCCCGACCCTGCTTAGCTTCAGAGATAAGACGGGATCGGGCTTGTTCAGGGTGGCATGGCCGTAGCCCAAACTCTTTCTAGTAATAAATATCATCAACCTAAAACTTTACCATCATTTCACAACACCAAAAAACCCCAAACAATTTGATTAAAAAATAGACAAAGGATCTGTAAAGACACTTCTTCAAAAAAGTTAAAACAAATGGCCAACAAGCATGTGAAAAGATGCTCAGTATCACTAATTATTAGGCAAATGCAAATCAAAACCACAATGAGATACTACCTGAACAACCATTAGGATGGCCACTATCAACAAAGAGAAAAACAAGTGCTGGCAAGAATGTGGAGAAAATGGAACCCTGTGCACTGTTGAGAATGTAAAATAGATGGTATGCTGGTTTCTTAAAAAGTTGCAAATAGAATTACCATACGATCCAACACATGAAAAATAAAATAAAGTTCTTCCTCTCATAGACCTCGCATTCTAGTGGTTGGTAGAAATGACAAATAAGTACTCGAACTTAAAAATTTTCAATTAGTGGTAAGTACAATGAAAGAAAAATAAAAAACAAAAAACAAAATGATAATGTAATACAGTGGGAGAGAAAGGGGCAAAAGAAAGAGTAGGGGGAACCAGATGAAAGGGGTAAAGGACTATGAAGAGGTGACACATGAACATAAACCTGAATGAAAAAAGGAACTCAGATAAGATCAGGAACAGAGCATTCCAGCCACTCTGTTAGCCATTAGCAAAGCAAAAACCCTGTTATTAGAACAGGCTTCACCTGCTTGAAGAGTAAAATGGATGTTTGTGAGATGGTACAAGTAGAGATTAAATGGAGACTCATGACTAGTGATCTTGGGTTACATATAGAGTTTAAAATAAGATCCCAAAGTGTAATGGAAAAAAATGAAAAGTTTTTATCATGAGACCTGAGTTTTTCTTACCCGTGTTGTTCAAGGGTCAACTGTAGTTTTATTTAATAAAACACCAAAGGTCTTCCATTTATATAACAAGCTGAACTCATGTTTATCTCCACTCCCTCCAAAAAGCCACTAAATTAATAATTTATAAAGGCAGAAACCCACAAGGACGGAGAAGAAGGAACTACAGTACATATGTCAAGAAACTTTTGGAAGATGGCAAGAACTGAAACAAGGGATAATGACCAAAAGTAATGTAATTCACCCTGAGAAACTTTGGATAGGCTCACAACTTTGAGGTACCAAGCTCCCTGAAATGTAATGGTGAATCTTAAGGTTGACAATAAGGATTAATTGAAAATCTTTACATCAGTCTGTGAAAACTCTTGTCCCATAGAGCCAAAAAATGGAGGATAAGAAACCAAGCCCAAGATTTGCAATTGGAGATCCAAACACAAAATAAGAAGTACCTCACTGATCTGAAAACAGATCCCCTGTTATCTACCCAGCAAATCTAACTTCTCTGGAGAAAATGGATGGCCCAGTAGAGAAAACCTATAGATAATGATATTTGGGAATCATCAAAGACAATGATCTAGTACAATCTTACTGTAAGTCAGGTTGGTAACATGTATCAAGTCTTTAACATGAGTCAGCAATTTCATCTTTAGGAATTTATCACGAGATAACAATAATATATGAGTAAAGAGTTAACTACAGAGATGTTCACTGTAGTACTCTTTATAATGTTAAAGCAATAGAAACACTTAAGTCATAAAGAACACACAGCAGTTAAATTATTATACATCCATACGTTAAGAAGGAAAAGTGACATATGATGCTTGTAATAGATCACATGAAAAGGACAGTATGCAAAATACATGGAACCAATACATAGTACCTAAGCCTTTTGCTTATGTAGTTTTCCTATGATGAAAATAAATTTACTCGTATAATCAACAAAAATAAGTAAAAGATTACACAATTCTTCAAAAACGAATAAATTAACCATTAAAAATTTTAGACTTAACAATATTCAGATCTCCAAAAGGAACCATTAAGAAGCTAGTTACATATGTTCCTCTGAAAAATCCATATAGCTCCATCTTATCAAATTATTTCTAAATTTAATCAATATGATTTCAATGGAAAAATAGAGTAAAATGTAAAGAAATAACTAATCACAGATGAATGATAATGGAATCAGTTCCCCATATTCTTATAACTACACTCTTGAATAATATTTGTAAAATGATAAATCAATAAACATCAAAAAGCTACATGCAGATAACACCTTCAGCAATAGATTCTAAATATGCATTTTTAGTGCTATATATATATGTGTGTGTGTATATATATACATATAATCATTCTTATTTCCTATATTAAAAGAGCATGACATCAGAAATTTCTAATCATTAAATTTCTCACGCAAAACAAAACTTATCTTAAGCATTTAAAAAAAATGTAACAAACATTTTGGAAAACAAAAGTTTTATAGAAGTAAGCACTCTTGAAAAACCTGGAAAATACTATCTAGCAGATAGAGGTACAGACAACAAAAGCAAACAATATGTCCGAAAACAGGGAAGAGGCCAAGTAAATTAAGAAGTGCCTACTTAGCTGTCAACTGTAATTGAAAAATAATTTAATAAAAATGATCTCCTTAGCAAAATACTGACATTTAAAATATTAAATTTGAAGAAAAATATGTATAAAATAAGTGGGAAGTAAAAACTCATACACACAATCATGATTAGTTAAAATTATAGATGCAAACAATACCGAAAAGTAATATAAACAAAAATCTACTGTGTAATTAGAGGGGGGTAAGTCAAATGGTCCAGTAGAAAAAGGGACTACATTCCCATGTATATGTAGGAATTATGTGACAGAAATGGCATTTTACAACATAGCAAAAGACTGAGTCATTAATCATTAATCAATAAATGGTGAGAGGTCATTTACTACCACTATCAAACAGATCCCAACATTATACATACCATAAACAAAAAATCCTACTGGATAACATTAGGAAAAAAAAAACTATAAAAAAATAGCAGTGTATTTTTATAGTTATGAATTTAGAAGGTTAATTATATCTAGAAAGCTCAGAATCTATAACGGCAAAGACAATTATTAACACATAAACTTGGAACCAAACAGAAAAGTAGTGAAAAGATACAGAAATAGAGAAATAAAATGGCTAATATGTTTGAGATGATCAAACTGAGTAAACAAAATAATAATTTTTAACCTATAAGTAAAAATTTAAAAGATCATTGACATTCACTGTGGGCAAGATTGTACAGGAAAAGATACACTCATACTGCAAGGAATTTAAAAAGGCAGAATCTTTTGGAGGGCTTGAGTACACTATCAACACTTAAAACATATACTGCCTTTGAACTAGCTATTCTATTCTACTTCTGGAAATCAATCCTGCAGAGATTCTTGCACAACTATACAAACCTGATATTATCAGGTATTCTCTATAGTACTACATATAATGCACAAAACTAGTAAAAGCAACTCAATGGATAGAATCTGATACCATGAGGAGAGAAAAAGACTTAAATACACTAAACAAACAATATTCATACAATGAATACTATGCCCTCATTTTTTTTAAATGAGGTAAATCTGAATATATTGATGTAAGACTGCAAAAGATATATATACACTGTCCTCTCTGACAGCTTTCCCATCCTGAATTTTAGAACTTGGAACTATGGCTGATTTTTCCTTTAAGGGCCATCAAACTGGGATTTCCAGAAAACCAATTTTCTATAGAAGCCTAGCAATTCAAAATAGATCAATGTTCTATGAGATAGGTATTTTATAAAAGCATGTTCCGTTATATCTACTACATCATGAAAAAAAGAATTCAAAATTGAGCAAAGATATGGAAGAATTTCTGATTTCTATATTGCCTCTTCTCCAAAAACATCAAAATCAAAATGTCATTTTATGTTCTCTATCCATGAATACCTTCTAAAGTAATAATCTAGGTGAATAATAATTTATGCAATAATTTCAGCTTCTGAATGGTGAAATATGATTCCCATAGTAATCTATGAAATAGATTTCTAAATATAAATTAGATTTATCCATAGTCTATTTTAAATTATCTACTTAATAACCAGGTAAAATTAGCCACAAGTTTCAAAAATAATTTCCAAAAGTTTTAAAAACACTTGTTTTCATTCATAACAAATGCTTAAATAGTGGCCTCCTTAATAAATATGAAATAGCCAATTCCTGAACTGATACTTTAATGTCTCATTAAAAAAAACAAACAAAAAACAATGACACATTATTACCTGGTCAATCACAGCTGATGTTCAAAAGTGTGATCCTTAAAACTACCTGATATATCATAGCTGATATGGCAAGTATAAATCTTGACCTCTTAAGTCTCAACTTTAAAGTGATGCCACTTAGTACAAATAATGTCTACATATATCAAATTATTTTCTTATTTTCTGACAAAGGCATGACTTAGTCATAATTGATAACTTACAAAGAGTTCCATGGAATGACTTCCTATTTTATCTAAAACCTAAATATTTCTTTATTTGTAAAAAATGTTTAACATAATTTAAGTGATTTCTTTATGATAAAATCCAGTCAGGCTGGAAAAAAAAGTTCCTAGAAGGCTTTATTTCAAGACAGTGATTACCTCTGAGGAAGGAGGAAGCAGAAACAGTTGAAGAGACTGGGTTTTGCTGTAATCTTAAATTTACATAAAAATGAAAAGCAAGTATGTCTTTTTAGAGGCAAATTCTCTGGGTTCTAAACAATTCACTATCTCATTGTGACCTTGGGCAAGTTATTTAATCTCTGTGCCTCAGTTTCCTTACCTTTAAAATGGGGATAATACTTAAATAGTGAAGTGCTTAGAATAGTACCTGACACATGGTAAATGTTATTGCTGTTATCATCAGCCTTACCACCTATCACTACCAACTATGAAATCTAGTTGGAAAGTACTGGAAGAGGTAGGAGGTGGTAACTGATTTATTTTCTACACTTACATTTCAAACATAAATTCTATTTTTGTAACCAGTGAGAAAGCAGTATAAAATAGAATAACAAAGTTGCAGTCTTCAAATTTCAAAAACATGAGACAATACAGGCTTTGGAGTTTGATATTTATTTTTAGCAGGAAGAATATGCTAATGATGACGACACCGTTAGAAGATACGCCCATGTCCAATACCTGCAACAGAAGCTAAACAGAAGTTAAAGAAACCATACCAAAGACTAAAGACAAAAATTGTATGACATTACTTACCCTTAATTCTGCTAACAATAAAACAAGTAACAACATGTTTAAGGAAAGTTCCATTACAAAATCGAAAACTGTCAAGTTGACTATCAAAAGTATCTTTTTAAAAAATTCTATCTTTTCTTTTCTAAATAGAATTGGGCAAGCTCTCTAAAGGTAGAGCATGGTGCCAACAACTACGCTCTGAGGGTGTATATGTGAGCAGAGGAGGAACAAACTGAAAACAAGTAATGCTAAATTCAGAGGTAAGAATTCGTGGTGCGAGAGCTCTGCTGCTAGTACTTAATCAAGTAGCTGCTCTCACAGGCAGAAATGGCGACCACCTCTGGCACAGAGATTGCTGAAATAAGAACTAAACATTAATAAATAAAAGCAACTTAATTGAGGTAATATCATAGCTTAACTACAAATTTCAGAGAACTGTCTCTAAATAAAGAGATCCAGACAAATTAGAAATTCTCCTACATAAGAAATTGCTATAGTAGTAAAACAATCTAAACAAGAACTAGTCAAATGAAAGATTCTCTTAAAAGCACTTCTGACAATGGCTACACTGCTCATAGAAAATATGAGTTTCTTTCTTTTATTTTTACCCCTGCACCTCCGGACTTTCCATCAACAGTATCAATCATCACTCAATTTAAAGAAGCCATTACTTTTTACCTAAGGGTTTGTATGAGCTGGGAGGGGGGTGAGAATATGTTAAGCAACAGACTCAAGGGTGAAAAAAAAGAAGTAACGTGATGATTACATTCCTGAGCAAAGCTGATGAACTGCTGAGAAACAGAGAGACTGGGACTAACATATCCAACACAAATTCTATATCCCAAAGTCTTTTAATTTCTTAACTGGAAAAATTGTATGTACTCAGAACAGGAATTAATTAAGTCCAACCATAATTTACTGTACTTAACACCAGACTTTATACCAACTGCTATTTTACCACTATTTTTGTTCTTGAAAATAAAGATTCAAACTCATAAGAATAAATTTTAAATGCAACTAACTCTGCTAATTCCAAATTTCTAAATTTACTTAGGTAGGCTGATTTGATTCAAGTAGAAAGAAACTCATTAACGGAAAGAGTAGATTACCTGTGAGCCACTGCCTAAAAAGGTCTATGTCAAAAAAAAAAATGCAAAATATGCAGGAACATTCAGGTATTTTAAAATTCCTACCAAAAAGAATATATTAAGTAAGCACTAAAGAAGTAAAAGGTTACGCACTTCCAATTTATGCTCTTTCTCTGCAAGGGCTTCCTTTTGACAACGAAGAAAATCTGCTAACATTCGAGTGAGTTGCTTCCTATCATCTATTTCAGCCGCCAATCTGCCGTTGTAATCTGCCAGCAACATACAAGCATCTTCTACCATTTTAGAGAGCCTTTCTCCAGATTCTTTATCTAAGAAAAGCACAAAATAAAATTATTACACAACAAAAACAATGCCATATGCTGTTCCCTCACTAAAAAAGTTCAGATCATGTTTTCTCTTCTTACCTGTTATTTTATCTAGTAGGGATACTTCTTGGACTTCTACAGGCAAAGAAGCTATCCTCTGATGAACTGCTGCATCACCTGAAGCAGCATTTTCTAGATCTTGTAATGCTCTAACGAGATCTAGAGTCTAAAAAGTTATACAGCTTTAGAACCAAAATAAATGAAGCTTAAACAAATACAAGTCTTTAAAGTTTACTTCATATTTCTTTACCCTTATGAGATTTTTACTAGTTCAAAGTTTCAAATATAAACTACTTTCTAAGACACTCCATTTCTTTTGTACATTAAGGAAGAGAAGCTACACTATATTAGATACTGGAAATATATAAATTGGGAGCATATAAATGAGACATGGCCCTTGGCCATGAGGAGTTCATATTCTAGTGGTGGAGACAGATTGATAGTATAAAAATAATTATCTGACTATTAAATTGATGTGATTGATTTACATGCTGAATATACACAACAGTAAAAGGGAAGGCAGGCTATAACTTCAACCTGGAGAATACAAGTTTTATGTATGATATATTCATTATATCATCATTATTCGTGAGGATTTTTAAATATGAAATTGAATATTGGGGGTTGGGGATACATATTATCTTCTACCACAACACAGAAGAGTCTCCCAGATTCCATTTCTAAAAGATACAATTAAAGTAAAAGAAAAATGTAGTTCTGGAGTATGTTTAAATACGGTATCTTCAACTATTCTATGGTTAATAAAATCATTAAAATATTACAAAGTTCCATATATCTGATGACTAATATTTACATTAATGCTTAATTAACCGCTATAGAAATTATTTTAGAATATTTTAATTGCATTGTTTCATTTACCAGCTATAATTAGGAGAGAAAGTCAAGTCTTTGCTGGTGACTCTCAATTTATAATGTCTATAAATTCAGTCCAAAGAAAAATGAGTAAAATTTTTATTAGTCTCCATCCCCACCCCACCTCCTTTTTTCTCCCTTTTTTCCTTAATCTCTAAAACTAGATTCTGGAACACTAGGAAATTACACACATACTTGAAAAGCAGGAAATTATCAATTCTGTATATATATTAAGATGACACTGATAGCCAGTTACTAATTTTTCTTTATGTTATTCCCTTACAAAAAAATGCTATCACTGGTGGGCTTTGGCATTCCTGACAGATTCTTTCTGCCTCCCTAGTGCTAATACTGATATAAATCCACAGTTCTAGGCAGTAATTTGTACATTTCTTTTGAGCTCCTTTCATGGGGAAAAGAGCTCCACCCAACCTCTGTTTTCATGCAGTGAGTTCAGGTCCAGTCCTACAACTCCCATGGAGCACTATGAGTCCTTGTTAGTTACCCTCTAGGATACTAATTTCTGGCAACCCATGTCTGCTTCTAGATAAAAGCTCAGCAGGAACCAGGCTCTAGCTCACATATTAAGTTTCTGTACCATTTCTAGCCCACCATGATATTTACCTTTTAAGAGTATGGCTATGTCTTCATTTTCTCCTTTAAAATTTTATCTGTCCCTCCTATATGTTTGAAACATAGAAGGAGGAAGCTTTAAGACTCAATGCCCACATAATTAAAAGTTTAAAATGTCTTTAAGGAATAATCTAATGGTTAAGGAATGCTATACTACACCAATCTGGGAGGACATGGAATACTAAGTTAATGATTTTAATCCACCTTATTTTACCATGGAACTACATGGTTCTATTATAGTTACATACAACTATATGAATACGTATTTGTTACTCTAACACTTATTTTTAAATGTTTAAAAGCGAAAATACTTAAAGGGCAGTGTTTATTTCTAGGAATGGAATTTTTAGTGTACTTAAATCATACAACAAATAAACGTTTTATTTATTTAAAAGTAAACTGTCAGGGGTCAAATGTATGGTGATGGAAGGAGATTTGATTTTGGGTGGTGAACACACAGTGCAATAAACAGATGACATATTACAGGATTGTACACTTGAAACATATAATTTTACTAACCCATGTCACCCCAATAAATTTACTTTAAATAAATAAATAGGAAGAAACTGTTTAAATGGTAGATATCTTACCAGATCTAATCATATTAAGCATCAGAAATCCTCTATCTATGCGAAACATGACTGCCTAATATAAAATACATAACATGTTTCATTAAACATAAGCAATCTGTTAACCAGAAAATATAATAATCATGAAACTTCTTTCTTATACAGAGAACAATAATACAAATCAATTTACAACAGTAAAACAGTGAAACTAATAAAGCTTGGTGGCCATATGAAGTAATAATAATGATAACTCCCTTAACAGAAAAAAACTTCTACCTGTGGTGGTTCACTTGGAGATCCCAGAGAGGAACAATTTTCATTTTCATCCACCTTTATCTGTTCATAAGTTCGCTTCCTAGGTTTCTTATCGCCATCTGAATTGAAAGAACATTTAAGTTTTAATGAAAAAATACATTTTAATGAAGAGATCATGATAAAAGACTATATACTTACATAGAGCTTGCTTAAGTTGTTCTAATACATCATTTTCATAAACAGACCTTTCTTCCCAAATAGATAACACTCTTCCAAGGTGCTTCTTACAACTTTCATCAGTTTCACTAAAGAAAAAGTAAAAATATTTTATTTTTATAAGTAAAAATGCATAGTGCTATTGAAAAGGCAATGGTGATTTAAAATATAATCAGACATTCATGCCCTGGAGAAAACTGTCCAAATGTTTACTAAGCACCATTATGTGATAGGCAGTTTAGGGGTGCAGTGATCAAGACAGACATATTCCCTTCTTCCCTTAAAGAGCTTACAGACATATTATAGACATATTATTAAACAAAAAATTATTTTAAAAATATAAAGGTGTCAGTCCCAGTTTCTAGGGGTTTACAAAGAAGCTGCCCCAAACATAATATGGGATGAACATCAGGTTAAGGAATATTTCTCATAGGTGATTTTTAAAGTTATTTAACAAATACTGATCAATGCACCATCTTTGACATGGGAGATACAAATGGGAACTTTATGGCAGCTATTATTTATAAATGCCACAAAAGAGAACAAGGTGTTAAAAACAGGCATAACAGAGAGACCTGGCCCAGGTTCAAAAGAAATCAGGAAGGGGATCTGAGGAACTGATATTTAATCTGAGACTGAGGAACTGATATTTAATCTGAGATCTGAAGACTGGATACACAGGGAAGTGGGAAACAGACTAATCCTAGTCATTTCCCACCACCTTCATCAATATTACCATAGAGTGAGCCACTATTATCTCTCGCCTGGATTTTTTAACAGTCTTCTCATTGGTCTCCTAAACTCTACTCTTTCACTATTTCTCTATCATCGTAAACCAAATCATACTGCTCTCAATCTTCAAAGAGCTGCCACTCATACCACGAATAAACCCAATATCCCTATCCTGGGCCATAAAATGGACATGTTCTGCTTCCTGGCTATCTCTCAGTCCACATTCCCTAAATTCCTTCTCCCATACGAATCTCCTTGCTGATTTTCAAACATGCCTAGCATAGAGCTGTCTCACATGGCTCATTTTTTCATTTCCTTTAATCTCTGTTCAAATGCCATCATCCCCAAATAGTAATTTCTTATCTTATAATATAACTGAGCACCGTCATACTCTCTAGTTCCTTCTCCGGTTTATGATTCTTCATAGTCTTTATCTTTTGACATTATAATATATATTCAATTGGTTATCTAGTTATTACCTGTGTTATCCATTGAAATGCAAGCTCCACTAGAACAGATCTTTGTCTTGTTCATTACTGTATCCTCGGGGCCTAGCACACAGTAGGCAGTCAATAGTATTTTACTGAATTCTCGGGAGAGGTGACATATATAAAAGCCATAAGCCAGAAAGAAAAGAGGTTCAGTTAGCTTAAGCTGTAGACTACAGAGTATGTGCATGGAAGAAATGTGAGACAGGAGTCTGAAGAGGTAGACAGGGCCATGAAGAAATACCTTAACTCTTGCTCAGGACATTAGACCTGATCTCTAGGACAAATGAGAATCATTCAAAGGCATGGGAGGGTTATGACCAGCTCAGCAACTCTGAGTACAGTTTCCTAAAAGGATTAAACAACACTGGAAGTGACTGCAATTATAGAGAAATGACATTATGGTAACTGGAATGGAAAGAAATCTAAAGAACTGAGGGAACTATATGTAGTATATGGGAAAGGGGAGTGAAAGAAAGGAGAGTGTGCTATATTATAAATCACAATATCACAGAAGGTTAAAGATGACACCTAACTTCTCAACTGAGTACCTGGATAGATGGAGGTGCCATTCACTGAGAGAATGAAACCTTGAGGAAAAGCAAGTTTGACAGGGAGCAAGGACATAATGAGTTCAATATCAGACAAAGTAAGTTTAAGATGTTTGGAGGAATATAACTAGAAATTTGATAGGCAATTGGACAGAGAAGTCTAAAAGAAAAAACATCTCAATCGTACCATTTGATTGTGAGTTATTAGGATATGGATGATAAATACAGAGGGCAAGAATATGACGCCTCACCCACCCAAAGAGGGCCTAAGACTGAACTCTACGACTTATATACCAGGATCTGAAAAGATGGTAAAAAGTAGTATCTAAATTGAGGGATAAATAATATTTATTTAAGAAGGTAACATACAGCAGTATTTCACACTAATTTTTAAAAAATGCATCCACTGTGACTAAAACGACAAGGCATACGACTAGTACATTTTCGTCTTTAAATTGTTCAATACAAACCATCATTCACCATTGAATTCTATAACTTAGACTGATTTAATAGTCTATCCCAGTAGTGTTCATCCAGTAATCTATGAAATATTTGCATATGTTTAGAAATACACATTTAAAAAGGGCATAAGCTGAAGTACAGACTCCTACCCTTGGAATTTTTCTGCAGCGTAATTTGTCAACAGGTTTATGATTCTTTTAAATAAATATTCTATATTTCCAAAGCATTTTAAAATGTTATGACATATACCTACACGCTAGAAAACTTTAAAATCATTATAAACAATTTGATGAAAAAAGGTAATAAGTTTATCCAGAAATATCAGCTGTAAGACTGATATCTTTATAAGCATGCAAAATTTCAATTTAACACCTTCATACATTCTTTATAAAATTTGTTCCAATTTGGCAGTTGTTTTGGTCTCTTTAAAGAAAGCTGTACAAGCACTCCAAATGCCTAACTTAGCAACAGCTCAAAAAAGTTTCCTTCACACAAAATATTCAAAACATTTACAAATGCCATTTATAGGTAAGTCTTTTCAAATGAAAACTTCAAAGAAGTACATTCCCTTGTTTTTATTTTATGGCTTAAGGCAAATTTTAGCAAAAGGACATATTATGCATTTAAAACAGATTAGCTAATACTCAAAACAATTATCATACCTTGAAACATGCTTAAATGCCTCCACTATAACTGGTGCAAAATCTTTTGTAAACTCCGGCCCCTTCCTTTTGCTGTTCTGAATGACATCATTGGCTAGGTAGAGAAAAGTAAGCTTTCTGTTTGGTTTGGCTGAAAAATAAAATAAAATAAAAAATTTAAATCTACTTAAAATATCCTCACTTAACTTGGACATACTTTCTCAATACCTGAATTAAGCAATTTGAGAACTACAAAACCTAACCTTTATTTATTATGTTCAATTCTAGCTTTTCATTCTATAACCAAACCTATCAAGTCACTATTCTTTTATTCACCAAGATAACTACTCTATAGTTTCTGGAGATCAATCATGTGAGGAAAAAAGAGAACTCAAGAGGCAGAGGTAGTCAATGATGTATCTTTTCGTTTCCTTGCAGTTTTACTAAGTCACCCAAACTACTTTTTCTTGATTGCTAGCTTTATCGCTATTCTCAAATAGTTTTACAAACTGAAATCCTCATATCTGTGTAAAAATGCACCTCTGTGACTCTATCCTGTATGAAATTTTATTAAAACTAGTAAGCACTATATGAGATACAGCCATTTATAAATAAGATGGTGATTAGTTATGTTATTAAGATAGCACCCTAAACCCTAAATTGCATTTAATGTCCATGTTGATTTAAACACCAATTTTTAAGTTACTGTGAAACAAAAAGGGTACAACATGTTGAAACAGGTTGAAAGAGACATCAATCGATTACATATTTTTTGTTTATGAAATAAATATTTGCCAAGCTAATAAGAGTAAATGTTAAGGAGACCAGATGGGTAAAGTTTAGATTTTTTCCCCCTTTGGTTTACAATGACCTTTAAATAACTGAATTCATCTTGACAAAAACATGTCCCTACTCATTATATTCTATAGGCATAAGTCATCTTTCTAGAAGAGCAGATAAGATTTCAACAGTTGTGGGCCAGAATACATTTTTACTGGTTACCATGTTAAGTGGCATAGTAGTATTGAATGTAACTCAAACAAGATCCATATACATAAAGTTAGTTAAACAGAATCTTCTATACTATTTTCATAATATAATTTTACTAGAATTAAACTTAAATCATTGTCATACAATTATATTCAGAAACATCATACTTTGTGGCATCCACATTACGATGTAGAAGATTTACAGTCAGAACTGATAACCCAGTGCACTATTCGTGTGGGGTAGCTTATTGGATTTAAGGCAAAAATTTGGGCAGGATGCAATTGGACCTTTAGATTTGAGTATTAGATTTAAATTTTAAGCATTCAACATATTAAAAAACACTTCTGAGTTCACATCTTCCTTGAGGGAAAACTAGCAACCCAACCTTCTCACAAGAAACTGTAACATACTGAGTCACAACTGATTAGATTTTACAAACCTGTGCTGTCCTTTGTATAAACTGGTATGCCTGTCTAAAACTGCCACCCACAACTTTTCATGCTTTTGAAAGTCACAGGCTCAGAATAAAGATGAGGAAGAAACTGTAGTAAGAGACCACCTTCTGATTCTTCCACCTCTTGCCTGGTTAGATAAACCAAAAAGTACAACTGGTTAAGGTACCAAGACCCTTTCCCATGAAGATGGTAATAACTGTACTTTTCCAAGATTCAACACTCTTTTTTTTATCTACCCTGCCCAAAGAAAATCCCACCCCCCAAAAAGGTTGCTATTATTTAATCCAAATATTTGCTTTCTCATCATTAAACTGGGTTTAAAAACTCAAATTTAAAAATTTTATTATTATTGCCTAATTGGGAGACTCCCTGCAGTACTTTTAGGTGCCTACACCAATGGACTACTTTTTTCTAAATTACTGAACTTTTACTGTGTAATACACTATTCTCAGTACTTTATATATATTACCTAATTTAATCCAAATAATGTAAGGTGCCATTATTACCTGCATTTGGCAGTTGAAAAACAGACATCAAAAAGATAGTGCCCACAGTGAAATAGCCAGGAAGGTATCAGCCAGGATTTGAATTCAAAACACCCAATTCCAAAGCAGTCCCTCTTAACAATTAGACTATGCCTACTGTCATGAAAAAAGAGAATGTTACCTTTTAAGATTAAGTAGCAACTCAATCAAAATATTTCAGAATTATTAGCAGCATTATTCACAAGAGCTAAAAGGTAGAAGCAACTCAAGTGTCCATCAACTGATGAATGCATAAGAGAAATGTAGTCTTTACACAAACAGAATATTATTCAGTCTTAAAAAGAAAGGACATTCTGAAACTTGCTACAATGTGGATAAACCTAGAAGAAATTATGCTAAGTGAAATAAGTCAGTCATAAAAAGACAAATACTGTATGATTCCACTGACATGAGGTAGCTAGATCAATCGTATTCAGAGAGACAAAGCAAAATGGTGGCTGACAGGGGCTGGGAACAGGGAGATATGGAGAGTTACTATTTAATGGGTGTAGAGTTCTAACTGTGTAAGATGAAAAGAATTCTAGATATGCATGGTGATGATGGCTGCACAACAGTGTGAATGTACTTCTAACACTAAACTGGTTAAAATACTAAATTTTGTTAGGTGTATTTTACCACAAAAATTTTAAAATATGTATTTTACAACATTTTTTAAATTCATGGGCTACTAATCTCTTTAAAATAACTCAAAATAATTTCTACAATGTACGTTAAAGTAAAAATTTACAAGATTTCAAAATATATTCTGAAGGACAACTCTGTACCATGAGCATAGACTCGGTATGTGGTCCAATACCAAAACATTATTTTCATTTTTTTTCCTTTGTGGAACCCAAGATAAAATATGAAAAATACCTAGAAACTGCTATAATGTATAACTTTCAAATTTTCCGGGGAAAAAAACTTACTTCCATTTAAAACGGTGTGTACATTGAGACTGGCCAAGATGGCCTAGAAGCTAGATGCTGTGCATGCCTCCAATCGTGACCACACCAAAATTACAACAAAACTATAGAGCAACCCTAACTGAGAGTTGCCTGCGGTCTGGCTGAACATAAGTCCTACAACTAGGGTACATACATAAGAGGCAGGCAGGAGAGGCGGAGACATAAAAGTGCCAGTACCATGACAGTGTGTGGCAGTCCAGAATCAAAAGGGTTACCTTGGCTGTAGACCCTCTCCCACCTGAAGAGCGAGGGGTTCTGGCCCCACACTGGGCTCCACATCGAGGGTTCAAGTGCTGGGAAGAGAAGTCCCCCAAACCTCTGGCTGTGAAAACCAGTGGAGATTGTGGCTGAGTGAGATGGAGGGCTGCAGCTGTCACAGACGTTCCTCTTAACCCATTTCCTGTTTGCCCCGAGAATACTCACCAGCAGCGTTTACCCGGAGATAACTCAGATTACAGTCCTAACCTTACCCCCAAAGTTTGTCACAAAATATCTCCCTTTTATTATTATTTTCACATCGCTCTAGTACATCAATAGTCTTTAGAAACAAACAATATCATTCTATTTACAGCATTGTTTTTAATAGTGGTATTTCCATTTACAAAATATAGTAATTATTGATGCCTGAAAATGTCCAATCCTAGAAAATGTAGCATTCATACACATGATATTAATTAACATCATTCTCAAAGTTATTAGCCGAAGATTCATTTAATGAATCCGATTTATGTACACATTTGTTTCATTAGGATTAGAGGCAAGTTCTGTTTAGCAATAACTTCAAGAACAGTTTTTATATTTTATTTTTACATTGAAAACCAGATTTGCTTCAGCCTCAAAAAGCGTGTTTATGTAAAATTAAGTTAACGCTGGCAATAAGCTGCACTTTTTTTCCCCTAAAGGCAAAATGAGTTAAAGGGCCCACGCCTGGGCTTTACTCCGTTATGGATTCACTTGCTCTGAGCTCCAGCACTAGACAGCTGTTCCAGGAGCGCCAGGGACATACAGGGAGACACTGAGTGGTTAGGCTTCAGGACAAGGGCCGAAGGGTGGCTCTGTCCCAGACAGAAGTGCTAGAAATAACCACTGTTCCTTGGTTAAGCCCTCCCCACTCCCAGGAACCAGACACAGGCAGCCGCCATACCTGAGTGTCCATCAACCAGAATAACACAGGTCGCTCTGCCCAGAGGATTCTGAGACTCCGCCTCTCCCAAATCATGGGCCCACCCAAGCTGTCTCCAGTGGTTTACATCATACAAATAGTCTGGCTCGGCTCATGCTGTGGACTTTCTAAAAATCTCTCAAAGGCTCACAAAACCCAAAGAAGCAGCATTTGGCCTCTGTGTGCCTCATACCCCTTGCTGAGCAGCACCAAGCCTGGCACTAGCAGCAGCCAGCCTAGGTTTCTGGCTTGGCCTCCCGAGACACCTATAACCCCAGCATGGTGGCAGCTATCTGTGGACTGCTTGGTATCTCTTACCAGGTGGCCTGGGAAATGCATAGGCTGCAGCTGAACTTGGCCTGCAGTTTGGGCTGGCATACCCAGTGGCCTGCTTTGACCTACATCAGAGCTGGAATATCACCCAGGGCTGGATTCAAGGAAGACAAAACCGAATGGCAGACTGGGCAGGCACCAGAGCCCTGTTAAAGTGAATCTTGCTTCATAAGGTCAGCCCCTCATCGACCAAGCCTCACAACCAATCAGCCCAAAGGTCAATCCCTCCCATGGAAGAGTAAACAGCAACCAAGCCTCCACTACATCAGGAAGGAGGTAGTGGAACTACTCATACAACTCATACAAGGGACACATCTTGAGCACCTCGCTCAGGTGACCAGGGAAGACTGCCACTAGGCCCCACAGAACACTTACTAAATAAAGACACTCTACTAAAACCAGGAGACTTAGGAGCCCTACCTAATAAATAGAAACGAACACAGGGAGACAGCCAAAATGGGGAGACAAAGAAACATGTTCCACATGAAAGAACAGAACAAAGCTCCAGAAAAAGAACTAAACAGCAATCCATCAGATGCAGATTTCAAAACGCTGGTTATAAAGATGCTCAAGGAACTTAGGAGAAGAGTAGATGAACTCTGTGAGAACTTTAATAGATATAAAACATAAAAACTGAGATCGAAAACATATAAAAGAACCAGTCGTAAATAAAAAATACAATAACAAAAATGAAGAATACATTAGAGGAAATCAACAGTAGATTAGATGAAGCAAAGGATCTAATCAGTGATTTAGAAGATAAGGTAGTAGAAAGCATCCACTAACAACGCAACAAGAAAAATCCAGAAAAAATGAAGACAGTGTAAGGGGCCTCTGGGACAACATCAAGCACAACGAGAACTGCATCACAGCAGTGCCAGAAGGAGGAGAGAGAGAGAGCAAAGAATTAAAAATCTATTTCAAGAAATAACGACTGAAAACTTCCCTGGTAAAGAAAATCTAGTGAAGAAAATAGACATACAAGCCCAGGAAGCGCAGAATGTCCAAACAAGGTGAACCCAAAGAGGCCCATACCAAGACACATCATAATTAAAATTCCAAAGGTTAAATATAAAGAGAGCATCTTAAAAGCAGCAAAAGAAAAACAATTAGTTACCTACAAGGGAGCACTCATTAGACTGTCAGCTGATTTTTCAACAGAAACTTTGCAGGCCAGAAGGGTTTGGCACAAAATATTCAAAGTGAAGAAAAGCCAGGACCTACAACCAAGATTACTCTACCCAGCAGAGCTATCATTTAGAACTGAAGGACAGTTAAAGAGCTTCTCAGACACGAAAAAGCTAAAGGAGTTCATCACCACCAAGCAAGTATTACAGGAAATGATGGAGGAACTTCCTTAAGAAAAAAAAATGAATCAAAAATATGAATAAAGAATGGCAATAACGATATACCTATCAACAAGTACTTCAAATAAAAAAAAATTAAATGCTCCAATTAAAAGATGGGGTGGCTGACTGGATAAGAAAACAAGACACTCAAATGCTGCCTACAAGAGATTCACATCGGACTGAGACACACACAGACTGCAAGGGATGGGAAAAGATATTTCATGATGGACCTAGAGAGTATTGTGCTGAGTGGACTAAGTCAGTTAGAGAAAGACAAATATCATATGATTTCACATACACGTGGAATCTAAAGAACAAAATAAATAACAACAATGAAAAGCCAAAAACAAACTCACAGATACAGAGAACATTTTGAGGGTTACCAGATGGGAGGGGGGTTGAGGGAGTATGTGAAAAAGGAGAAAGGGATTAAGAAATACAAAATGGTAGTTACAAAATAGCCATGGAGATATAAAGGACACAATGAATATAGTTGATAATATTATAATAACTATGTACGGGATTACATGGGTACTAGATTTATTAAGGTGATCACTTCATGCGATATACAGATGTCTAATCACTATGTTGTACACC